>NC_133774.1:32406360-32541781 GCF_003597395.2 Chelonoidis abingdonii
GAACAGCTACCCACAGTGCACCGCTCCAGAAATCGACGCTAGCCTTGGACCATGGACGCACACCATCGAATTAATGTGCCTAGTGTGGACGCGCACAATCGACTTTATAATATCAGTTTTATGAAACTGGTTTTAGCTAATTCGATATTATCCCGTAGTGTAGACGTGGCCTTAGACTTGTAAGTTTCTCCGTGACAAGAAGGGCCCATGTTTTAGTGAACCAAAATCCCAATGTGTTTTGCCAGCCACAGCCACAGAAAGGCTAGTGGCTCTCTGAAATAATCTTAAATAAGAATCTAGAGATTCTATGTTTAATCTCAGCAATGCTATGCCCAGGTAAAGATAATGCTGAGGCTTTTTTTCTTTTTTAATGTAACATTAAAAAAAAGAAACTTTCCAGTCAACATTTACTTAAGAAAGTTAAAAAAAGGTCTACAGTAATTGTAAAAATACACCTTACCTTTCATTTTAATCTAGGCCTTAAGTAAAATAATTTTTCTCCTTATATTTTAATGATGTTATTCTAGCTAAAGCCTTGTTCACATTTGACAAAATTGACAGACAGCACCAAGTTAAGAATGCAAAGCACAGAGGCTTCTGTTGTCTTCCTCCTGACTCTTAGAGCACACAGGAGCTCTGTAGAAATTGCAGAGCAAAGAATAACACTAAAGAACAAATTAATATTCATGGCTTACTATATCTCACACATCAAATAAGAAAGTGACAGTGAAGGGTTGATATTACAGTTATGTGAAAAAGCTGGGCAGCCAAATCCATGAAGAATCTGCCAAGGTCCATGAACTTTCTGGAGCCTGGGCTAATGCAGTTTGGGCCATCTCAAGATATTATATATGAAATAATTATAAAAGATTGTAACAGTACTGAGAATAAATATGCAGCAGCACTGAATAAGACAGAGTCCTTAATCGTGAATCGTTACAGTTGGCATCTGTGCAAGAAATGTCTGTTGTAAGAAGAGTTATTTTATATACTGAATGTGTTAAGACAACTTTTCCTACAGTAACTGACACTTCAGTTTTTTTAAAAAGAGAGACAATTGAAATGTATTTTGTTTAGTATAGTCCAAAAAAAACAAGAACTTTCCAAGCCTTCACATGGGAGTGCACTTAAGCTATGTCTACTCTGGACGCTTCTTTCAGCAGAATATGTATGTGGAGTATATACTTGGGTAGCTCCTCCCCCAGCATGGGTGTAAGCAGCAGTGCAGACGGTGAGGCACTGCTTAGGCAAACAGAGTACAGACACACCTGGAGGGTGTGAGAAGGTATGATAGTACATACCCTGTCTGGCTCTCTACTTCCCAAGCCACGCCTCCAGTTTATGCTGATATTTTTAGTGGTGTAGTGTCCCACTGCCTCTCAGCTGCTGGAGACTTCCTCTGCTGCAGGGAAAGGCTCTGGCAATGGGGAAAGGTTAGATTTCAGGAATTTTATAGTTGTCATCTCTATGGTGGAAATATAGTGGTGGATATGATGTTTAAGGATTTCACAATCATTTTTTTTCCCTCATGCAATCAATGCAATGATCAAGAGTGTGGGTTTGTCTGCTCTGTGGTGTCCAGTTAAATCTTATGATTGTCACTGGTGATATGGTATTTATGGTGATGTTGTCATTGCTGTGAAAGAATTCTTTGAAGCTGAGCTGGAGGAAAAATTATTCTAGTTCTCCAGGCCTCATTTACATTGCCACATCATTTAGTGCTCAGAAACTGTGCAGTTGCGGCACTGTAAAAAAACCATCCGATGAGAGATGCCAGTGTAGACACCCTGGTCAATTACAGTGCGACAATTGGCCTCCAGGTGGTGTCCCACAATGCCTGTTTTCACCCCTCTGGTCATCAGTTTGAACTCTACTGCCCTGCCCTCAGGTGACCAACTATGAGCACCACCCCTTAAATTCTTTGGAATTTTTAACATCCCCTCCCTCTTTCCTTGGTGATGCATGCAGTGGTCGCAGCACATCTTTCTAGGTGACCATGCCTGCTCCATGCACCAGGCAATCCTCTGCTTGGAGCAATGCCGAGATGCTGGACCTCATCAGCATTTGGGGAGATGTCCAGTCCGAGCTGCACTCCAGCCATAGGAATTATGATACCTGTGGACAGATTTCACGATGCATGACAGAAAGGGGACATGACTTGGACACACTGCAGTGCAGGGTCAAAGTGAAGGAGCTGCAGAACGCCTACCACAAGGCATGGGAGGCAAACCACCGCTCCAGGGCTGCTCCCAGGGCTGCTCCCACAAGCTGATGTAGCCCATAAGATTATTTTGCTAGCTATTATATTCTATGAATCCAGCCAGCAGTATCAATTAATATGTTTCTTTTTCTGAAATTAATCCATTTTATTCTTATATTTTATCAGTATTAATTCTTTGGAATTTAGGATGTGTTTCCTAATAATAAGTTTTGCTGAAATGCAAGAAGCCTACCAGCCTATAAGATCCGGTAACATCTGCTATATAGCAAAAAGTATAATCAGTTATGAATATGTCAGCATAAAAGCTGGCAACCTTTGGCACAGATAAGAATGGTCCCTGAACTTTGGGGAACCAAAAGGAGGAACGATCCACATCACATCACAGGTTTATCCAGCATCTACAACCAGTTGGTAACTGCAGTGTACACCACAATTTGAAGGTCTCAAGAGAGCCTAGGTTAGCAGTTTTGGAGTGAGATAATCTTTATTAATATATTTAGAAAGTGAGTATCATAATCCACTAACCTATAGGAGAAGGGTACTCATATATTTCTTAGGGTACGGAAACAAGATTTGAGTATAGTAGGTTCGACCTGAATTACATAGGTCAGGATCCTATAAAATACCTTTTAAGAGAGCTCTCTGAAGCTCTTAAAGTCTTAATCTTTTCTAAATTCTTGCTCTTCTAACTCCTGAAGCTTCAGTTTCTTGGAGTGCTTTTTCCAGTTCTACTATACTTTAGAGTCTATGTTTTCATCTATTCTATTTTCTATTATGCTATCAGCTCAGCTTGTGCAGTTTAGTATAACTGTTCAACATTCCTAACCATTGGGGAAGCCAGCACCATTGCATAATCGGACATGCCAGGAGTGAGGCTGGTCCTTCACCTTCTATTACCAGGCTCCCAAGGAAGGGTGTGAGTATGTTAGGTTAAGGTACTTATAATAGAAATGTTACCAGCAGGAATTTTGGAATTCTTTTACTGTTTTGCAATTATACGTTTTATTGCATTTCTTATTTTTATGCTAATTTCAATAAAGATTTTATCAATTTGGCATTGTCCTCAGTGTACGTGTTCTTGCCAAGCACCCCAAGAGTCCTCTCTCAATCTAGAACTCTCTGAGTTCTTGAACTCTGTAGCGTGAATTGGACAAGAAGCTATAAATCTTCTGGTCGCATGTGATCAGTGGTGAGCCATAACCACTAACCCATCAAGTTCAGGTCAATACGACCAGTTCTACAAAGAGCTGGATGCAATACTTGGTGGTGACCCCACTTCCACTGCGAAGGCCACTGTGTATACTTTGGTGGCTGACGTGCCAGTCAAGAGTAGACCGAGCCAGGAGGAGGAAATCTTGGATGTGAACGTGGAGTGGGGGGCGGAACCAAGAGGAGGCTAGCCAGTGACAGCTGTCTGAGCTTGGCGAAGCGCAAACAGGAGAGGAGGCCCCTGGTAAGTGGCTTTGATTTGGGGAATGGCTGAAGTGAGTTGTTGGGGGCAGGAGGGTTGCAGAAAGCAGGCTTGTGTCTGTATGATGCATGTACCGCCACGTGTCTAGTCTGAGCAGTGGAACAGGTGTTGATTGACTCCCTCACTTAATGGGAATCTGCCTCAGAGATCTCCATGAAACTCTCATGGAGTTACTGAGCAATCTGCTACCGCAGGTTCTTTGGCAGAGCTGCTTTGTTTCTTTCCCCATTGAGGGTAACTTTCCTGCGCCACTCTGCCATTGCTGCATACAGGCGAGCCGCATAAGGGCCATGGAGGAAGCCGCAGTCTTGGAAAAGACCCTCCCTTGATTCCCTGCTCACCCTCAGCAGCAGGATATCTTCCTAATGAACACAGCCTGTGGAGAATGTGGGGACAGGAATGATTATAAGCTCTTCCCCCACCCTAGTGCTGGCTCTCCCCAAGAGTCACATTCCCAGTGTACAGTACATTCCTGGAACACTGATTTCCCCTGCCCCTGCAGTAACTCACCATTTTGGGGGGCTTGTGGCTCATGTGTGCTTGCCCGGGGTCAGCCAGTTAGTGACAGGTATGTGATTAGTGGCTGTGCTTTATATCACTGAATCAGTGGTCCATGTGTTGCAAACAATACTGCTTCTGTAAAATGTTGCATTTTGGCTTCACAGGTATGACCTTGGGAGCCCAGCCTCCCTCATTGGTATCGCTGGTTGAACAGCTGCGCAGAATTAGAAAGCCACGAAGAACAAAAGAGGACTTTCTGTGTGATGTCATGATGCACTCTGCAGCTGAAAAACAAGAATTGGAAGAGTGGCAGGACAGCGAGAAGAGGGACCAAAAGGAGAATGCGGTGCCCCAGGACAAAGCCATGGAGTGGCTCTTAAATGTTGTGGAGCACCAAGCAGACATGCTGCAGGCGCTACTAGCACTGCAAACAGAGTAGCTCCATGCCCACCCTCTGCTGCAGTTGTGGTCGCAAAACTCTTTCCCATGCACCCCACAGACACCGCCAACATACTCTTATCAACCTCCTGGCTCCAGTCTGTACCCACTGCATTCCACTCCTGCCTCGTCACAGTCCAGCCAGGTGGATTCCCAGTACCCACTGCACTCAACATCCATCCCTCTGCAGTTTAGCCCTGCTGAAGTACAGTACCCGCTGCACTGTACTCCAAAGGAGAAGGCTGGATATGATCCCTGGACATACACAAATCTTTAACCATCCCGGGACCCCACCTCCTCCTGGGACCCTCCCTTCCTCCATCCCCCTCAGTGCTGATGTGTTTTTTTTTCTCTCTCTCCTCCGGTTGTTGTTTTTTAATAAAATAATTGTTTTGGTTTGAAGACAATCTTTATTCCATTAATTGAAAGCTAACAGAGCCCTGCAAAGCAACAGGCAATTTTCTTACATCTTCATAGTGCATCATCTGCACCAATCACAATCACCTTCTAGCACTACAAGCACTGCACTCCCAAGCACAGCAACAAATATGAGTGGCTTTCAGCTTCAAATTGCTGCCTCAAGGCATCACTGAGCATTAGAGCTCTGCCCTGCAACCCTCGAATAGCATTGGTCTCTGGCTGTTCAAATTCAGCCTCCAGGTTCTGAACCTCAGTAGTCCAGCCTTGAGTGAAGCTTTCACCCTTCCCTTCACAAATATTATGGAGTGTACAGCACGCAGCTATAAGCATAGGACTGTTGTCATCAGCCAGGTCCAACCTTCCATATAGGCAGTGCCAGAGGGCCTTTAAATGGCCAACAGCACACCCAGTCACTCTGCACTTGCTCAGCCTGTTGTTGAACCGCTCCTTGCTGCTTTTGAGGTGCCACTTGCATGGCTTCATAAGCCACGGCATTAAGGGGTAGGCAGGGTCTCCAAGGATCACAATGGGCATTTCGACTTCCCCTATGGTGATCTTCTAGTCTGGGAAGAAAGTCACTGCTTGCAGCTTCCTGAACAGGCCAATGTTCCAAAACATGCGTGCATCATGCACCTTTTCGGACCAGCCTGCGTTAATGTCTGTGAAACACCCATTCTGATCCACAAGCGCCTGGAGAACCATTGAGAAATACCCCTTCCAATTAATGTACTTGGTGTCTAAGTGGTCTGATGCCAAAATTGGAATATGTGTGCCATCTATCACACGTCCGCAGTTAGGGAAGCCCATTTGTGCAAAGCCATCCACAATGTCACGCACATTGCCCAGAGTCAGTCTTTTGGAGCAGGATGCAATTAAGGGCCCTGCACACTTCCATCAGCACGAGTCCAGCGGTCAACTTTCCTACTCTAAACTGGTTAGCGACCAATCAGTAGCAGTCTGGAGTAGCCAGCTTCCACAGTGCAGTCGCCACGCACTTCTCCAACGACAGAGCAGCTCTCATTCTCATGTCCTTGTGCCGCAGGGCTGGGGTGAGCTCATCACACAGTCCCATCAGCACCTCTGTGAATGCCACAAACAATCTCATCTCATGGTGAGATCAATTTTGAACTGCTTTTGCCTTTGTAGTTTAAGGAACAACTCCGCTGCTACTTGTGTTGTGTGAGCAGCATATTGGTCAACAGTGCAGGCTCCATTCCTGCAGACTGAAGAGGCAAAGCAGAGTGCACAGTATACAAACTGTTGAAAGATGGCTCCAAATGCAGAAGGAAGCTCAGGGATTGCTGGGATGCAAAGCAATGCATCACGGGTCATTGGGACAGAACCCAGGATGCTCCATGACTAGGGCTGGTGCAACCACTAGGCAGACTAGGCGGCCGCCTAGGGTGCCAAGTGGTTGGGGGCACCAAAAAGTGGTGCCTCCCAGTTTGTTTTTAAACAGTGGAGCACAAGGCTGCTGCTGCTTCCTGCCTCTCGGCTCCAGAGGGGCTGCCCGTGGCACGCCCAGTCCCTCTCCCTGGGGAGCAGCCGGCAGCGGAGCAGTGAAGGGGAGAGTCTAGCGCTAGCAGCTATGCCTACTTCCCTGCTCCCCGGGCTGAGCGGGGCTCACAGTGGCGGTGTCAGGAGCAGGCTTGGGTGCAGGGGGGCTGGCTGCCTCTGCCACCACTGACAGCCCCAAGGGTAGCGGGGAGCCCGGCTCAGCCTGCAGCACAGGGAAGATGGTACAGCTGCGCTCTGCTTTTTGGGCGGAGAAGCTTGGTTCTATTCCACCTGCAAGTTACCTAGCTGGAACACGGGGAGCTGCATGGCCCCACGGAGCACTGGGGGATGGGCAGGTCCAGTTCCTGGCCTGGGGAATAGTGTATGTGGGAGCAACCCGAGCACCCCTCCCCCAGCCAGTGCCACCCCCTCCAACATCCACCGACCAGTTACCTTCTCTCCTGTGCACCCCTTGCCCCAACAACCCACCCTGTCCTGTCATTTTTGCCTCTGGGCAGCCTCCACCCAGCAACCTCCCGAGCCAGCCACGGTCACTTTCACCCCTGCATCAACCTCAGGACTTCCCCTCCCCCCACCCCCCGCTGCCTGCCATCGCCATCCTGCCCACCCCTCCCTTGTGCAAACCACTCCCTGCCACCTTCACCCTCCTGCAGCAACCCTGGGTACAGACACTCTCCTGCCTGCCAGCCCCTTGCAACAACCCTCTCCTGCTCACTTCTCCCTTGTGCCACTTCCTCCCTGCCACTGCACCCCCAGCAACGAACCTTTTTTGCTTCTGTGCAATCTCTTCCCTGCCACTACGTCCCCTCTCCCTCCACCTCTTGACCACCTCCACCCCCTGCAACAATCCTGTGCACACGCCTCTCTGCCACCTTCGCCCCCTGGAAGAGCCCCCATATGACCCCTCTGTGCAGCCCCCGCCCCCGTGCCCCCTGCACTTTGTGAACACCTGGGGGGAACTTGGCCGTAGGAAAGTGGGGGCTGGACATCGGAGGGAGGGTGCAAGCGTGAAAGTTTCTCCTAGGGCGCAAAATATCTTTGCACTAGCCCTGCCCATGACTTCCTACACCTTCCCACAACTCTTAGCGGGTAGCAGCAGAAGAGGAAGAGATGCTCTGTGGGATGGCTGCCCAGAGTACACTACTCCAAATACAGCTGCAAGTGCTGCAAGTGTGAACATGCTATTGCGTAGGCAGCTGACAGTGTGAACACACCACAGCGGTTTCCCTTCGGTGCTCTCTGAGCGGCGCTGTAACTGCCGGCGCTATAACTCTGCCAGTGTAGACATATCCTTAGTATAGTATCAGGTTCTGTGGTGGGGCAACAGTTCAGTCTCTTAAAGAGTACGGAGTTCTAAATGTATAAAAAATGACTGTGTCTCAATCATTCAGAGTAACACATGCAGGAAAACCACCATGGGCTCATAGAGGGTTTTTGTCAGCTGAAAACTGGCAGTTGACCATTAAGATAGCCAAGAGTTGAGTGTCTGCTTAATACTGATGGGTAAACTGGCAAGATTTACAGAAATTTCAATGGTAGGAAACCATCTGAGCAATCTCTAGCTTTAATTATTGTCCCCAGCATGTTGATGGTAGTGGGCAGCAGAAAATTGGAGGCAGCGCATATCT
This sequence comes from Chelonoidis abingdonii, assembly GCF_003597395.2. Classification (NCBI taxonomy): domain Eukaryota; kingdom Metazoa; phylum Chordata; order Testudines; family Testudinidae; genus Chelonoidis; species Chelonoidis abingdonii. The sequence continues at coordinate 32,414,558 of NC_133774.1, forward strand.
TAATGATAGATTCCGTTTACTGAATTTTCAGAGAACAATCCAAGGAGAAAAACAAAACAAAATCAAAACCAATCTCCCAACCCCTTTTTAAGTATTGCCCCTGAATTCCTTACATAAAGTGAAAATATGGTGTGTCTACATTAATATGCACTAATTTAAAAGCTGCTCAGACTTCTAGTAGAAAAAACGTTAGGTGTTTTACTAATCCTCTTTAACTACTTCTTATCAATGTGTTATCAGTAGGTGTGGGATTTTGCTTCCAATTCTGTCATTATGGCATCATTCCAACATTTTAATGTTTAAATGAATCTCGATCTTTTTTGTCTGAGACCGAGCTAGTTAATGTATGAATAATAATTCTAATGAATGTGTTGAACAAAGAGGATGAGGAGGAGGATGATCATCATTTAAAACCATCCCATAAATTCTTCATCGCCATTGTGTAATGATGTAACCTCAGAGTGTGTTTTGGCAAAGCTTATGTTTCCGATCCATTGTTAGCTTGGCTTCAAAGGAGGAGTCTCATTGAGAAAATTGCTTAAATGTTTTTCCTGATAGTTAATACATGGAATGTAAGAGTGATCATTATTGACTCATTACAGTAATAAATATTACAGCACAAATGTGGCAAGGCAGGAAAATTTATGGATCTGGATGCACAAAAGAGAAGATGACACGTGCAATATAAGTTTAAATTTACTGGGCACTGGAGAACATTTAGAGAAACAGAAAGCCTAGATAAGAAGGGTACTAAAGTGGACTGAAACTGCAGGGGAATTATTACAACCTGGAACCAGGGAAATCAGGTGCTAAGGAATATCTAAGGCAGTCGTATGCTGGGGATGTTAGTAACACCAGGGAAACTGTGAATCCAGCAATGCAAGGTAGGGCAGAAATTACACCTGCACTGGAGGAAGAGTGGGTTGGGGTCATGAGGTATGAGGTATGATCCAAGAAAGTGACAGTTTTACATAGAGGAGTCACACAGAAATAGGTACACTTAAGCAGGAGTGGCGAACCTAGGGCCTGCATGCCGGATCTGGCCCATTGCTTAATTTCATCCAGCCTGCAGCAAGTCTCGATGCCCTACTGTGGGGCTGCAGCTGTGAACTCCGGCTCGCTCTGCACGGGGGGAAGCCTGAGCCTCCACTTCCCTCCAAGGGGCTGGAGCTGTGAACGCTGGCTCACCCCACTGGTGAGGGAGGGGATATCCCCAAGCCTCCACACACATCCCAGGTGGGTGAGTAGACCATTTAATATATGTCTCTCAAAAAAAACCCAAACCTAAATTAAGTTGCTTTTTACTTGTGTGTGGCCCACAACTGATTTTTCTGTGGGTCAATGGCCCATGATAGAAAAAAAGGTTCCCCATCCCTGACTTAAAGAATAGGAAAAAGGTTCCCCATCCCTGACTTAAAGAATAGGTGGCCAAATCATCACTAGTCAGCTCAGTCAAGGAGAGATGTCCATATTTGTGCCTTTTATGCTCCTCTAATCCAGGGGCTGCTCTGACGCAGTTATCTGGTGCGGATTAGAGCAGCTGGTGGCTCCTCCAAACTCTGCCAGTTGCCAATGTCTCAAAAAGGCTATTGAGGCAGATGAGGACTGTTACAGTTCAGAGGCACTTATACTGGAGTTCTGAAGGTTATAATCCTGCTGGTGAACCTCAATGGGTGTAAACATGATTCAACATGGCTGTCCTTTCTCCTCCTGCGGTCTCCTGCCTTATTTATTACACTCATTCCAACTTCTGCAATAAATAAGATGCGGATCCTACAGACAACAGCCTCCTTTTTTATGCAACCATGATTCATACCCAGAGCTCTATCTATTCTCTGCATTTAATGAGGCACGAGTCCAGTAGAAAAAATAGTATAATAGAATCATAGAAATGTGGGCCTGGAAGGTGCCATGAGAGGTCATCAAGTCCGTTCCCCTGTGGTGAGACAGGACAACAAGTGCTTGTCAAATCTCTTCTTAAAAGTCCTGCTTTGATGGAGATTCCACCACCTCCTTTGGAAACCTATTTCAGAGCTTTACTACCCTTCTATTTAGAAAGTATTTCCCAATATCTAGCCTAACTCTTCTTTGCTGCAGATTAAGCCCATTACTACTTCTGCTATCTTCAGTGGACACAGAGAACAGTTGATCACCATCTTCTTTATAACAGGCCTTACCATATCTGAAGACTTATTGGTTCCTCCCACAGTCTTTTTTCCTCAAGGCTAAACATGCCCAGTTTTTTAACGTTTCCTTGTGAGCAAGGTTTTCTAAACTTTTCATTGTTTATGTTGCTCTCCTCTGAACTCTGTCCAGTTTTTCTACATCTTTCCTAAAGTGTAGCACCCACAGCTGGACACAGAACTCCAGCTGAAGCCTCAACAGTGTTGAGTAGATTGCCTTTTTTGAAACTGCATCACGTTGTTGACTCATTCGATTTGTGATCGATGATAATCCCCAGATACTTTCCACCAGTACTACCACCTAGCCAGTTATTCCCCATTTTGTACTTGTACCTATTATTTTAATTTCCTCAGTGTAGTACTTTTCACTTGTCTTTATTAAATTTCATTGTGTTGAGTTCAGACCAAATCTTCAATTTGTGAAGGTCACTTTGAATTCTAATCGTGTCCTCCAAAATGCTTGAAACTCCCTTCCCAGCTTGGTGCCATCTAAAAATTTTGTAAGCATGCTCTTCACTCAATTATCCATGTCATTGACTAGTACTAGACCCAGGACTGCCCCTTGGGTGACTCCATTAGATATGCCCTCCCAGTTTGCCATTAATAACTACTATCTGAGTATAGTCTTTCAACCAGCTATGCACTCACCTTATAATAATTTAATCTAGACCCCAGTCCCCTAGTCTGTTTATGATAATCCCACGTGGAACTGTTTCAAAAGTCTTATTAAAATTCAAGATATATCACATCTACTGCTTCCCACTATCCCCTAGCCCAGTAACCCTGTCAGAGAAGGAAATCAGGTTGGTTTGACAAATCCATGCTGGCTATTCCTTTCAACCCTATCATCCCCTAGATGCTTCCAAACTGATTATTAAATAATTTGTTTCAGTATCTTTTCATGTATCAAAGTTTCATGCATCATCCCCTAGATGCTTCCAAACTGATTATTAAATAATTTGTTTCAGTATCTTTTCATGTATAGCCTGATCTATACTTTCCTGAGTCCTCTTTGTTCCCTTTTCTACATATAGGTACTATGTTTGCCCCCGTCCAGTTGTCTGGGACTTCACTCATCCTCCATGTGCTCTTGAAGATAATTTCTAAGAGTTTTGAGATTGCTTCAGCTAGTTCCTTAAGTACCAAAGGATGAATTTCATCAGGCCCCGCCAATTTGAATACATCTAACTTATCTAAATACTCTTTAATCCGTTCTTTTCCTATTTTGGCTTACATCTTTCCGCTTTGTTGAGACTATTAATTGTGTTGAGTGTCTGGTCATGATTAATGTTTTTAATTAAGACCAGAGCAAAATAATTATGACTTCAGCTTTCTTGAAGTCAACTATTAGCTTTCCCTCCCCACTGAATTGAGTACCAACACTTTCCTTTGTCTTTTTCCTACCCCTAATGTATTTATAGGACCTCTTCTTCTTACCTTTTATGTCCCTTGCTAAGTATAACTCATTTTGTGTCTTCACCTTTCTGATTTTGTCCCTCTGTGCTTGTGGTATTCTTTTGTGCTCCTCCTTAGCAATTTGTGCAAGTTTCCTTTCTTCTTCCTCTCTTTTTGATTTTTGGGTCATGAAAGGGCTCTTGATGGAGCCATATTGGCCTCTTCTTATGTTTCCTTTGCATGAGGACCGTTTATAGATTTGTCTTTAATATTTTCAGCTCTCCTGAACACATTTATTCAGTAACTTCTTTTCCAATGGAATCTGACCTACCAGTTCTCTGAGTTTCTTAAATATCAGAGGGGTAGCCATGACATGCATCTGACGAAGTGGGTATTCACCCACGAAAGCTCATCCTCCAAAACTTCTGTTAGTCTATAAGGTGCCACAGGATACTTTGCTGCTTTTTGAGTTTCTTTAAGTCAGCCTTATTGAACTCCATTGTCCTTATTGTGCTTCTTCCACTCCTTCTTTTCCTTAGAATCATGAAATATATCATTTAATAATCTTTCATCCAAATTTTCTTCCACTTTTAGAGTTGCAACCAATTCCTCCCTTTTGATCAGAATCAAAATGGCTGTCCTCCTGGTTATTTCCTTCACTTTCAGAAACAAGAAGTAGTCTCTGTACAATCTGATAATTTACTGGAAATTTTGGGTAGTTAAAGTCCCCCATTATTACCAGTTTGTGTTGTGACAATCAAGGTCCAGACATGCCAGTGAGAAAAAGAGAGTTTGAACCCCAAAGAATAAGCAATTGAATCAATTGATTGTATACTGTACTATACAAGTGTATCAAGTCTTTTATGAAAGACACTAACACACTCATGCTTAATGTCATTGTGAAATGTCTGTATTAAAACTATATGAGAAATTATGGATACTTTCTGAAGTCTGTGACCATACAAAGGGAGAAACAGATTTTCCCAGACAGGAGGGAATTAAATTAAGTGTTGTGGAAACAAAGCAATGGAAGCCCCATTTATGGAAGTCAACAGGGAGATGGGAAGCTAACAGGCAAAGAAGGAAACAGCATGGCTTGATTACAAGCAAAAGACTGTGAACGTACATTTTCATCTAAGTTAAACAGTACTCAAACCAGCAAGAACAGGGCCCCAGCTTGTTAGAAAACAAACAGCATGACCAGAGTCTGAACCCAGGGGGTCATTAGTATTGTGAGGACAAAATAATGAGTATCAGGGAATATAAAGAGAAGCAAAAAGCCATTTTGGCATCCATCACTTAGAGAAGAAAGGGCTCACACCCTCTGATTCTGTGAATGATGGATCCTCATGCTTGAGCGGGGGGAGATGCTGCTTAGGCAAAGATTATGACTTGCTAAAGCTAAACGTTAGTCACTAGGAAGCCTGGTTTTTTTGTTTTGTTTCTAACCCTGTCTCTTTTTTCCTTGCTTAGGGTCACTTAAATCTATATTCTTTATTAATAAACTTATTCTTAGTTTTAATATGACATCTCAGTTCTATTATATTAAAGTAATGCATGCATTCTCAGCTGAGTCAACAGACTAGTATGGATTCTGTCCTTTGGAGACAGAGGACTTGATTATTTGTTGAGAGTGTCCAGTGGGAGGGAGTGGACATTGCAGAGAGATGCCTCCGGGGAAATCAGGAACTGGAGTTCACTGAATGTTACTTACAGTGCAAGGTTTATATTGACACAGTCTTGAGGCATTTGCTGGTTATGTGAACAGACTGGTGTGGCAAGGAGTTCTCATACAGTTGAAGCTCCAGCAAAACTCCTGCTGAAGCAGAGAGGTAACAATGGCGTATGGTTCTGGCTCTCTGAGCAGAGCGTCACACTTGTGTTTTCGATATTTCTGTTTATTCTTCTAAAAATGTCTCCTCCACTTCCTTTTCCTTATGCAGGGGTCTACAGTAGCACCCTACCATGATGTCATCCTTATTTTTAACCCTTTTATCTTTCTGCACAGACTTAACTGATCTGCCTCGCATCTTCTTCTGGACCTCAGAACAAGTATGTATATGCTTGATATTCGTCATCTGGACCCATGGGAAGGAAACTCTGGAAAAATTCCACCACAATTTCAATAGCTTCCACCCCACCATCAGCCTCAGCCTGGACCAATCTACATGGGAGGTCCACTTCCTAGACACCACTGTGCAAATAAGTGATGGTCACATTAACACCACCCTATACCGAAAACCTACCGACCGCTATGCCTATGTTCATGCCTCCAGCTTCCATCTCGGGCACACCACATGATCCATTGTCTACAGACAAGCACTGAGGTACAACCGCTTCTGCTCTAACCCCTCAGACAGAGACCAACACCTATAAAATCTCCACCAAGCATTCTCAAAACTACAATACCTGTACGAGGAAATAAGGAAACAGATCAACAGAGCCAGATGCCTCCTACTGCAAGACAAGAAAGAAACCCAATGGGACTCCACTGGCCATCACATACAGTCCCCAGCTAAAACCCCTCCAATGCATCATCAAGGATCTACAACCCATCCTGGACAATGATCCCTCACTTTCACAGGCCTTGGGTGGCTGGCCAATGCTCGCCCACAGACAACCTGCCAACCTGAAGCATATTCTCACCAGTAACTGCACACCGCACCATAGTAACTCTAACTCAGGAACCAATCCATGCAACAAACCTCAATGTCAACTCTGCCCACATATCTACATCAGCGACACCATCGCAGGACCTAACCAGATCAGCCACACCATCACCAGTTCATTCACCTGCACGTCCACCATCATATACACCATATACACCATCATATGCCAGCAATGTCCCTCTGCTACATACATTGGCCAAACTGGACAGTCCCTATGGAAAAGGGTAAATTGACACAAATCAGATATGCGGAATGGCAATATATAAAAACCTGAAGGAGAACACTTCAATCTCCCTGGACACACAATAGCAGATCTTAAGGTGGCCATCCTGCAGCAAAAAAACTTCAGGACCAGACTTCAAAGAGAAACTGTTGAGCTTCAGTTCATCTGCAAATTTGGCACCATCAGCTCAGAATTAAACAAAGACTGTGAATGGCTTGATATATATTGCAACCGGTACTCCTTGTGAAAATATATCTAAGATATTAAGCAGATTATTCCATGGATTTCCCTTGAATTGTTCCTATGGCTTTTGTAACTTTCCATGTCACTGCCCCACCCAACATCTAGTCCTCTGTTCAGGCTGTCTTTTTTAAGTTTACCTGCAAGTTTTGGTCACCTTCCCCCTTTGAACCTAATTTAAAGCCCTCATTACTAGGTTGGCAAGTCTGTGCACAAAGATGCTTTTCCCCTTCTTGGTATGTGATCATATAATTAAATTATCATAATGGATGCAGAGAGAGGGGCCAAATTAAGGTTGCACAGGCAATCTTAATTCTGGTACTTTTTTTTGACTTCTTGACTTTGTAACCTTAACTGTGTTCTTTTAAGGGTAATTTAACATACATTAATTATGAGACTGTAAAGGGGTTCATATGATTTAGCTTATCAAAGTGCAGGTTAAGGGGCAACTTGATCATGGTATGCAAGACCCACAAAGGAAAATATCTGACACTAGAAATCTTTGTAATCAAGTAGATAAAGGTGTAATAGAATCCAATGACTAGAAGATGTGTCAGCAGTGCTGGGTCTGGAAAGATGTACACTTGGCTGACATTTTTGAATGAAAGTTTTTTCATTCAGAAATGAAAATGTTCACTAATAGCTTTAGACTTTTTCAAATTTTGTTTTTGCAATATTTTTCACGTTTTCTTATTGAAGCAATTAATACAACAGTTCCTGACAACATGATTTTTGGCAAATGAACAGTATCAGTAGTGAAATTTTTGATTAAAAACCTGCAGGAAATTTTGTGAAAACAATTAATGAGAAGGTTTCAAGCCCTGCAAAATGGCAACAACTTAAAAAAATTTCTTGAAGCATTTCTAATGAGCCTTATTAACCATTAGAACAGATTGCCAAGGGATATGGTAGCTTCTCCACTATCAGGAGTCTTTGAATATCTTCCCAAGAGAAATATTTTTGTTCAGCCACAAATTATTAGACTAGATGCAGGAATCCAGTGGGTGAAATTCTATGGGCTGTGTTACACAAGAGGTCATACTAGGGACCTCTGGCCCTAAACATTTAGAAATCTGGAGAAGTTTTAAATGGTGCATTGGTAAATTTGACTGCGACAAAGTTATTTAGGTTAGTCAAGACTAAATAACAAAGCTATGTGATTGGACAACATGATGACAGATTAAATTAATGCAAGGGAATACTGGGTTTTAAATAAAATGTTAACTATTTAGGAAAACAAACTAAGTGTCAGTGGAAACTAAAAATATCTGGTCTCCCACAGTGCATTTTTGCAAACAGCTAATATGTTAAGACATATTAAGAAAGGGATAGAGGGAATGTAGGTATCAGTTTGCAGAGCTTTAGTTTCCTTTCCAGTGACACCATTCAAATACGAATAAAAATATATTATTTTACTGAAATGTTTTCTAATACAATGAAATTCATCCCAGTTAGGGGGTTAGGCTAGTCTCTTTAGATCACTGAAGACCAATGTTAATGGAGTGAATTTCAACAGAGATTATAGGAGAAGAGAACCCATTGAGAAAAATTAAGAACAGACCTATGCTTCAGACAAAACCAGGAAGTACAGGAGGCACGAAAAAAAAATTAAAAAATGACTTCTAGTGCTTCAAAGACTTGGCACATAGTTAACTTTATATTCGTAATTAGCCCTACTGAATCCATGGAGCTATTCATAAGAGGAAGGATGGTCCAGTGCTTAGGCCACTAGTCTAGGACTTGGGATACCTGGTTTCAAGTTCTCGGTCCTGCACAGACTTCCTGTGTGACCTTGGGCAGGTCACTTAGCCTCTCTGTGCCTCACTACTCCATCTGTAAAATAGCAATACAGTCTTTCCCTGACTCACTGGAGTGAGGTGAGGATAAATACATTAAAACAGACCATATAATATAGACATACACAGTTGTTTAGAGTATCAGGGCCTGATGCAGCAATAATAGAATATCCTCTGTGTTCTCAAGTTATCTAGACAAAGTTTCAAATAACGTGGCATAAGCATTTGTGGCTGCTTCTCCAAACTAAACCCAATGTCACAGATGATTAATAGAGACAATACAGTCTAGTAATTGAAGCTAAGAAGTTCAATGCATAGAGAAATCAAGTAGAGAAAGATTCAGGTACCTTATTCACCACTTTGTTGCTTAATTTTCATATTAGTGTACCACACTTGAGGCCTAAAGAGAGTTACACTAGTTTATTACTATATTCATGCTCTGGTGACTGAAGTCCCAGATCATCAGATACATTTATATCGTGAAGGGTAGGTGAAGAATACATTTGGGGAAGCTTTTTTTAATATCTCAATCTGCCATTATGTGACAGTCAGCATTCTTTATGTTCCCTACAGAGCCATCTTGCTGGAGATGTAAGTCCGTTGTGAGTCTCACTTTCTTAATATATGATTTCCCTTTACTTAAGGATTTCTGGATACAAGTTCCAAACTTCATTAAAAAATAGTTATGAACGTTGACCTTGATCTACCCTTATTTCTGATGATTCTCAAATGTGCCTTCCTGCCCTTGGGCATGGATGCTAATGTTAAAATGTATTAAGATGTTCTTCCACGAAGTTTCTAGCTAATTGGCATGATTTTTCTAAGATCAATAACAAGAACATTGGGCTGAATGCTGAGTGCTTGACCTATGAATTATAAAAAGATTGCAGTAACCAAAATAGACAAGATAAGTTCTTTGAGATGTAATCCAGAATCTCAGAATATTTTTAGCAATTAACTTTCCTGTCATATTTGTGCTGATTCAGAACTGAAGCCACAAGCTTCTCCTGTGTGGTGTAATGTCTTATTCTCTTCAAGTTCTTCTCAGATTGTACTCAAGGGTGGTGGTTTGTTTGTTTGGCAGGCTCTTTCTATTGCTGCCTTCAAATTACTAGATATGCAAAATTAAACAAACTATGATAGAGAGAGAATACATTTGTTTGGGATACCTGTTCATGCTCCCTTCTCTTTGTTTTACTGTATATATTTTGTTTGTTTCATTTTTGTCTATTTGAAAATTGGAATTTTGAAAACAAAATTGCCTTTGATCTTTGTGTTTATAATGCATTTTGAAAAGGTCAGAATGTCTGTTTTCCTCATCCATTCTAGAAGGAATTACACTCTCCAGTTTCAAGTCAGTTGAGAACAATGGCCAGATTCTACTAGAAAAATCAAGGTTGCTGTAAGGACTATTCTGGTTATCTCTTTGACTAAGCCTTCTGAAGTTCAGAGATGGATAAGATAAGAATGCCTGTATAAATTAAACCTTCCTATTACAATTTACTGTTTTTATTTTGGGAACAGAAAAAGGATCTGGATACAAATTTTAGTCCCATACTTGGAGGGGAGTTATGATTCTTCTCAGCTAGCCTGCACTTGGGAAGGAGGTAGCACACTGTTGGAACACCAGTGGCTGCTGCCATTGTGCACTAGGAATGAATTAAGCCTTCCAGGCATTGCAGAAGGCATAGCTAGAGACATCTGTTGTTACAGTTGTAAAAAAGGTGTAAAAAGTACTTCACCTGCCAAGGCTATCCTTTGGCAGAGGGAGTGGAGTAATGGTTTAATCAAATTCCCAACCCAGAAATGCATCCTTTGGCATTAGGCAGCACTATCTTTGTGTAAGGGGACTGTTGGCCCCTTACTAAAACTCAGCGGGGCTTTTTTTGGTTGGCTAGCTCCCAGTACCAAAAGAAAGGGGAAGAGTCAATGGGAAATCAGAACCCTGAGACTGACAGTCCATGGGAACAATGGGGAGAGGCCAGTGCTCCAGGTCAGCCTGATTGACAGGGCGGGCAGGCTAATGAGGGAGTCAGTAGGCCAAGGGGGTGTCCTGTCCTCTGTGTGAACTGGAATTGCTTGGAACAGAGTGGAGTTGAGCTAAGGAGAGAACAGGGTCCCAAGCTGAGCTGGGGAGCAGAGCCGGGCCAGCCGGAGAGAACCAGAAGAGCAGCCCAGGGAGCAGGTCAGTGCTAGGAGCAGAGCCATAGTAGCAGCCCAGAGAGCAGACCTGTGCTGGGAGGAGAACTGTAGCAACCAGAGCCAGAGGGTCCAGAAAAGCAGCCCAGAGGACTTGAGGCAAAGCAGCATCAGTGCTGAGGCACAGTGCTGCTGGAGCTGAGGCTGGAGCAGTCTGGAGTCAGGTGCAGTGAGTATCTGAGGAGAGCAAGGGAGGACCCTGGGCAGTGGACCTAGCTCAGGGAGATGCCTCAGCCAAGATGCTTTGCAGGTTAGACTTGGAAGGGGATCTTAACCCTGATGGGGGGAGAGGGGGCTTATGATGGGAAGAAGGTCCTGCTACTTAGAGCTTGAAGGCATGTGCCCACTGCCAGAGCAAGTATCCGACCCGCAGCATATCTGCAGCACAGCCAGGGCCTGAGAAAGAGGCCTGGGATGTGTGAGGAACAGACTGTGAACTGTCTTTACAGAGATGCTGTTTGTGATGTCCCCGTGCCACAGAGTGGCATGATGTGTTGTCCTTTAACATTTCCCATTTTTTTCTTATTTTTTAAAAATTGATTGCTGTTAAGTTGTATTTGCTTGGAACTCTGTGTAATGATCAGTGGGTCAGGGAAGCATCCAGTGAAGACAGAGCACCCTAGAGTGGGGACACCCTAGCCCCTGCCCTAAGTGAATTCTGGGCCCAGCCTTGCTGGGGCTATGAGGACTCTGCCACACAGGAAGAGGAAGTGGAGCCCTCAGGGTAATGGAAGTGGAAGTGAGCACTCAGATCTTTTTGCTAGCCTATTTAACCGTAGCCATGTATAAGCCAGGAATGTTCCGCACAACAGCGGGTCCATATCCCTGCTTCCATTTGCATTAGTTGGTTCCTCTCCTTTGAGCACCAGAGCACTGGGAGATAGATTAAGTCAGTCATCTGTACACTAGCCCAATCATTGCAGAAGAAGGTATAATTTAGTCCTTAATATGCAATTACTGATGTTCATGGTAGTTACATATCTGAGGTTAGAATTGGGCATATTGTTTATTAAAGTGGAGTCTGCCTTTCCTGTATTGTGCTGGCTGACTGCTGAAAGGGCACATACAACCCTTACTAGAGATAATTTATATAGAACTATAAGAGTACACAACAAAGTAGGTGATTTGTGGTGTATAACACATTATCCCTGCCCTGAAGCGCTTTCAGTCTAAAGGCTCAAGTGTGTCTAATAAAAAAGCACCACAATTCAGGGCAAATTGCAGAATGCAACAGGTCCTGGCTGATGTGAAAAGGGAAATCAAATACCAGGGATATGAGATACAGTCAGTCATTTAAAAGTTCTTTGTACTGGTCACATCTTATACACAAAAGTCCAGAAATACCCTTAAGATAAATAAAAATATTTACTGTAAAATCTGAGAACTAAATGAAAAAAATTAGAGCTAGGTGCAATGACAGAAAGCTACATATGACTACCATTCCAAAACTGTGAGCAATACTGAAGCCAAGAAACAAGAACTAATCAAGGGAAGATGGTAATGAAGATGCCTTATCTTCCATTGGTATTGATTTGTAAACATCTGAAAACAACTTAAAGAGATGGAACTATAAATCTAGCTGGATAATAAATAGAATTAGGCTGTTAAATTAGCTTGAATATTCATATTGTATCAACGGTCTTCAGTGGTTGCTTGATATCTTTGGTTATTAAAATGTAAATAGCCATTTTTCTGTAAGTGTTAAGTCATACACAATAAACTGATGGGGGAGTGACATAATCCTATGGCTCAAGTGTAATGTAGAACCATTTTTCTTCTGATCAGTATCTGAAGAATTTCTGTGGTGCTCATCTATCTCAGTGTTTTCTTCTGAACAGAAACTGTGTCAGAAAAAAATTGTCCATAGGTTGATGAGGATACTGTTTGCCTCTTATACTGATGGTGCATACTATGCAGTTGATGCTTATGTTTGCAGTCTAGTAAAATTCTTAGCAGCTAATGATGATCTGTTAGAAATAACAGACAGGATGGCTCCTTCACCTGCAACTTATATCAGACCAGGATATTTCAACCAATCCTTCTGGATGTGGACCTTGCTCTTGTCATCTATGCATTCATCCCCTGACGATTAGCCTCCTGCAATATACTCTGTATCTTAAATCTATCTCTAGACTGAAGCTGGTGCAGAATTTAGCAGCCCATTTATTAAATGTTATATCACACTATGAGTACTCTCCGATTTGGACTTCCTGTCTATTGGTTTCTGGGTAGATTGTAAGGTGTTAGGCTTGACCAACCAGGCCCTGAGTGGTCTGGGTAGTACTTGCCTATTTCCCTATGCCACATTGTCATAGCTGAGATCAGACAGAGGAGCTCAAAACTTGGAGTTCCCTTAGTATACAACAAAGGCAGCTGTCTGCAAACTATTGTGTATGAGACTCCTTCCACTTTGGAACTCATTCCCCTACCCTTGGGTTGAAACAGCACAAATGTGTTGACCTTGATGGCACACTGCAAAACCCAACTCTTATTGCTAGCTTTTTGGAGGAGGGAAAGTTGAGGTGATAAGAAGGAAAACAACATTTCACGCCTATTGCATTTTTGTTGTTGTTAGGCTTGATTGGTTAAAAGGTATTTTTGGGAACTCATAACTTTAAGGTTGTTAAGAGCACCAGAGAGTTACCCTTTTAATGTATATAAACTGGAATACATAAAGTAAGGCAACCTGACACAAAAGCTCGGAAGGGTATTAAACATATTTCCTTGGACTATAGCTCATCACGTGGGACAATTACTTGACCTGATAACAGCTCTATAAAATAAGACCTGCATACATCCAAGCTTAGGATGGTCAGCAGAATTCTGACGCCCCAGGTGATGTTGTTATTAGGCTTTTACAGTACACTGAGAACTTCTTTAGCTTCTTGTCACTTTGGGTATGACCAAGGCACCTTTTAAAGAGATTCTGCAATTTAGTTTAGAAGTACATAAATATATAAGTTTGGAGTGCAAAACCAGCCCCAGAATGCCCCTGCCAAATTTTGTGGCTTTACAATTATTTTTAAAAATATATATTTCTCTTCTTCATCGCTGTGTGAAAGACCTACACAGACTGGAGAAACAGTGAAACTGATTGACAAAAATAAACATTAAATTAAGAAATACTTTTAAAAATCATCTCATACACCTCTACCCCGATATAACATGACCTGAAAAAACATGAATTAGGATATAATGCAATAAAGCAGTACTCTGGGGGAAGGGCAGGGCTGTGCACTCCAGCGGATCAAAGCAAGTTCGATATAACGTGGTTTCATCTATAATGCGGTAAGATTTTTTGGCTCCTAAGGACAGAGTTATATCCGTAGAGGTGTATTTTGAGATTGTAACTGAGTTGGCTGCCTTCCCTTGTGACCAGGAGAGACTTTACTGCACCCTCTTTCTGTTTCCCTCTCTTCAGGGTCCCTTAAACAGGTGCCACTTCTTCTGTGGTCAGAATTCCCGTCCTTGGGGTCTGGATTTACTCACACAAGATAAACTTAAAATATGAATTCAACTCCCAAATTAAAGTGGAACAAACAAGCACTTCTCTTCCTGCTAGGGGTCCCTCCAGCTTTGTCAGACTACTCTCAGGCCTAACAGGCTGAAGTCTCAGTCCTAATTCCCAGGACTCTCTTCTAGAGCTTGCTCACTCTTAGCAATCTCTCCCTGAGCTTTCTACCCCTTCATTGCAGCCTCCTGTTGCTCTTTACAGGGCAGTCACCCTGATCTCTCCCAGCTATGGCCCAACTGTAATCAGGCTTGGCAAACCCCAGCCCTTAAGGGGTGAGCTAGCCTGCAACAGTGATGATGTCGATTACTTGTGGCCAGGGTTGCTGGAACAAGTTGTATAGTGCTGAGAGCCATTGAATCAAACTATAAACCCTGTAGATGATGGAAACCACTTCAATCCAGGGAGTGCAGCAGCACCCCAGCTTCCCTATTTCCAGCACCTATTCTTGTAGCTACAGTAGGCAAAATACATTCAGAGAGAAGTATACTTTATGACTGATACTGATACATTAAATACAAGGGTGGCGTTAGGGTTGCCACCTTCCAAGTTGCTGGTAACTGGACTCGTGAGGCCATGCCCCTGCCCCACCTCGTCCCTCAAGGTCCCTCCCCCCCATCATACCCTCTCCTCCCCATTGCTCACTAAATCTCCTCATGAAGCCTGCCTGCAGGTAGGAAGTGGCCCCGACTGAGCAGGGGCCAGCACTGGTTAATGACCTGGTGCCTCCCCCTCCCCATGATAACTGGACTTTTGGTTCAGGTGCCATTTACAGTTGCCAGGTCCCCTTTTTGACCAGACTTTCCAGTCAAAAACTGGGCACATGGCAACCCTAAATGGCACACAGCCACAGAAGCCAAAAACCAGGCTGTCTGGGTAAAAGCCAGACAGGTGGCCACCCTAGATGGAATCCAACTCACTTTACTTACGCAAAACTCCCACTGACTTCAATGCGAGTGTTGTATGAGCAAAGTTGGCTGGATTCAGCTCATAGTCTAACCTATCAGTCACATCACATTTCCTAGTCACATAAATATATCCACATTATCTAATCCTGAACTTCTCAAGCTAAGTTAGACTTCCTCACATTTTAAATTGTCATTAATTTTATAAAGGCCTCAGCTGGGCAAAAAAAGTTAAGTCTCTTTAAATTATGTGTGACTTTGACCTCCAATAACCCTAAAACTGGTGCACTCCCAATAGCCCAAGCATTGGGAGCATTTGCGAGCATAAAAATAAAGTCTTTAATGCAAAAAGGGCTGCAGTAATTTTTACCTTCTTTTATTTGTATATGCTTCGTGTTTCAGTAGTCAGGTCTTGCTGTTGTAGAGTTGAATTTGATTTAATTGCTTTTTGTCTTGTAATTTTATATATCCTTTTGTTGACCAGCTATGTATAACTTGGAGTGTAGAAGCTGGGTGCTGTAGAAGCAGAAGAGATGTCTCATGGCATTTCTTTTGCAACACATTAATGCCCATATTTTTGGAGACTAGCTTCATCCAAATCATTTGGAAGCTGGAAGCCATACTGAGAAAGTGCTGAGTGCTCTGACAGGCGGGGTGGAATTTGGAGCGGGAAGCTGCACTGAGAGAGACTTTAGTAGATCTCATTAATGGGAGGAGGAGGAGAGAAAGCAAACTGCTTGGACATCTTGAATTGCCTATGCTGGGGGATGGGGAGTGAAGTGTTATATAGTAGTCTCAGGAAGGAGAAGCTTATCTAATTGAATAGAAAGATGGAAAGTTTAACCAGAGATCTGAAGCAGAGTCTAAAAAAGGAAACAATAGTTTTAGAGCTGGTTGGACTTCATCAAGGATGATAAGTATTAAAGCAAGTGAGGGGCAAGAGCTGTGGTGCATAGAGGCCCTGATCCTGGGCTCAATGTGATCAATGGTAGTGTTTCCATTGACTTCAATGGATGCTAGATCAAGCTTTGAATAGTAACCTAATACTTATGTGCTCAGAATTATACATAAATTCTGGGATAAGAGGCTTCAAAGAATTACAATGTTAGAGGCGCACATCTGTATTCTCTTTGTTCCTAAAGTTTTTCTAATAAGGGACCCAAGTACCAACTAACAAATCACATGGACAGTCTATATTGAAGCAGCAAAGAGTCCTATGGCACCTTATAGAGTTGTTCAGATGTTGGACTAAACCAGAAATTGCTACATAGAATAGATTAAAAGAAACCCACATCTCTGTTTGCCCTAATAAATTGCTGACATTATTTATAAACCCTCAGCAAAGGATATGGGCTGTTCCATCATTAGCCTTTGTCTCAAATACATTTGTGATCTTAAAAACTTGCTAACAGGTTTTCATCACTGTATGAGGATGGTCATCAAGTTCTAGCAAAGAGAGAGAGACAATAGAAGGAGGAACAAGCCATCAGAGGTGAAACTGATCCTATTGAGCATGTATAAGAATACTTATTTCACAACAATCCCATTGAATGGGAGGTTTTGGGGCTAACCATGACCAGCCAACACATTTTAAACATAACTTACCCTTTCTATACTGGGGGTGATGTCTTTTTTAAAAACAATGTTCATTAAAATATGTTAGCTAACACATTTTAAAACACTACCTATTTTCCTATTCTAGACAAAGCTTGTGTGTATGTGGAAACCCGGCATATTATTTCCCTTGGCTGTAGTTGGCCACAAGTCCCTGGAACTCCCATTGCTCCCACAAGCTCCCCATTGCAGTCTGGGCCCCGCCCTGGAAATAAGGACTGTTAACTGAAGTTCTGTTGCAAGTGACTTGGGCGGGGGCTTTCTTTGGAGTTCTAGAGCAGGCGGCTGGAGTTTCACAAAAGGGGTCAAAATATTGAGCTGCCTAGACACTCTATCTAGTGCATCCTGATGAAAATCTTTTCCACAGGTAGTTATTGGGTCTGTCTAGCTAGGTGGAGTATGCCACTAGTGAAACACCATCAGTACTGGACAGGTCTCTTCTCAGAAGAATTGATCCACTGATGACTTAATTATTCACTCATTAATTCTATACAGTGGAACCATTTGCTTTGTGTGAACCTTTTTATTATGAAAACCTTGTTTAAAAAAATATTTAAAAAAAGACAGGCATCACTAGCATTTGCTGACTGAGGACAGGGGGACTTTGCATGCCTATGATATGCACCTGTTCATTCATGGCCTTATCGAAAGCCTATTGAAGACTTCATTGGGTTTTGGATCAGACTCAGAAGCCTAGATCCTCCACTCAGTAACTAGAATGGTCATGGGGTATCTTCATAGATAGGCTTGGAAAGAGTGGAGCAACAGAAGGACTCCTTCATCAGAAGCTATGGAATGACCGCAGAACAAACTGCTCTGCTGCTAGCTTGAGGCTGCACTAGTCAAATGTGCACTGTGCAAAAGGAGTGGGGTGGCAGGGAAGATCTACTTAACAGCAAATTGTAGGGTCCTGCCACTTCCCTGCGCTTGATGATTTTCTGCTCACTGCTTTGATATAGAACACATAACCCCTGCATGGCACCTCAAACCCATATTCCATTGCTTAGTGAAAACATGTCTGTTCTTCTCGTGGGGAGACTGTCACACCTTCTAAAATTAAAGCCATGCATTACTCTGCATCCTTTCCTCACCGCATACCGTACATGTGTGTTAACGTGTTTGAGCAGCGTGACTCTTCTCTTACATCTGTGCATTTAACTGAACATAATTAGTAGTGCTAATACTAGCTGGATGAGGTCTGAATTAAAAATATGGTACAAAACAGTGGCTTTTAATAGCACACTGCATCACCTAATAACTGAATGTTTCCTCAATAATTAATTTTCTCAATAGCATCTGACCAGTACAGCATCATACACATGAAGCCAAAGCACTCAGTGTGATTTAAGGGGAATGATTTTGATTTATGAATTGCAAAAGCAGCCACACTTTGATTAATTGTATCCTGCTGAATATAGCCCTCAGTTTAGTGACAAAAGACCAATTCATTCCCAGAAATGCAGGTGAAAGCTTAATGAACCTGCTTAATAAGCATGATAAACTACTGAATAAGTGCTTAGTGAGCAAAAACAGGTAACATTTCCCTACGTGTGTAACTATTTTAAGACTATTTTTTTAAGTTTAGATATCGCAAGCTATTTCTAGTTTTGCAAGTTCTGCTGTTTGGGAATCTCGCAGCATTTGATTCAGGAGGCTGGTGTGCACTGTCCCAGATGTGTCGTCTTTTCTGTGCTACAATATATTTGCAGTGTTGCAGTTTGAACTGCTGACTATTATTACACAATCAAAGGCAGGTGCATGCAAAAGTTAGGTAAGAGTTATTTACTTTCCAATCATTAATAAATTACACTGTTTTAAAAATGCAAACTTTTTGATAATTCAGACACAGGTGAGCTAGAGTTTTGAAACAGTTGAAATTAGATTTTCTTTGCCTGAATCCATAGATCTAGATTTGTTTTAATTAGGATATGTTCGTTTAACATTTAATTATTTATTTCAGTTTGAGGGTGGAGTTGATGCTTGGGACACCTTTAGACGGAGCTCTTATTGAGTTTTGTAAAAGTGTGGCAAAAATTGCCCTGTAATTTCTATTTGAGGGTGTTTTATTAGTGCCCATCACCCTAATAACTGAGTGCTAATACTAGGGTGGCAAGAGCCATATAACTATCGGGATGGCACTACTAACCCAGTCCTGGCCTGCAATATTCTTGCTCTTCCAGCCCTGGCTTTTTCTTGAACAGAGACAGACAGGCCAGAGATGGAAAATGTGAACTATAGCTGCAATTCACTTGAGCACCTCCATAGTACCATTGAAACTATACATTTGCTTGAATACTTTCTTGGATCAGTATCTAGGATAACAAACCTCTTTTTGTTTGTGACTTATGGTGGTATTTGAATTTATGGCCAGAGATATGCATAATTGAGGGAGAGCTTCATTGACTTCAGTAATACTCCACCTGTCCTTGATCTCTAGAAAGGCCAATCTACTATCCAACCGTATCACCAGAGACAAAAAGTCCCCTTCTTTACATGTCTAAAAATATCTTTCAAAGTGTTCGCATCAGTATTGAACGTGGTAGCTAGAGGGAGGCCATATTTTAGAGCTATCTTTGTGCAGCAGTGTGGCCCTTTTCCAACAAGTTAGATGACTTCAGTCAGAAAATGGTTTTGTTCATCTAATATAAATGTAAGGAGGAGACCAAATCAAAACAATGTTCACTGCTTATATAGTCTTTGGGGAAAGCTTGCTGCTGCTGCTGCTGCTGCTTCTTTTTCCCAAAACAAAATTTGGCTCAGGTTCACCTTAATTCTCTTATAAGATTAAAGCCTGAAAGCTTTGCAAGGTCACAAATAGGTGATGAAACAAAAAAGGAGGGAAGAGAAAGTCATTCAGAATTAGAACTGCAGCAAACTGTTTCAGCCTCCACTGATCTCTAGCAAAGATGCTCTGAAGAGATGGTTCATTCAGTTTGCTAACCATTCTCCATCATAAGCCTGGAGGTGAATGTTAGCTTGCTCTTAACTCCGAGGCTAATACAACAAAAAGTGTGACAAATCCAGGGATTTTGCTCTGGGGAAAATGAAAACTTTGCAAACTAGGAGACAGGGGAGCAGCTATGTAGCAAAGAGTTCAGGGTCTGATTTGTTTGTATCTATAGAATTTTATCCAGTGAATGGTAATGATTTCTTCTTGGCTTTCATTACATGCCAGTCAGGACTTGCTCCATGAAGAATTCTACCTATCATGACCATTCCAAATACTATTTATTCTGTATTGCATAATTTTTGTTGGACCACCTGTGCCTTCAGACAGCAAACACTTCAGGGCAGGGATAATGTGTTATATGTCAGCTATTGTACACACTTATTGTTTTGTAGAAATTAAGAGATGTTCTCTTTCAGTAGTCAGCCAGCACAACAACAAGGGAGAGGCAGAATCCAGTTAAAATATATTTCCAGGGAAATATCCAAAGGCTGAAATTCACCTCAGGCATAAAGCTGGTGCAGGTGTGAATATTACTTGGAGAAGGGAAGAGGAGGTGAAATAAATGAAACCCAAATATCAAGGTCAGATGAGAGGCACCCTGGCACAGTAAAATAAATCACAGAACTACAAAACAATACTTTTTTCTGAATGTTAGGAAACAGATACAACACTGAATAATTAAATATAAATATACAGTCCTTCCAATTTTTAAAGAGTTTGAAAATGCAAGGGGTGGGTCTCAGCATCTGTTAACCAGTTGATTGGACTACAACACTAGGTAAATTATTGGAACAAATAATAGTATATCCCTATCGGAACAAATAATATTATATCTCTACTGGCATGTAATTAGTAAGGTCAAACTCCCATGTTGCGCTGGTAAAAAAAGAGCAGAATTTGGTCCATTGTAGAAATAGGAGTACATACAACAATATGAGAACGATATATGCCAAAATATCAGAAGAGCTTTCCTCTCTATTAACCTTCCTTTCATGTAATTTAGCTCTGCTCAGTTTGTAAACTTCTTGAACATGAACAACCAACCAGCTAGTTAGTGCATGGATTTTCTCCATCCTGATTCAGTCTTAGAGTACAGCTAAAATGCACAGGTTTTTGTAACCTAATATTAGATATACAGTGGATATATAAGAGGCAGAGAACAGAAGACTATTGAGTTCTTATTTATTACAGAAAAGAGGTTTCCAGAAGTCTTCTTTACCTGTAGAACTCTTAAAAGCTTGTTCAGAGGGAGATAATGCTTTCACAGTTGCTTCACTCGCCTTGCTTCTCTCAGAAAGGCCATTAACATTTAGCTCTCAGAGTTTTGCATAGAGGGTTGCACAGAACCTCTGCCACAAACATGTAATGCACTTATTTATATATAAAAAAAACCCCGTCTGATCTCAGATCTTTATGTTCAGTGCTGAAAGAATGTTAGTCTTAGCTTGGACCTGTGTTGGAGTAGACTAACACAGCCACTCAGGCTTTGTCTTCACTTGGAAAAATGGTTTGTTCTTATTGTAACTCACGCTCGCTAACAAGAGTTAAATCCTAGCGAAGACAAGGCAGTATGTAATTTTTACATGAGTTAGCAGGTTGAGGTAACCCTAGGCTCCCCAACAGTCTAACTTGACCTTCTAACGTGCCTGAAAACAGCAAACTGCCTTATCTAGTAACTAATACTTTGTGTTACTAACAAATTAAGAACAAAGTCTTTTTTCCTGATGAAGGCACACGATTAGGGGCAAGTTCTGCTTTCACTTCTCACGTATCTGCATTGACTGGAAATGGGTTAAGGTGAAGCTGAAGACAGAATTAGATCCTTTATGCTTATATTACATATGAAAGATCTGTTTTTCTCTAAATACATGTGGATAACTCCCATTTGTATCAGTGGAAGTACAATACTCATGCAAATGGAAGAGGAACAGACCTTGAAGCTTTTTTTTCCCTAAGAAAAGATGCTACATAAGTATGGTTTCTTTAAATGATTGTGGGTATGGTCATCAGTCCATCTTTCACTGGGCAGCTTAAGTACTTAGAGGCAGCCTAATTAGGAGGTTGGTCCATAAAGCAACACTAAAAAGATAAATACGGTGGCAATTGACAAGTTTCTTGTCCTGAGACTTTTTAGATTAGTGGCACTTACTACAAAATTAATAATGTTTTGCAAGACATTCCTTATTCCTGTTTATGCTCCTGTCTGAACATGCACATTTTTATTATACCAGCAGTACTGGATGAACTATTTGTGTGAATAATTTATGTGACATGAAAGATACCTTTTACCAAGACACCTTTGGACAGATGAATTTCTTATTTGTTTTTTTCCTTGCAGAACAAATTCAGATGATCAGATCTTACTGTATCATAATTAGTGGAACTAGACTCAGAGGCCCCATATTCCCTGGAGAGACTGTTACTGATGGAGCACTAGGGAGACAGGGAATGCAGGTAGTTAGGCTGGAAACAACTCAACCATGTGGCCAGAGAAATGCATAAGGTTTAATAAAATTCCACTTGTTCAACTTACCATATGTTCAGCTTCAATTTTTGTGAATTAAACATCGTGGCAGTTTGGAGCTGCGAGTTCTCTGAAGTGCAGCAGCTGGCAATGTGAGCCAGGGAACTTGGTCTGAATTTTGAAGACACAAACTTAGCCCAGCGATGGAAGGAGGAGTCTGAGCTGTACGCAGACTGAGTCATGCAGGACAATGACAACCTTATTGAGAAACAAGGCAGAAAGGTCTGCACCACTCAGAAGTTCATCACTGTCTCAAGCCTCACAACAGTCATAGGAGCCCAGAGAGCCTATTGCTCCTCACAGCAGATGAAAACTGTGGAGCAACCAAGGTTTGGGTTTTTTTGTTCTTTTTTTCAAACTAGAGACAAATCTGAAGAGGAGGAGACAACAGGGGCCTATTTTGCCCACAATATAGTTCACAGCAACTCTATATATACTTAGAAAAGTAAGACTTCTAATAACTCTCATAAAGGAGAGTATACCAGCATAATTCACAGTGTCTGCTACATGCAATTTTGGGGTTTTGGCAGATTCTCTGATTTGGGACAGAACAGTCTGTGACACTTGGGATCACAACCTGTCGGAGTGGCTGCTCAGGAAAGGCAATCTCAAATTTGACAGATTCTTAGATGAGATGAGCAGCAGAAGCCTCATGAGAAAGGATGAATGCTCTAGAAGGCACAACATGTCCAGATGCTGAAAAAAAAGGCTATGTTGTCTCTAAAAATCCCCAAGTGTTGCTGAAAGCCACAAAGAAGTTGATCACATGCATAAAGGAGAGACAGAGGATATCAAATCAGAACCTCACTCTTTGCTGGGATGGAATATCGGCTCCCCGTTTAAGCACTTTGGGCTCATCATTGAGCACCATTATGGCCCCTGGCTCCATATTGCAAGTTTAAACATCCATCTTGGGGTTCCTCCAGTGCAGGGGTGGTGCATCCCTAGGTGGTGCAGTAGGGACACTGGTAGTGATCCATGGCTGGAAATGGGGACCGCTGAAGTGAGGATGTGGTTTAGAGTTCCTGTGAACTATATTGTGAGCTAAATAGGCACCCTTGCCCAGCATCAAGAACTGCAACCTAATCCACTGCAGCATCCTTACCTCAGTTGTGCCCATTACCGAGACTGGATGCAGCAAAGCATTTAACTCTTTATGTCTCTTTTTTTTAAATATTATGCACAGCTCGTACAGGGAGACTTTGGCAAACCAGTAAAGTGCCTAAAACCACTATGGCTTATTGTTAAAAGCAAGCTATTAAACAGTCTCAGCTTCACCAAGGCAGGAGGCGGGCAGGGAGTTTTGGGAGCCACAGAAAGGGCAGCTTGACCCTATGTCCTTCCTGATAAGAATTATGTTGAAGTTGCTGATACATGCATTTTAAAAGAGCAGGATGTGCCCCAGAAATGTCTATTGTCTCAAGGCTACAAACTCTGGAAAAACCCACACCTGGTTAATCAATAATCAGAAGGAACCTCTTGCTTGATCATTGAAACTGCTTACTTAACAAGATTTCTTTAAGGGACATGTCATTCTATTACTAATGTATAAATAAGGGGAAAATGCTTGAGATAGTTGGACTCATTTGGGGACTCTTTTGGACTCTTTTTGGACTCTTTCTCTGGATACATCTTGTGGTCCACACCAGGAGACGGAAGATTTGGCCACTGGAAGCCTGCCGCTGTGTCACTCGAAAGCCATGCTCTGCTTCAGTAATTATCAAGGATTGGGAGTGTTTTACTAATCTTGTTGCGGATGTGTGTAAGTGCTTGAGACTAAGTAAAGTTTAGCTTTAAGTGAAAGCACTCTTGTGTTGTCCTGTTTGTGCCAGCCATCTATCGGTTTGATGGCCGTGTCTTCCTTGATTTATTTCTTGAACATCTCCTTGCACAGAGCAAAAGTAAAAATTGGGTTGAAAGAACCCTGGGTAACAAGCTTATGTAAATCCATGGAGTTTGACCAGAACAATACAAATGTCACCGGTACTACATACATGCCACTTGAACTCCTCTTCCTCCATGGGTAATTAATGGTTTGTTTTTATATTCCTTTGTGGGAGTCATTAAAAGTCTTACTTTTCTAAACAAACTGATTCAGGATTGTAAGTTGAATCTCATGAGATCTGCAGCACACACTGTAACTACAGCGTATGCACCCTACTTACTGCAGCAGTACATCCAACTTACTATATATAGAGGTACTATAGGAAATCTCAGCAAGTGGCCGTTTTTGTGAGATTTCTAAGAAATTTCTCAAAAATGTTTGGATACATTTAGTTGAACATCAGATTGATGCTTATCTGAATCAAAGCTCCAAATACTATCACTAGGAGGTATAGTTTTTCAGTGTTCTTGAAGTGAATCTTCTTTTTAACCAGAAAGGAAACCAGCAGCCCTGACATCATCTAATCATAGGTATTTTAACAAACATCATTCTCCATTGTAACATAAAGGGCCATATTTTGCTCTCAGATACACTGATGCAACCGCACTGATTTCAGTCGGTTATTGGCTGTGGTATTATCTTGGCTTGACCAGAATTGTGTCCAGTGGTTCAAGGAGACTGGAATGGGAGGGGGAAACTCACAGCACCAATTAAAGTGGCTAAGAGGATGAGAAACTGTGGGGATATATTGCTCCCCCAAAACAGAGAGATGTGGGAGGCTTGTCCCATCATGGTCTCACCTAATTTTAAATCCTTGCTACATCAGTGTAACTGATAGCTGAACTCTGATTTGGCTACATTCAGCTGAACTCTGCTTGGGCTAAGTGATGCTAAAAGGAGATATGATTGTGTTCTAGTTATACAAGTATTTGAAATACATACAATTCAAAGAAGAATGAGAATTATTTAGGATAGCTTCAGAGTAGTTATTTATAAATAATGGGGATGAAAGAGAGTAAATGATAATTAAGGCTGAAAATTACAAAAGATTTCATAGGGGTTAAGAACTATTAGGTTGTGGAATATTTTCCCAAAAAAAGTAAAGGAGGCTTCTCACTGAAGACACTAATAAATGGACTGCACAGAAAAAACAGCAGGAAACAACCTTGCATTAGCAAGGAATAGTCAAAACAATTATATATCTTTTTCATCATGTAATGTCTAGTGCTAGTAGATCCAAACAACTGGCACTATATGTCTCAGCAATATCATAGGAAGAACTGGAATTCAGGCCCTGTCCAAGTCTATCATGTCACATAGCCACAATGTGTAACATCTTTAAATGCCTGATATAGTAATCATTTACCCTGAATGTTCCTTATTGAAACCTATACATCAGAAGAATTACCCGTCTTTTGACAACTGTCACTTTATATGAAGAAATTTGCAGAACATTGACACGTTAGAATGTATTTATGACATGAAAAAATGAGACACAAAAAGGGATAAACATACAATGAAATGCGAAGGAACATTAGAGCCTGACATGATATGTTAGATACAGCCGTGGCTAGCTTGTGTACCATAAGTAGATTTATAACATGGCTAATTTATTCTAAGGCCTAATTTGGCTAAAATAAATATTTTACAAGCTGGGGCCTGTGGTACAACATGAATTAATAGTTATATTCAAGATGGAGGTGAAATATAATGGATATCTTTTATCCTTGGCTACACTTTTCTAATCTGAATTTGTCTAGCTTCAGCTTCCAGCTATTGGTTCTTGTTATGTCTTTCGAGGCTACATTAAAGAGACCCATAATACCCAATAATTTCTCCCCATGAAAGTACTTATATACTATAATCAACTCACCTCTCAATCTTCTTTTTGATCAGATAAACAAACTGAGCTCTTCATGCATCTTTATGTAAGACATTTTCTCCAGCCTCAGGGTGGGTTTATTTGTTTGGGGTTTTTTGGTTGGTTGGTTGTTTTGAAGCTTTTTTATGAATCCATTCCAATTTTTCTATTTAAAATTACAGACACCAGGACTGTACATAGTATTCCAGTATCAGTCTGAAAAATATCTTATACGAGAGTAAAATTACTTCTCTGCTTGACTCATTACTCTCCTGTTTATACATCCAAGGATGAAATTAGACCTCTTTTGTTCTGGTGTTGCACTGGGATCTGATGCTGAGTTACATATCCACTCTGATTCCTAAATCCTTTTCAGAGTCCCTCTACTGTGTGCAGCTCTTTTTACTATATAAAAGGGCTTGATTGCTCTTTCTTTTGAGACACCTATTGGTTTTAATGAGGCCTGCAATGTGCTTAGCTCTAAGACTAACCTGCTGGTAGTCATTAACAACTTTCAGTATAATATTTCAATATCAGTTACTATATGCACATTATGCATATGTCCATAATACAGTCATGCATGTATGTATAACAGAGACAGATAATGCATTTGATTACTCTGCATGTATGCCTAGACTTCTATTTTATATATTTGGATTTTTATTTATGAGCCTTAGACCATTGAGAACAGATATGTTCTGTCTGTGGCAGAGAGCCCCGCTTTACACTACAAGGAGAGTGCATATGAGTCCAAGTATCGCCCCTCACCCCCACCCCACACACACACCAGTGGGTTCTGTGTGGCATCTTTCTAGTGGGTCAGCACTCACGCTCCACCCAAGGTCTCTTCACTGTCTCATCCCCTCTCAGGGTCCTTGGTGTGCCACAAAACCTCCAGTCGTCAAAAAGGGGTTAAAAAAGAAAGGTAGAGAAAAATCTGTAATCTGCTTCCTCCAGGATATGGGCCTGCACCTCTTACTTCAGAAGAGCTCTGTGAGTATCTCTGCCCACCTCACAGTTTACTGGGTTCCAATGCCATTCTTAGTCCTTTTCCCCTTCAACTCAGAAGTTCTATACCCTCCATTTGTGAGGTTAGGGGCTCTGCAGGCTGTCAGTTCTCTCTTCAGGCCTGGAGAAGCTCACTCTGTTGCCTTTCGAAGGTTATCCCCATCTGAGTAGAGTTCATTCCTTGTAACTCCTCCTCCAGATCTGACATGATTTGCAGGTGCCATGGGACAGGGCCACCCCAGCCCAAAAATGCAGGACAGAGCTAATATTAAGGGACACTCTGTGATGAACTGAGTGATAGCCATACAGCTTATGAATTCTGATTGATTTTGTGAAGTTGTATGATCAAAAACTGCTGGGTCATGATTGCCTAGATGTATGTAGATACACCATTGCTGATAGATCCTGTAGCAGGGACACACCAGACAGATACAGTGAGAAACACTTAAGGTTAATAGTGGTACTTAGCCCTCACAAAGGCTATGCTTAAAAAAAAAAGCTGTATCCTTAGAAATCCAATTTTAGCTTAACCACTCTGAAGGGAGGAAGGCAGGAACAGGGGAAACTTATCATGAGTAGAACAAAAGAGACCAAGTGACCAGGAGAGGTTTCAATAAAGAAACACAAATAGATGAGCAAGACAGGAAAGAGCGAGGTCAAAGGAGCTGGGTAAGTGGCCATTTTCTTCAGTTCATGCCAGAGATCAACCCCATGTAACGACCTGTGTGGACAGGCAGATCCTACCTTCATTCCTGAACAATGATGGTTCCTAAAGACTCCCCAGGGAAAGGTGAGATAGAAAGTGTAATGATTATTGGTTTGTATGATCTATACTCTCCTGAGATATACAGGGTTACATCTAAAAGAGCATAAAGAAAGATGTTAGTCTCTGCAAAGTGTGTATGTTGACTTCTTTACAACTGCTGCATACCCCTGAGAAAGTTAAATTGTAAACAAGAAGCTTCACACCTTTGGCATGAAGTTCTGGGAGAAGGGAGTGTGTTAGTAACTGGGATATCACAGAGGTCAGTGTTTGTCCTGAGGGCCTAGGGCAGCTAGACTGAGGAACTCCATTTCCAAGAAAGGGGTAACGGACTGACAATCAATGCCCAAGAAATGAACCAGAAAGGTGAAGGGAGGAAGTGGTGGTCTGCCCTGTGGAGGTTCCAGAAGCTTAACAAGCCCCAGGGGATCCAGAGCACAGAGGCTTGTCTTTCCCTTGCATCAGTCCAAGTGGGTGGTCAGGAGGGTGCATTCACTAGGAGCTACGACACACCCACCACGTTTTATTTGTGTCATAGAATCATATTTGGTACAAAATGCACTTTTTCACAGTGTCTGCTTCTCACGGAAATAAAGCATTGTACTAGCTTGATACAAAATATTAGGTCCCAAATAAGGGACCTCTCCTAAAATAAGGGCTATGTGTTGACATTCCCTTAAACTTGATGCTCATAGAAAAACTTGCATGGATATAAAAAAAGTGAAAACAGGAGTTGCAACCCAAATATTTGTCCTCTACGAGTACATGAGTGAACCCAAATAATCTGTTCTCATTGCTCAGGTTGTGTGAAATACAAAAAGAAAACAAATAGAACTTTCATAGTTAACTTTATTCTGCCATTTATGCCATCAGTTTTAGACAGACATTTAAAACCATTATTTTGAATTTTGGCCATCATTCTATCTGTCGTTCTACAACCTTTTCACAGGCTGAAATCCTGGTCCCATTACAGTCAATGGCCTAAGTCCCATTGACTAAAGGGATAAGATTTCATCCAGTCTACATACATTCACATATGTAGAGGCTGTTACATCCCACTACACTAAACAGGCATTCAGGCTGTTAATTCATTGAAAAGACTTGCTTTTGGGACTAGAGCTCAGCTGACCATATATTTAGAAGAGCACTGTGGCAGTTGGACTAAAGTAATTATAGCTACTGTATCAGGCTATATTGTTCATAACTGTTTACCCCAGGATACACTAAATAAAGGGAAATGAAAGGGTCTGTGCTCTTGGAATCGTATGTTTTGCCTTTACTAATGTCTCGTTAATAGTTGTTCTATTTTCAACTTACAGCTAATTTCACAGTTGAATTGATAATGGAAATTTTGAGCAGTGGTCTGGTTTTTAAAAGCTGTTTGGTGAATAGACAAAGCACTGGCTTTTTCTAACAGGACTGGATATAGAGCCTACTGCAGCCAATAGAAATTTCCTTTAGACTTAAGTGGGCTTTGAATTAGGCCCACAGTGAACTCAGAGTTTGTCTATACAAACTGTTAGCAAGCTGGGATGTAAGTCTACTTAGTAGTAGCCAGCCATGCACTGTGTGAACTCTGCTGTTGTACACTAAGAGATCCTTAGCGTGCTCTGAGCAGGCTTCACATGGACAGTTGCTGTGAAGCAGGCTATTGAGAGGTAGATTTACACCCCAGCTTGCCACACACTAACTGTTTGTACAGACAGAGGGCCATTTTCAGACTAGAACCAGATCCAAAGATTACTGAAGTCAATGGAGACTGTGGGCGTTGGCTGAGGTCGCTGGGTAAATGAATGGAAGTAAACATGCTTACCCTGTGTGTGAATTTGGTCTCAGGTCTGAAGTCCTATAAAAATGTTTGAAAACAGGGTTGGGCCTGAGCCCCAGATTTCACACCATGAATTAGATACAAATCCAAACATCCCCAGGGTTTTGTGGGGTTTTTTGTTGCACTCAGGGGAAGGGAGAGTTAGAACAAGGTTTGATTCCAGGCCCCTGGCACTTAAAATGTGATTTAGCTAAAACTAATCTTGTCAGTTAAAATTAAAGTTCAACTTCCTCAAATCATCAATATCTACTGTGGGACATTAGTTCATGAAAATGAAATGTTTGCGATCACTGTTGACAGAGATCGTCTACGCAAAGCATTACTTGACCCCCCGCTAGAAAAAGAAGAGTTAGCTGGCTTTGTGTTTTAGTTACACAAGACAGACACCACCCTTCCTCTTTCTGATTTGTTGTGCCTGATGGGTCTCTCACTGGGGATTTGGATGTTAAGGTTGAGAACTATCTATCCTCTAGCTTCCTCCCAAAACTTGGCTCCCATAGCCATATCCAGATGACCATTTTTATCTCATTATTAGTAAGATTCATTCTCCACTTTCATATTTTATTTATGGTTCTAACCCTGCTGGAGAGCCTTGGGTTCATCCTGCTTTCCAGAGCCCTTGCAGGAGTCCCTCTGCTGTCTCTCCCAGAAGCCCCCCTATCTCCCTCACACTGCTCCTTACCCCTCTCTGGTGGTGAGCCTTGGGTCCATTTTGTTTTCCAGCCCCCAGCACTGAGAGGAGTCCCCACAGTTTCCACAGGTAAGGGCCTGGCATGAGCAGGACCCAGGTGCCAGACATGCTACCAACTGTGCATCAGGATCCTAACAAGGGCAGTCAGGGCTAAGGGTCAGAGCAGGGGCAAAGCTGAGGCTGGGAGTGGCCGAGTTCATAGGTCCAATCCAGAGTCAATACCAAATGTCAGAGTCCAAGTCAAGTTTCAGGGTCCAAATCAGGAAGTGATGACCAAATCAAGCCAAGTTCAAAGCTAAGAATTCAGGAGGAAGGCTCAGGAACAGTCATGATACCTAAAGAGGAGGCACACTATTGCCTGGGCACTTCCTGGAATGCCCCTTGGATTTACAAAGGGCAGAGAGCCAATCAGGAGCCATGAGGCTACATGCTGTCTGTCAGACTCTCAAGGCAGAACTTCCTATGGGCTGTGTCCACAGTAGGTCATGGGAAGTGGAGCACAAATCATGACAGCTGCTACTAGGTGGCAGCCTCAAGCTGCCAGTTACCTGGTAACTCTACAGATCTTGGTTCTAGATGTCTGGGCTCTTATATTATGATGTAAACAGGCACAGGATTGCAAGCCAGGCATAAACACAAAAACCAAACCCCAGAACATTACATTTTTTGACTAGCAAAGCAGTACAAAACAAGCAGCCTGGCAAGTTAAAAACTGGCCACATGGCAATCCGACCATAAGCATCTTGATTAAGTCTGTTGTGTACACCAAATGGTTAATCTCATCCCCAACAGTTCACATTGTTAACTACTGTCTCCTGTCAACTGATCTTAACCACTATGTCCTCCCATTAAATCAACATAGCTTGTTTCTCCCTTATAATCAAGAATATTGGAATCTTGAACACCAATGATAAATGTAAAATCCATTACTACTGCAGTGGAAAATGAACTTCTACTTTGCGGTTCACCTGCCAGTCACCGAGTTATAAACCATTATACGCCTTATTGCACTCCCTGATTGCACTACACTGACTGCAGGATCCCATTTTAGATTTACACACTTTATGGAGGTAACTTAATTTGTCTAAACCACATTTAGATCCACTTACACTTCTTTATTCTATGGAGCAGAATTTCAAATGTTCTCTACTAACAACTGGGACCAGATTTTCAAAGGGACTAAGCTTCCATTTAGGTACCTAAATAAGGGCCAGATTTTCCGGTGTTCAGCTCCCTTTGATGCTTAGGGTCAGATTTTTGAAAGAGCTCAGAATGGTTTAGAGTTCTGCTGAACTCTCTAGAAAATATGGTATTATCAGTATATAACAGAAAATACTCCCAGAATTATCAGTTAATATGACAATTATGTTTATATTTTACTTGATATTAAATATTAAGATACATTGATAATTATGTATTTTAATATTGTATGTATTTTAAAACTCATGAATCCTATTGATACATGAGCCCGATATTTTACAAATTACAGCAGTTACATTTGTAGGAACCTCAAAATCACTACACATTTCTGAAAACCTTGGTTTATATTTTATATATTATAAAAATGTTCTGGTTTCCTATAATTTAAAATATCACATCAATGTTAAAAATATGTTTCGTATATTTGGGGTATGTTTCTCTGAATGTCAGCCCAATATATATTCTTCTGATTGGTGGTGAATGGACTATGTGATGCTACAAGTCGTTGCTTTGTCTGATGGCTTGAACAGCTGAGAGGGGTGTTTTTAACTGGTTCTTCTTCTGGGGGCTTGTCTACACACAGAAGTTGCACAGGTTTAACGTAAATTGGTGTAACATAAATTGGTTTAAGAACCTATTTAAGTTAAATTGGTGCAAACCACTGTGTTGGCACTCATAGATTTAAAACTGGTTGTAGTTTAACTTGAATCCATAAATCAAGTTATACCACTATCAGACAAGTTTAAACCAGCGTCAGAGTCCTCATGTGAAGCTGTGCCTGTTTAAATAAACTGGTATAAAATCACATGTTTAGTTAAACTGGTACAACTTTGTGTGCAGCCCAGTCCACAGAGAAAGCAAGGTAGAAAGAGGAAGAAAAGAACAAGCCCTCAGCTTTCTGCATGTGACAAGTGCTGTGGCGATGACCATCTTTCTTATTGGTCTGTGTAAAATAGGTGGGGAAAGGTTCTTAGACTGACAATTATATTAATTATACCATTCTATCCTACCCACCATATGCTATAGAATCCCAGCTTGGATTTATTCCATAGAACACAAATCGTTGACATGTGTAGATTTAATTTTAACACCCTGTTAGCACCTGCCCTGCAGAATTTGGTCACATACTTCTAAGTTGTTGAGTTTTTTAAATCCATGCTTGGGCAGTAGTTCTGTTTCTTTTTGTGGTTAGCATTCAGAATAAGACAATACTTGGTGCTATGTAACCCTGGGGGTGACTCAGGTGTTATAGTTCAGCCTGGACAACATATTTTTGCTAAAAATATTATTATCGCCAAGCAAAAATGAGGCACCAGTCATCTATGATCTAGTTATTATTTAAATTAATGCAAGTGGCTTGATTTTTAGGAGTCTGTTGGAGCTGCAGTTGCTCAGTGCCTGTGAAAGTCAGGCCATTAGTGTATAACACCATCTGTGAGCAATCTTTGGGCCTGATCCTGTGAGGTGCTGGAGGCATGCCGCACCTTGCAGGATCAAGCTGTATGTTAATAAGACTGCGATATTCATACAGCAGCTCGTTTCCTACAAGTCACCTTCAAGCACAGCAAGGACATTCTTGTGTGTTCACCTCCAGCAGGCAAGTGAAAGGAATTGGAAAAACCACACAAGTGCCTGAATTCTGTACAGACCTTTACTAGCGTGCAATGACAATGATTCCTTGGTGGCTGCTCAGTCCTTCTGTGGAGATTACAACCATTTTTTTGTTTTTCTGAAGGGATAGCTCAATAATACCAGCTCTCTGTTCTCTCCACACCTTGGCAGCAGGCCAGGTTGAGAGCAGCTGTCCCTGCTGTCCCTTTCAGCTCCACTAAGCTGGAGAAACATATATTCAGTGAGCCTCTGTGTCCAGTGTGGAGAATTTAAAGAGACAGGCACATAACACTGATTAAGCTGCCCAATGCTTGCAACCAAAAAGTGTGATTCTGACCTTGAAAGGGACTGTAAAAATGGTATTGTGGAGTTTCAAGTTTATTATCTCCCTGTGACTTCCTTACTGCACCTGCACAGTGTACAAATCCACTGGTGGGATTTTCCCCCCAACTGCAAGCCCTGGATTCTCACCCTGAGATCTGAAAGTCAAGGAAGGTTGGGTTGCACATCACTAACAATAAAGATTCTGCAATAGGAAAGTTCACAATTCTGCCCATTATGCCCGAGTTATTAAAGGATCTCTGGCCACAACAACTTAAAAGAATAGTATCAGGGGAGTGGCCGAAGACTCTCCAGTCCTTTCCTTGACAGAAGGCAAAGTGTGAAGGTCGTCTTGTCCCAGAAGAATCTTCAGTTTGGGCCAGATTTCCAATTTATGCTCACATTTTGCATCAATACTCATAGATTGAAGTGCTGCTGCTCACTATGAGTAAAGAATGTGTGTGTGGCGGGGGAGGGTGGAGAATGTAGCCTTTGAACTAGTCCTTCTTAGAGTTACCCTGAAGGATAGAAGATTGGGAAGGAGAACAACAAAGATCATGGAAGGAATGGTGGGAGGCAGAGGATATCAGTCATAAGAAAGGCAAGAGCAAGGAGGCCTTTGAAGAAACAAGGCTGTCGAGCACCAACATCTTCACCTCTTGCATCCAGGAAGGGACATAGCTCACTCACTTCTGAAAGAGACCAGGGGATGAGGAGACTAGCAAGAGACATTTTCTCCCTCCTCCTCTCCAAGCAGGGCTGGCTCCAGGTTTTCCGCCACCCCAATGGCAGAAAAAAAAAAAAGCCACGACAGCTCGATTGCACCGCTCCTCTCTTCGGTGGCAATTTGGCAGCAGGTCCTTCACTCCAAGAGGGACTGAGGGACCCACCATCGAATTGCTGCCAAACACTCAGACATGCCGCCCCAATAGAGACTGGAGTGCCATCCCATGGTATTGGCTGCCCCAAGAACCTGCTTCTTTACCTGTTGCCCGGAGCCAGTCCTGTCTCCAAGGACCATGAAAGGAAGGCCACTGTGTAATTATTTTCTTGCCTTCCACGGTGCTTTTAGAAAAATGCTGATACTGACAGTGGCAGCTGACCAAGGTGAGAAGGTCTATCCTAGCAGCTGGAGAGGTCAGCAGACCTAATGATCAGAGTCTGGGGAGGAATAGCTCTGTAGTTAGAGCATTGGCCTCCTAAACTCAGGGTTATAAGTTCAGTTCTTGAGGGGGCCCCTAAGTGGTCTAGGGCAAAATCAGTATTTGGTCCTGCTAGTGAAGGCAGAGGGCTGGACTAGATTTTCAGGGCCCCTTCCAGTTCTATGAGATGGGTATATTTCTATATATTTAAAAAAAAGTCACAGCCAGGGGTCAGAACAGGAGGTCAGAAACTGGATATCTGAGCCAGGGGGGGTCAAGTCAGGAGCCAGAGCGAGGAGTCAAAACCAGAGGTCAGGAACTTGAGCAAGCAGTGGCTCAAGGTAGGGACAGGAGAGAGGCAAGGCAAGAGCAGCAGGAACTAGGTAATGCAAGAGCCAGCACAGTGCTAGGTATAAGCATTGAGAAGCCAGCAAGCTGTTGCTGGCTTCGGCAGCCAATCAGATTGTGTGGTTAATTGGGCAGGTTCCGCAGGCCAGTTGTGCTGATGAGGCTGCCTGGAAATTAGCTCTGCAGCAGGCCCTCATTCCTGACAGGCAGACTGGCCAGTGGTCTATTTAAGAAGAGAGTGAATAGATGGTCATGTCAGGTACCCACTTCTCACTATTGTAGGTTGAAAAAAGGGGGTGGAGGGAGTCATAAAAGGAAAAAAAGAAGATGTTGCAGCATCCCATCACTTTCTAAGATGTAGTGAAAGGCAGGAAATATTTTTATCATTCTCCCCTCCTCCAGCTGAGCACTGACACTGCCAAAACATCTCCTTCCAATGGAATGTGAACCTCAGAAGTTTTCATTTCTGTTTCTTAGTTTTGAATGCACACTGTCTGAATGGGTTTCAGATTTACCCAATTTGGGGCAGCTCAGGAATTAGCCTGGGCTTTTGTGCATTCCTAATTCAGGGCTTGATCCAGTGCCTACTCATGTCAATAGGAGCCTTTCCAGTGATTTCACTGGGCTTTGGATCAGGCCGTTATGACCAAATAACACTGCTTTTGAAGGCACAGTCCATCTTGGATGAAACTAGCAATCCCAGTTTCCTAGAACACAGTGATCAGAAAAGATGAACTGTTATAATTTAAAAAAAAATGCCTGTTTGTATGATATTTCGAGGAAATATTTGAAACTGACAACCCTCATTTATAGATGTGCTCCATTTAATAAGTATATTTTCTTTTTTAACTCTGCAATGTTGTTTCTACTAACAAAACCCTACTGTAGCTAGTGATTTCAAGAAAAAATTATTTTCAATTCCCCTCATACAAGTACTATAGTGCAATCTCTTTATCATGAAAATGCAACTTACGAATGTAGATTTTTTTTGTTACATAACTGCACTCAAAAACAAAACAATGTAAAACTTTAGAGCTTTCAAGTCCATTCAGTCTTACTTCTTGTTCAGCCAATTGCTAAGACAAACAAGTTTGTTTACATTTATGGGAGATAATGCTACCCACTTCCTATTTACTATGTTACCAGAAAGTGAGAACAGCCGTTTGCATGGCACTTTTGTAGCTGGCATTGCAAGGTATTTACATGCCAGATATACTAAACATTCGCATGCCCCTTCATGCTTTGGCCACCATTCCAGAGGACATGCTTCCATGCTGATGACACTAGTTTAAAAAAAAAAAATTGTGCCTCAACTCTCTGGGGGAGAATTATATGTCTCCGGCTCTATTTTACCTGCATTCTGTCATATATAGATGTACTCCAAGGGGTATAGCCCTGGAAATTAAGTTAATAGAATTTAAAGAAACAAATATACTCAAAACACTGTTTAAGAATGTCTCAGTAGCTATTTATTTGTTTGTAGAAAAAAACGCTTTTCCGCTCCACTTTCTCGAAACCGTTACACAGCATCTCATATATTGGAAATTATAAAATCAAGATGCAGAAGGGAGGGAAGATGGTCTGTGATGCTGTTGCTAGCGGTCACATCTGAGTTTTATTCTGCTGATGATTCCTGTGTCTCCATGTGCTTGGTAGGTCGCTTCACAGCATGATGGAGGCATGGAATTGATAATGCAGGGCAGTGGTATAAAATTTCTATGAGCAACCAAGACCTCATTAACACCTAAGCTTTTTCCTGAGCCTTACTTAGATGTTGTTCTATTATATGAATATGTTTCTGAATATATTATTTGTATATTTCCTGCAGAACATCACAGGAAAATGTTAGCAAAGCAAGCTATTGCTTGCACTGTCACTAACAAATATTAATAAGAAAGCCAGAGTCCTTGAAGCGCTAAAGGTAATTTGGGAATAAAATCCCATCTTCTAATTGCCCTGTCTTCTCTAGAATGGTCTTCTCTTTCTAACCGTATCCTAAAAATAATGTATGTAGGTTCTTAAACCATGCTTATGTATTTATTACTCCCCTACCCTTCACTCATTTGCACAACCATTTTTCAAAGAGAAGTAATCTGATAGTCAGTGATTATTGCTTTCAAATAAATACTTTATGTAAACCTTATGGATTTAGCAAATCAATCTCAGAGCTGCAGCAGTTGAACTGGAATGGAGAGGGGCAATGCAATGGAATGACTTTTTGACTACATTTTCCTCAGCTGAGTTTTACATGTGACAAACTGGTTCTTTATGGCCTATGATCCCATAACTCACTCTGCCATCAGGAAAGAGGATTGTTATGCTCCAAGAATAGCCCTCCTTGCCCCTCACTATCTGGATTATACTGATGCCCTGACAGTAGTATTTGATTGTTCTAAAAACCTTGAAGACAAGAAGTATGGAGGGAGAGAGGGAAGTGGAGTAACAGAGACGGGGCAGAGTCAGATTGTGTGTGTGGTAAACAGGGGATAGAAATATAACAAATATTCAGAACAAAAGATCTGGTAGTAATGGGGCTTTACCCAGCCATCTATTGGAAAGCTATAGATTGTAGCTTCAGCAAAAACTCAGAAGAAGAAATCAGATGGATGGTTTTTCTGGGGACCAAGAATGCACAACAACTTCAGTTCATAGCTTACTCAAGTAAGATTTGCAAATGGGTATCTCCTAGGGGAATTGCGTTAAATGGCTGAGATAAGCTAGTCACATTTATGGTAGTGAAGGCCCTGGGATTATTCATATATATCACATTAACTCCTCCTTTTGGGCATTAACAATGATTATCATTGTCTTACCACATCAAGACCGATTTTCGGCTGTATTTTGGCAGCCACACCTCTGGATGACACTACTTGTCAGAGGTATTTCGGCGGCGGTGCCTATTGATGTTGCCACTTGTCGGCAGAATTTTGGCAGCTGCTTGTCTGGCACCATGGTCCTCCAAGGCTTGCCAGATGAAAAAGGTTGGGGACCACTGGCTTAGGGGATACAACCAATTAGATGTTGGCATTAAAATGTGTACA
Source organism: Chelonoidis abingdonii (assembly GCF_003597395.2). Classification (NCBI taxonomy): domain Eukaryota; kingdom Metazoa; phylum Chordata; order Testudines; family Testudinidae; genus Chelonoidis; species Chelonoidis abingdonii. The sequence goes on from NC_133774.1 coordinate 32,452,466, forward strand.
GGACATATGTGAGGCCCTTAGTCAGTGTGAATGGCTACTTTTACTATCTATTCAATTTCAGAAGTGGACAAATGGATCAGGCACCTGTGGACACTGTACCTGGGCCCAGGATGTGGGCCCACAGTTCACTTGGAGGTTCACAACTGGGCCTCAGTAGCAAGGCTATCTTGAATTGGTGTGAAAGGAAGGGCATGCTTTAGGACCAGCTGATGCCTGTCTTACATGCTTTAGGAGGCAGTGAGCAGCTGGGGGAGATGATTACCATTTTTTGCATGAAAATGCTTTGTGATTTTTTAAGGGGGGGGGTCTTTTCTCAGGTGTGCTTATACATTGGTTTAAAATGCTGCAGCAGAGTGTGGGAGAAAGTGATGAGCATCCCTGGGTTGACAAGGCCAGAAGGTGCTTGAACAGAGAGGATTGGTAATTATCCATCAGAAAATATATTGGGCCCCTGAGTTGTTGAGGGACAATGTGGAATACCTGTCTGACCAGGTAACAGGTGTATTTTTCACAAATTTCAGTGAGGGAACTGTTAACTATCTGGGAATCCAGCTAATACGGGCTGGGGAGGCAGCTAAGTTAATTGCTGGTGCCTCCTTGTGGCAGGTGTCTAGGTAAGATAATCATTTCATGGGGGTCCTGTTCCCAGATAAACTGGAGAGGAGATGAACTAGAGGAAGGGCATTCCCTAAGGAACCTAAGGAATGGGGATTTGGCTCCAAATGTCTGGTACAGCAGGGAGACAACCCTCTTTCCCTCATTGTGGGGGAAAGCAGTTGAGACCCAGCATCAGGCTGGGCCTAAGTCTGAAGGTGGGGGGGGACTGGAGCCCCTCCCTAAATAGGTGGAAACAATTAAAATAAAAATGGAGCTGCACTGCACACTTATTGCCAGGTATTTCCCAGATGAGTAATAAAGTTGCAGCCTAATTAAACCACATCTCTTGTACCTTGTGTTGCATGGCCAGCACATTAGGATTTGCTTGCTCACTCCTGGGCCAGTAGAGCCTATTAAGACCTCTCTGTTTGAATTATCACAGGACTGACACTGTAAATAAAACTGAGCAGAGGCAGACAGAGGCACAACAGTAGAATTCGTAGCAAAGGCAGATGTAGAGATTTTCTGGAAACTTCTTTAGGCCGATGTCAATTCATTAGGTAGGCCCTGCAAACCATCATTACATATTTTAGGTCAGTTTTAAATAATATAGGCAAATCATTAGCTACTAATGAAAGGGAATTTAATAACCAAGCCAATGCAATGGCTTTACATTAAAATAAAGCAATTGGGGGCAAGAGAAAAAGAATTAATTGATTAAGTAGATGATGCAGAAAACAGGACAGGAAAATTAATGTTAAGATGATGGGTGTTTGATTCTAACAGTAGATAGAAAAATCTATCTACATCAGACCTGCCTAGTGCATACATACAGAAGTTTCAAAGGACAAATTTCCTAGCCAAGTATTCTAAGCACAAACTTAGCATCCAGCCTTTCAAGTAAAAATTGCAGATAAAAACTTTTAGATTCTCAGATAAACTCCCCTCTCTCAAATCATTTAAGCACTTTATTTTTCAGTGACTGCAGAATAATGTAATGTGACTGCAGCAGGTTGAAAATGATGTACAAAACGAAAAATCCCATCTAGTGCCCCAAAAACATTATGCAGTTCTGTGCAAGGACTGATATGATGTTATAAACACAGATTCAGCTCAGAGATGCAGCTAGACAATCACATTGTTCCCAGAAAGCATTCTTTACAGTGGAGGTTCGTTCTGACAAGTGACTACACAGGGGTATTCTGAGGCTCCGTGTTTATTGGGGCTTAGTGACTCCCAGGCAAATTTGTTCAGGGTAAACATAAATTTTTTTCCCCCCAACTGCCAGACCTGAACACTCCCCTAGGAAAAGAAAATTTTGCTGTATTTTTTTCTTGCTCATGCTTCAGCCCAGAAATAGGGATTCTGCGGATCAAACTGGCTGGTGAAAGAGAAAAAATAGTAGAGACTATCTGCTCTGCCTCTTTCCCCAGGCTCTGACCCCTTTTCCACCTCCTCCTGCAGATTCTATCATGGCCCTTCCTCTTCCCCCAAGGTCCCACCCTTGCTCTGCCTCTTCCCCCCAGACTGAAAAAAAAACAGACCTCAGGGCTGTCAAATTGCACTCAGACACACAAGTTGAAACCTGGACTGTCTGGGTGAAAACCGGACAGGGGGCAATGCTACTTAATACAACCAAATATAAAGTTATATATGTAGGACCAAAGAACACAGGCCATGCTGACAGGATGGCGGACTCTATCTTGGGAAGCCACAGCTCTAAAAAGGACTTGGGGGTAATCTGCTGAACATGAGTTCATAGTGTGATGGTGTGGCCAAAAGGGATAATGTGATTCCTGGATGTATGAAAAGGGGAATCTTGAGTAGGTGATAGATGTTATATTTTCTGTGTGTTTGGCGCTGATGCAACTAATACTGGAATACTGTGTCTAGTTCTGATGTCCACAGTTCAATAATGTTGATAAATTGGAAAGGGTTCAGAGAACTTGTTTTACAGATAGATATTGAGATAGTGTGGTGGAAATTATTCCCTGACCATCACCTCCTCTGCCTAAGGCTGGGGCATACTTCAGCTATCACAGCAAATAACCTGTTTGCATTGTAAGATGCCAAGGACTTTGAGGAAAAATACTTCCTTGCTAACAAATCAATGGTTACTGGTTCAGTGGGTGTTGTGCTCCACCACAGAGTATCTCCCTGGCTTCTCACAGGACACCATAATTCAGATGACCTGCAAATAAAGAAGTAGGAGAGAAGTTGACTATAGCACCAGCTAGGGATCCTATGCTATAGCTGTTCGGGAAGCAACATCACAACCTTTGTGAAGGCCTTATGAGCAGTTCAATCCCATTATTTTGTGAGTAACATCACTCAGACTCAATTTGGTGCCTCTGTGGTGGCTGAATCTATTTTGTGTGTGGGGAAGATAAATGCTTGTGTTTCAGCCCAAGCTGCTTGATAAGGCTCTTGAGGTGTGGGCCACAATGTGAGCAATAATTCATGTCACTCTAAGCTGTTGAAAACCAAATGGAGGATGTTGAAGGACATTGTTTGAACTGAAAAATACATGTGTGGTGGATGATGAACAAGATCAAAATGAATATACTGGACACTGTTAATAGACATTTTTCATACACACTCACCCAGCTACATCAATAGCGCTCAGAAAACTGGAAATCAGTAAATGTGGTAACTGTACTTCATTAGATATAGAAAATTTTGCTGTATATCTAAATATAGAAATGATGGAACATTTAGCAGCATTCCCTCCCCCCCCTACCCCTGCAAGTGCAGACCTCACATCTGGAAGTGAGCTCCTCACCCACTCCATGGACATTAGCACCTGTGGTTGAATTAGCATTTCAGCATCCCCTCTCCCCATGAGAAACAACCAACCTTTTAAGATGGGTCCATGAACAGCCACAATCAAGAGCTGTGCTGTAAGGGAGTAGCAGTGGTGCTCTGGGGTGCACAGAGCCAATGCCAGGACACAGGGATTGCAGGCTTTGAGGATGGATCTGTGGCGCTTTCAGCTGGTGCCCCTCTTCCCTTTTTGCATACAGAAGGATTTAGAGGAAGCTTCTAGATGGTATCCTTTAGCATTTCCTCTTCTTTAACCCCCTCCAACAGACCATCTACACCAGGGATCGGCAACCTTTAGCATGCAGCCCATCAGGGAAATCCGCTGGTGGGCCAGGATAGTTTATTTACCTGCAGCGTCTGCAGGTTCAACTGACCGCAGCTCCCACTGGCTGAGAGTCACTGGTCCAGGCCAATGGGGGCTGCGGAAAGCGGCAGCCAGCACATCCCTCGGCCCACCCCACTTCTCGCAGCCCCCATTGGCCTGGAATGGCAAACCGTGGCCAGTGAGAGATGCGATCGACAGAACTTGTGAATGCTGTAGGTAAACAAACCAGCCTGGAGCACCAGCAGATTTCCCTGACAGGCTGCGTGCCCAAGTTTGCCGATCCCTGATCTAGACCATGGTGTATGTGTGAAGAAGAGGAAATTGAATGCAAAGTCTGTTGAAGTCAATAAATCTGTTATGTCTCTTTCTTCCTCCCTCAGTAAGGAAGGAATCCATATATTTTTATTCCTGGTTGTCCATGTACATAGCCAAATATTTTTCTTTTGTATGCCAAAAAAAAAAAAAGACAACTATCCAATTATCCTACTGCTATCTTGTTTCTCTCTGAAGTGCTACACACCCTTATTCTGGGAGTTTTAATGCTGCAATGATTTTATAAGGCACTACTCCTGTTTGTAAAGGTTATCTAATCATGGTCCAGAAACCTCACCACTTGACCCTACCATGCAGATTCAGAATATTAAATATGCAAAAGAGCACTTGGTACTGATCGTTTGTGAAAACCCACAGGCACCAATAGGTTTGTAACTGATCAAGGGCATATGATCTGCTCATGGACAATTTGTAAATCAAAACCCAATGGATAAATTGTGCACAACAAAGAGCTCAATCAGCTTTAGTTATAACATCTGCTGGGATTTATGAGACAATGCTTATGGCACAGATGCATAATTTATGACAGAAATGGTTTCTGTTTCTATACTGAAACTCTGTTATTTGTGTGACTATCTAAAAATTAAAGGAATATAACTGGGGGGGCGGTGCGCGGGGAGTAGTGGGAAAGCAATTACAGAGCTTGAGAGAAGGAAAAGTTGTTGAAATGACCACATATTCCCAGTGCACTTGAGATAGTAGTTTGTTTAAAAATCAAAACATCCAGACCTTGTTTTCTGGTTGAACATTGTCAGCAAATTATATTGAAACTGATTTTAAATGTTTAAAAAGAAAATGTGGGGAAAAATACTTCAGAAAGAGCAGGGACATTTTAGTCTAAATATAGACTATACCGGGCAACTTTACTCACCAAATTCAATATGCCTACCCATGTGAGTATCTGCTCAACAATGTAAACTAATGTGAATACACACCAATAACATAAGCATTAGCGTAGTCCTATCAGATGCACATCAGTGAATGAAGACCTCTACTGATTAAAATAAAATTTACTATGGTCCAGTTTTGCTTCCAAACCACCCTTAATCAGGTTGAAGGAGTATAAGGTGTAGCTCAGCAGTGGCAAAATCAGGGCCAAACTCCTAAGATTAGGGAAGCTTTTTCCATACATGAGCAGTTTAATGGAATTTCAATGCTTGTTTAAGTGTTTCTCCAGAAATTTGTAAAATTCTTCAGAATCCACGTTAAATGAAAAAAGAAGACTCGAGGCAGCGGACCCATGGTATGCCCTGTTTTACATCTCTGTACATGTTCTGAGCAAGGTATATATCCAGACAGAATTTGGCCGAATGTTAAAAAAATTCAGGTGAAATCCTGACTCCACTGAAATCAATGGAGTTTTGCAATGACTTAAGTCAGCATTTGACCTTAGAAATATGAGATACAAAATCACTTAAATATTAATGAAGAATGTATCTATGCAGGGATATATAGAATCATGATGCACATTAAGGCATAATTTACAAATACAACAATTCATTCTTCTTAAAGTATTATTACAAAAAATTGAGGTTTATTGGGGTGGTATTATTCAATATTATTTAGTATCTTGCTCCTATTCAAATTATTGGAAAAACTCCCAATGACTTGACTGATGCAGAATCAAGCCTTTCATTTCTAACCACTTCAGAAAGTTTTAATTAAAAATATGCTCACTTGAAATAGATATCAGACTGCATACAAGTTTGGATATATATCACATGGGATTAGCAAAATATCGTGAAATAATATGATAAAGTTCAAAAATATGACAGAATACAATTTGTCAAAGCAAACATCTCTTTTTTTGAGTCAAAACTGTATTAAAAATAAACTTCTGTTTCAAATATTTGTATTTGAAAAAGTGGGACATTTTAATGGCAATAGCTTATTAGTTTAAGAGCTTTTAGCAAAAATGAGAATATTTTGGAATACAATTTTCCTTTATCCTGTCCAGGAGATACTGCGTGCTGGGAAATGTTCTCATAATATTCTAAGCTCTCTTTCTTTCTAAAGTTATTGTGTGCCCATAATTACACATTGTTTGCAGTGTAGTTGTGGCTGTGTTGGTCCTAGGATATGAAACAAGGTGGGTGAGGTAATATCTTTTATTAGACCAACTTCTATCAGTGAAAGAGACAAGCTTTTGAGCTTTAACAGCCCAGGCCTGAAGAAGAGCTCTGTGTAAGCTATAAAGCTTGTTTCTTTCATGAGCAGAAGTTGGTCAAATAAAATATATTACCTCACCCATCTTTTCTCAATAATGACTCATGTTTTTTTAATACCAGCAGCATATTAATTCAGAAGTTAGGGTTATGAAAAGGAAAAAAGCAGACAGTCCGTACTTCATGGTAAAATAAGACATGCTTGGTTGTAAACACATCAGATCAAATCAAATATTCATTTTTTACATATTTTGTTCAATTTATTAATAATCTGTTATATATATTTATGGCTTTGAGCAAAGACAAAAGAAAAAAAACTAACTCGTCCCTGATCATACAGTCATTGTAAGAATCAGTTAAACTCTTGTCTTCCCAGCAGCAGTAAGATCCAACCTTTTCATTAATACATTTCATCCTGTACAGATGTGAGATTCCATACATATGGGCTTATTTATGTACAGAGAAAATTGGTCAATTCTGGAACTAGCAATGAACATTTATATTACAGGAATGTGAGTCATTTGTTTCTTAACCTAAGTATATATACATTCATACATATATATATATATAATGTATATAATTGAATACCCTGTACCATTTTTATTGAATTAACATACAAATCCTAGATTTTGTCCACTCTATTACAAAGTCATTAAAAAGATTTTTTATAGTTTCACCGAAAGACCATGTGAGTTAATGTTTCTTCATAGCACTTAAAATAAAATAATATATATATAAAAATATTTTCACTACTAACTCCATTATACCTATTAAATGTAAACCTTAAATAGCGTCAAGGATCAGAATATGATCTTAATAAATTGGATCTAATTCATTATAAGTATTCAAATAAAATAAGGGACACTGTACTGATAAATAAATGGTCTTGCAGTGTGTCCACAATGCTTCAAACATTTTTAACAATTGCTTCCTTGTACACTATTCCTGACCACTCCAATGAATAATGTCAGCAGCATGTTAATGGGATAATTACATTGATTTGTACTGGTGAGTGGGAGTTGGCAAAAATTGTAAAAAGTTTTATTTTTTTAAAATTTGATGGACCCATGTAAGTAAAAAGGCATAACAGGCAGCATGGGTTCAACCTCTGTTAGCCTTAGACCATTTACTTGGCTCTCACGTATATGGGATGTACTGCAATACGTAGTTTGTGATGTTAGGCCTGGTCTACACTGGGGGTGGGGGGTCGACGTAAGATTCGCAACTTCAGCTACAGGAATAGCGTAGCTGAAGTCAACGTTTCTTATTTCGACTTACCCCCCGTCCTCACGGTACGGGATCGATGGCCGCGGCTCCCCCATTGACTCCACTTCCACTGCTTACTCTGATGGAGTCGACGGGAGTGCATTCAGGGATCAATATATCGTGTCTAGATGAGACGCGATATATCAATCCCCGATAGATCGATCGCTACCCACCCATCCGGCAGGTAGTCTGGATGTTATTTAATTCTATCACTGATCATTAAGGCTTGCATTAATGGCAAAAATGCTTCCTCTGAATTCATTCCTTTCACATGGTTAGCTTGCTTTTTCTTAAGGAATGTGATATATGCTTTGTATTATAGGTCATAATGCTGTTTTATCAATAATAGTTAAATTATGACATATTCAGTTTCAATTTCTATTTTACTGTGACACATCAGGCACAAATGATTATTAAAGAACTACTTTTGCGGAGATGCTGTCTAATCACAAGATAATGTGAAGATCTGAGCAAACGAAAGAAAACATTCACAAAACAGTATGCTTTAACCCTGCTTTCTGTCACCTTTTTCCTTCTATTTTTAAAGACTTTAAAAAAATAAACCTCGTATCTATGGGCTATGTTTGACACTACATGCCATAGGATATACTATCCATTTAATTACAATATACACAGACCAAATCGTGCAATCCCAGACAGACTTGATGCTATATTCTATTTATTTCTTTTAAATTAACACCACAGTCAACTACAAAACTACAGTGAAGACACAGAAAGCACCTGAAAATCTAAATTAAGCTGTGGTTTACGAAAAATCCCTTAAATGAAAAACCTCACTTCTAGCCTTAAAACAGAGATTCAAAGTCAGCATTATAGGAAATTTTAAGGTAGACACAATTAATGAATGTTTATCATTTTCTAAAGTCAAAGAGATACTGTAAGCCTTTTCCTACCATGACTGACTGAACTTATATTGGTTTTTATTTTTACTTATTTATTTTTAAAAAGCATGCATGAAATATTTTCAGATGCTGTTTAGGGCGAGGAGGAAAAGTGATGGCATTGGTGAAGTACAAGCAGTTTGCAGGATCAAGCGTACAATTTTGCATAAAAATAGTGCATGTAAAAGTAACATTGCTATTGTAGGTTGTCATTGCATTACAATTTAACAGTTGTGTTGCTCTTAGATTTAATACATTTTAAAATGGTAAGTTAGGAAGTGAAGAGCTGAAACTAAATTCCTAAACAAAGACCTTGCAATGATACACCACACAGCAGCTATTTTTGTTTGGGTCTAAAAAGTTTTTTACAATGACAATATTTATAGTTTTCATAAAAGTCTTTTGCAATATGAAGATAGAAGTCCACCTAGTTTTCTGAAATAACAGAATGATTTACATGTTTTGAGATTACAATTATCTAGAGCAATGATAATGCTAGTTCTTCCACTGCAGACAGCTGGAGTATATTTCTTCTTCAATCTAATTCTCAATGGAAAGCACTAAAATGAAATTTGGACCAATAAAATGGGAGATTATGATTGATTTTTCATGATAAATGATTTACAGTTTTTATACAGAAATGCAATTAATGAAAGTTAAAAGTTATTATTCAATAGGTGCTATTTCCTAGCTAGCTTGACGGATTTTTTTTTAAGTTTATTTCCTGGAATACATAATACTGTCATTTAACATATAAAGTGTATATCACTGAGTTGTTTTTGTCTCTCCTCCCCCACCCACCCCGAAATAGGACATCGCTTCAGAAGTAGAGAAATATGCTAGATTAATTTTAAAGTCAACACACATTAAAAATAAATAATTTAGCCTCCTTTAATGAAAAAAAGACAAATTCTAACCAAGTCTTTTAAATTCCTTTTTGGATCTATACTTTTTATTCGTTATGAAGGGCAGAGCTCTCTAAAATATTTTGTTTCATAGTAGGCTGCCAGGGTCTATCAGGGAACAGGCTAAAATAGTTTCTGGGATGTTCTCAGTTTATTAAAATGTCTCTGCTTTTCACAGTTAAAAAGGATCATAAGTTTGAAGCAAATCGCAGTTTGTCTCCTTCTTGGTCTGTGTTTAAGACTGTGGAAGAATCCCTTTGTAGAACAGCTGTTGATAGCGGAGCCCCTCGGTTAGGAGGAATTGCTCCTGAAGACATCTGACGGAAGAGAGCAACTCTCTGAGGGACAGTGCCTCTGTTCCCAACCTGCATACCTGGACCTTGGACACCAGAGACAGGTTGTGGAATTGAGGCTAGAGACTCTCCCACTGTTGGATGAGGTCTAGAAATCAAAGTGGAAATCTCATGGGGCAAAGAAGGCTGTGAGGCAGAGAGAGGCCTCACTTCTCTTGTCAGGTTAGTGTTGTGAAGGGCTTGTGTACTCTTGTGAACTTCATTTTTCTGTGATGAACTAGGTGTCTGCTGCTGCTGCTGCTGTTGCTGCAACAATGACAACTGTGAAGCAGTTGGGGATGCATACTGAAAAGTTCGACCTGCCAGAGGGCTCTGTACCGGCGGACTACAGACTGCAGTAGTATAAGAGCAAGGAGAGAGAATGACAGCTTGCTGGGGCGTCTGTGCGCTCGGTGTTGGAGAATGTAAGTTTCCATGAGATAGGCTGGTAGCAGTATACACAGGAGGAGACTGTGTCCTGATTCGCGATGAAGATGCAGTGGTTGAAGAGCTAGAATTCAGTGCTGGCATTTGCTGTAGACTAACTGGGGCAATAGCCTGCACCATCTCTCTGTCATGTTTTACTATCTGCTTCAAGATCTCATTCTCCTGATTGTTGAAAACTCCAGTATTGAGATCTTTCTGGAACTTCTGCAGGAGAAGTGAATTCTTCTTTCCTTTAGAAAGAAAGGGGCACAAAAGCAGATGGGTTAGCAGGTCTCGTGCCCAGTAACAGATTCTCACACTCACAGTGTGAGTGCATGCAAGGTGTCTTAAGACCATGATAAAACACCAAGTCCATTATCAGTCATGCAGTACAGCTCAAGTCCTGGGTGTCAGACAGCCTACATAGTAGTGCTGTAATGATCTTCCTAGGGGGTGAGGGATGAAAGAATTTTTCTTTCCAAGCTCTCATACTGCACACACAACCCAGATCAACTGTCTCTGCTACACACCCCACATGCTCTGTAGCTGAACTGCCTGTCTTAACAATCCCGTACATTGAGAGATACGTGAACGTTCTGTAGCAGCATGGTACCCCTTTACTTATAATGCACCATTATTATTAAAATTATTCTGAACATGTAACCATGAAAATTTACCAAACAACAGGGGGTGGGAAAAGCAACTAGACTAACTGTAAAAAATTCATCTCTCTCTTTATTAAGCTGTCCTAATTTCCTGACTATAAACTGTTACATAAGTTATAAATATATCTGCCATTTAGCACATTTCCTGAAACTAACAGACATTTGTAACTAGTGACTACCAGACTGAGAGAAGTAATCTCTCTAAATATCTGTGATCTAATATAAACTCACTGCTTATGTGGTACCTGGTTGTGTAATAATGACCACTGTAAATTGAATACCTGGGATCTCTTATGGTTGGACTAATAACTGTCAGTGTTCTGCCCATCTGTGAAGGTGCAGGCAGGGAATATTTCTCTCTCTATCAATTGAATCAGACATACAGGAATAACAAGTCCAACTAAATTGATCTTATTTTTTATACAAGAATTTGTACTATTTTTGTCATCTGTACGTTTCCTATTAACAGAAACTCTATTAAATACTACCATTAATAATATTTATTATTTGTTAAGCATTGACCACATGCTTAGTTCTGTGCAAGATGCAAAGAAAGATACGATCCCAGAACAAAAGAACTTGCAGGATCTTGATTTGCTAACTCAGTGCACCACATTCTCAAAAGCTGGCCTCTCTTTTTATGTCTCAAAAAGGTTTGCACAAATATTTTTAAATGTATTTGCTGAATAAATGTTAGCAAACGTCTGTTATAAACATTGAATGAATTGTTTGCCTGTTTTTCATAGTAAATATTTTAAGCAGTGTACACCTTCTTCTATGCTGCTTCTTGTGCCCCTTTGACTAACATACTTCAAGCTCCCTACAATCTCCACTTGAAGAAACTGTTAAAACTAAATCACTTCGGTGAAGTGTTTAAACTCTACTGGCAACACTGTACTGAGTGAAAATTCTGTGTCTCTATTCCATTAGAGTCTGATCCTGGAAGGTACTTGTGGGAGTTCGAAGTGTCCAGCATCTTGCAGGAGTCACAGATTTTAAAGTGAGAAGGAACTACTGTGATGATCTAGTTTGATCTCCATCATAACAAGGCCAAATAACTTCTGCATTAAGCCCACAACCACTAGTTGAACTTGAGCATAACTTTGAGAAACAAACCCAATCTTTATTTAAAGATTTCAAGTGGCGGAGACTCTACCTCATCACTTTGTCTTTCACCTGGACATCTTAGACCTGATTTTCTGAACATCAGCAGATTCCAGCGATTTCAATTCAAGTTGCCGATGCTCAGCACCTTTGGAAATCAAATCCATAGCAACTACCTTGTAAGGTAAATGGGGGCTTCAAGCAAGGCACAGAGTAGCTTCAAATCCCATTGGCTTTTATGGATGTTGAAAGCACTCAGCTCCTCCCAGCATTGGTTTCTTTGACTATAAACTATATAGGGCAGGGAAATATTATCTGTTTTTCACTAACCTATAGCCATGAACAATGTGGTGCATATTAACAGCACTATGTATGATTAATAAATAACAATCTTGATACTTAAGGTATAGAAAATAAACCCCAGAACTTCTCGTCTTACCACATTTCTTATTCATAAGTCAACAGAATATTTCTGCAGTGGAAAAGTAAGGTAATTTTAAAAAGAAAGGGCTTAATTTTGGAATATTAGATTTCCACTCAGAAAAAAAGTTAATGTTTTAAGAATAAAGTCAAATAGCAAAGAAAATAATACCTATTCTATCTAGTCTGTCAATGGCCACCGTTTCAAAGGCCCTTCTCATCATGGGGTATTCCTCCAGAACCTCGTTGAAATTATCCACAGAGAGGGAATAGAGACGACAGTATGTATCGGCTCTGACGCTGGCAGTGCGACGGCCCTTAGTCAAAAGGCAAATCTCTGGGGAAAGGGGAAAAAAACACAAAAACACACACACACACACACAGAGGAAATGAAAAGGTCAGTGAACCATGTGAAACTTCACAACTAGAAAGTGATTTAGTGCTAACAAATAATAATTCAGTACACAACACCATTGTCGCTGCTGCTGCTCATTAAGGTTCCAGGGGTAATTCTGAAGGAGTCTGGGTCTCTTCAATAAACTGAAGGAAATCAACTTGGTTTAAAGGCAATGATTTGTGCTTATTTTTTCTAAATATATACACATAACAATTAGTTAAACTTTTAAATGATTTTTCTTAAGATGCCTGAAATAATCTATCCAGTTTCAAACTTATCTTGCTGATCTGACTCATACAAGTAGTTCTGTTGATTTTAGTAGGAATATTCAGGTGAGTGGAGAGACTGGGTCAATATTCCAACAAGTTTGGTAACACAATTTAATACTTATAATGAAAATAATATTAATATAATAATAAATTATAATATAATAAATAATATTAATAACAGTTATAAGAGAAACCACTTTCTAATATTAGCATGGGGAAACATTTGGGATATTAATTAACATTTTATTACTTTCCCTCTTAAAGCTATATAGTAAATCTAAAGCATCTCTGATAGTAGATTCATACTGGATAACAAGAGCCTCAGTCCTGCAACTGGCTTCACATGGGTAGAACCCTGAATCCACAAATGCATGCAGTTGTTGGATAAGGGCCAAAGTTACCTTCAGATATCATACCTGTGCAAGAACATAACAGGGCTCGGCTCAGGCAAGACTCCCCACTGAAGTCACCAAAAGTGTCCAGTACACACGTGGGTACAGATATTACTCTCACATACATTAATGCTTTAAATTGACACTATAGAAGAATATTGTTAATTTGCAATTTGCTAATATTCATACCTCATCATTTGCTTTGCCCAATCTTTTCCCCCTGCTCAATGAAGATGCGTTAGTGAAGTTTTATAGTACATAATTTGTAATGCAACGGAACATTAACTACTACATATTAGATAGCGCTAATCAGAAATTTTTCAACAAAGAATTTTTTGCCAGAAAGTCTAAACCGAAAGTATTCATGGGAAAGGGTCAGTGCTGACAAATTTCCTGGTTTAAATTTTTTTGAACAAAAAGTTCTGCTTTTGGGGTCAAAATGTCTTTTTGTTTCAAAATGTAAGCTAATTTACAGTAAATTATTTTACAGTAATGTAAAATAGAGAGATTGAAAGTGAAACAAAACATGTCAAAATTATCAAAATGAAACATTTCAGCTGAGCTGTTCTGACTTTTTCAGAGATTTATGGTTTGCAAAAATTTTCAATATTTTTACTGTGTCCCATTTCAGGACAAGAAAAAATGTTGAAATCTTAAAACACTCACATTATGGGAAACTTGTTTCCTGCCCAGCTATAGCATCATAACAAATGTTAAAAACTAAATTACAAATAGATGAACAAAGCATATTGGGTCAGGTAACCATATTTCCCTATGCTGAGTATAGGATGCCTGGTAAAATTATTGGTATTCAAGTGAGTTCAACAGCAATCAATCAGAACTATGCAGTACAAACAAGTCAAATTAATATCAGGTTGACTGAACTCTTGTTAAAAAGAAATACTGCGTAGCTGGATTCTTATTTACCTTCTTATCTTTAAAGTTTTAGAGTTCACATGGGGAGGGGTGACACACACATAGGGAAAGGTGACATACACACATTTCCATATAGCTCTCTCACACAAGGGGGAATGACTAACCAATCCAACCCTCCCTGCCCAGAGCTCTCTGCCCTCCATGCCAGGCTGGGCCCCTGGGATGGACCTGCCTCTCCAGGTACCTGGCACTGCGTCTTCCTGAGGCAATACATGGGTGGGGGGCATGCAGGGTCACATACCCTCCCCCTGCCCCAGATTTCTGCCAGGGTTCACACCAGAATGTGGCCAGCAGCAGTCTTTTGGCACTGGGTGGGGGGAAGGGATAGGAACTACTTCCAGCAGCAGGGGAGGAAATGGGGGGAAGAGATGACCTGGCCCATGTCTTTGCAGAGCTCATCTCTTCCCCTGCTATCTCTTGTGGCTGGAAGCAGCTTGTCCCTTCCTGCCCGCACAGTGTTGAAAGGCAGCTAACACCTCCAGCCTGCTGCTGGCCATGGACATAATCCAGCCGCCTCTGGCTACAGTGCAGGCAAGAAGGGGTTAAACTCATTGTGCACAAAGGGCCCAGGGAACCTGACTGCAGGGGGCTTCAGCAAACCCAGCCAAAGAGGTGGCCCAGCAGGGGAGGGTGCCTAGGGGACAGAGCAGCTCCACTGTCCCTGGGAGCAGGAGCCAGGGCAGGTGGGGGTGAAGAGGGTGTTATGCTCCTGCCCGGAGAGGGTTGTTATGGAGTCTGCAGGGTCAGGGCATGAACAGGCTGGAAATTGCTTCCCCCTACTCCAGAGTTTAGTTGAAGGGCAGAGAGGCTTATGTGCCAGCGCTGGGTGGGGCTTTGGCGCACGCAGGGCTTGGCTCCTCCCGGCTAGCGCCCCGGGGCCAGAGGGTCTTGGCCTTTCCCAGGGCGCTGACCCAGCCAGAGGCAGTGGGGGAAGAAAGGAGCTGAGCGCTCCGACAAGGGGCTGGTTCTCTGCACAGCACTGGGAATGGGATGAGATATGGAGGAGCAGCAGGGCTGTGGGGGTAAAGCGGCAAAGTAGGGAGAAGACAGCAAGAAGGGGAGCACATAAATAGCAGATGCGTGGGCAGCAAAGGCGACACTTAACTGGCTGCTGCCTGGCACATGCTCACACGCACCAGCCACTGCAGCGTGCAGCCAGTGCCGGCAGGAAACATGGTGGGGAGTGGGGCCCTGCTGGACAAGAGCTTAACTATTTCTTCAGTTCCAATTAATGATTTGAGGTGTTAGACTACAATGAATCTGTAATTCAACTCTTACATAGGTTTACTTTAATTACACAATCTTTTTGGACAATTGTTCCCTGGAACATTATAAAACAAATGGTAATCACAGTCCTAATGAGAAATGGCTATTTGAAAGCACTAAACAATGCTACAGACCTCAGTTTATTTTTATAGCCCATCTTTTACATAACTGTGATTAACTCAACAGTTTAATTAAATGGGAAAGTCATGATTTCTACTTTGCCATCAGGGGACTGCTTCACAGATGGCACCATACAACTCAAAAGTATATGGAAAGTGGATCAATTACAATGCACATGTACCTTTTAAAAAGTCAAAGTAACATATGTAGTCATAAAAGTTTTACGATAAAGATGTTTTGAGGATTATGGGCATTCATATTGACTATCTGTAATATTAAAACATATGAACAACAATCCAAGTAACAGGCTAGTTACCTGTTGCTCACCAGTTATCTTCCTACGTGTCAGTATTTAAATAAGTAGGTCAGTTTTCAGATTGCTACAAAATATACATTTCCAAAGAAGTCTGTACAAACAAAAGTGCATCTATATCTACAGCATGTAAAACTGAATGGAAAATATGTGGACTTACAAATCTAGGCCCGCAAGCAGAATTTCCTGAAATAATGCATAAATGCAAGAGACTTTCTGGACAGGCCCCTCTAGATGCCCAAATGATACAGCTAAGAAAAATTAAATAGGGATGAACTAAATAAGTTAGCCCACACTAAATGACTCCTTAGTAGTTTGGATTAGCACAAGGAAGATCTCTGCAAGGAGCAAAGAGTAGGAAAACAATAAGAGAGTAAGGGGCAAACTGACTCTTAGAAATAGCTAGTGCTAGCTAGCAGTAGCTAAAAGGGTAAGTTATTGACCTGTAACTGAAGGTTCTTTGAGATTTGTGGTCCCACTGTAGTTTATGCATGTGCACTATGTGCCCAGAGCTGGAGAATTAGAAAGTAATGTCTGGTAGTCTGTGCGTGCACCCTGGCTCACCTTGTGTTTCTATCCAACAGGATAAAGGGTGGGGCGGACTGATCGCCTCTACAGTTCCTTCTCTACTACAAATCAGATGGAGCTGAAGCAGAGGGGAAGGAGAACATAAAAACATAAGTGATCTCTCTGCTGCCATCCATCTCCATCCTCTGACAAACAGAGGCTAGGGACACCATTCCTTACCCATCCTGGCTAATAGTCATTAAATGGACTTAACCTCCATCAATTTATCCAGTTATCTTTTAAACCTGTTATAGTCCTAGCCTTCACAACCTCCTCAGGCAAGGAGTTCCACAGGCTGACTGCACATTGTGTGAAGAACTTCCTTTTATTCATTTTAAACCTGCTGCCCATGAATTTCATTTGGTGGCCTCTAGTTCTTCTTTATGGGAACAAGTAAATAACTTTTTCTTATTCACCTTCTCCACACCACTCATGATTTTATATACCTCTATCATATTCCCCCTTAGTCTCCTCTTCAATCTCTCCTCATGTGGGACCCGTTCCAAATGCCTAATCATTTTAGTTGCCCTTCTCTGAACCTTTTCTAATGCCAGTATATCTTTTTTGAGATGAGACTACATCTGTACACAGTATTTAAGATTTGGGCGTACTATGGAGTTATATAAGGGCAATAAGACCGTCTCTGTCTTATTCTCTATCCCTTTTTTAGTGATTCGTAACATCCTGTTTGCTTTTTTGACTGCCGCTGCACACTGCGTGGCTGTCTTCAGAGAACTAGCCATGATGACTCCAAGATCTCTTCCCTGATTAGTTGTAGCTAAATTAGCCCCCATAATATTGTATGTATAGTTGGGGTTAGTTTTTTCCAATGTGCATTACTTTACATTTATCCACATTAAATTTCATTTGCCATTTTGTTGCCCAATCACTTAGTTTTGTGAAATCTTTTTGAAGTTCTTCACAGTCTGCTTTGGTCTTAACTATCTTGAGCAGTTTAGTATCATCTGCAAACTTTGCCACCTCACTGTTTACCCCTTTCTCCAGATCATTTATGAATAAGTTGAATAGGATTGGTCCTAGGACTGACCCTTGGGGAACACCACTAGTTACCCCTCTCCATTCTGAAAATTTACCATTTATTCCTACCCTTTGTGTTCCCTGTCTTTTAACCAGTTCTCTCATCCATGAAAGGATCTTCCCTCTTATCCCATGACAACTTAATTTACATAAGAGCCTTTGGTGAGGGACCTTGTCAAAGGCTTTCTGGAAATCTAAGTACACTATGTCCACTGGATCCCCCTTGTCCACATGTTTGTTGACCCCTTCAAAGAACTCTAATAGATTAGTAAGACATGATTTCCCTTTACAGAAACCATGTTGACTTTTGCCCAACAATTTATGTTCTTCTATGTGTCTGACAATTTTATTTTTTTACTATTGTTTCAACTAATTTGCCCGGTACTGACGTTAGACTTACCAGTCTGTAATTGCCGGGATCACCTCTAGAGCCCTTTTTAAATATTGGCGTTACATTAGCTATCTTCCAGTCATTGGGTACAGAAGCTGATTTAAAGGACAGGTTACAAAACCATAGTTAATAGTTCTGCAATTTCACATTTGAGTTCTTTCAGAACTCTTGGGTGAATGCCATCTGGTCCCGGTGACTTGTTACTGTTAAGTTTATCAATTAATTCCAAACCTCCTCTAATGACACTTCAATCTGTGACAATTCCTCAGATTTGTCACCTACAAAGATGGCTCAGGTTTGGGAATCTCCCTAACATCCTCAGCCGTGAAGACTGAAGCAAAGAATTCATTTAGTTTCCGCAATGACTTTATCGTCTTTAAGTGCTCCTTTTGTATCTCGATCATCCAGGGGCCCCACTGGTTGTTTAGCAGGCTTCCTGCTTCTGATGTACTTAAAAAACATTTTGTTATTACCTTTTGAGTTTTTGGCTAGCTGTTCTTCAAACTCCTTTTTGGCTTTTCTTATTACATTTTTACACTTAATTTGGCAGTGTTTATGCTCCTTTCTATTTACCTCACTAGGATTTGACTTCCACTTTTTAAAAGATGCCTTTTTATCTCTCACTGCTTCTTTTACATGGTTGTTAAGCCCATGGTGGCTCTTTTTTAGTTCTTTTACTGTGTTTTTTTAATTTGGGTATACATTTAAGTTGGGCCTCTATTATGGTGTCTTTGAAAAGTGTCCATGCAGCTTGCAGGATTTCACTCTAGTCACTGTACCTTTTTAATTCTGTTTAACTAACCTCCTCATTTTTGCATAGTTCCCCTTTCTGAAATTAAATGCCACAGTGTTGGGCTGTTGAGGTGTTCTTCCCACCACAGGAATGTTAAATGTTGTTTATTATGGTCACTATTTCCAAGGTCCTGTTATAGTTACCTCTTGGACCAGATCCTGTGCTCCACTCAGGACTAAATTGAGAATTGCCTCTCCCTTGTGGGTTCCTGTACCAGCTGCTCCAAGAAGCAGTCATTTAAAGTATCGAGAAATTTTGTCTCTGCATCTGACGAAGTGGGTATTCACCCATGAAAGCTCACGCTCCAAAACGTCTGTTAGTCTATAAGGTGCCACAGGATTCTCTGCTGCTTTTAATCTCCCTTAGTATTTCATAGTCACTAACACTGTCCTGGTCAGGTGGTCAGTAATAGATCCCTACTGTTATATTCTTATGAGAGCATGGGATTACTATCCATAGAGATTCTATGGAACATGTGGATTCATTTAAGATTTTCACTTCATTTGATTCTACATTTTCTTTCACGTATAGTGCCACTCCCCCCATTCCCCCTGCATGACCTGTTCTGTCCTTCCAATATATTTTGTACCCCGGAATGATTGTGTCCCATTGATTGTCCTCAATCCACTGGGTTTCTGTTATGACTTTTATATCAATATCTTCCTTTAACATGAGGCACTTGAGTTCACCCATCTTATTATTTAGGAGGGCAGATAGTAGACTACAAATTGAAACCACACATTTCAAAGACCCTCCAGTTTTAGGTCAATAAATTCCTTTTCTTCTTTGAGTGATGTGCCTATTGTAAACCACCGTGGGTAACTGACAAGCGGTACCCAAGTAGGAGGAGGGCGCAAGGATGTAGACTGTAGAGCTGAGCGGAGGACTGCCATCCCAAAGGCAGCATCAGCAGAGGAGTTCTGTACCGGGACATGTTTGCAAACATGTGAATGGAGCCCCACATGGAAGTCTTATAGATGTCAAGGAGGGGAACATCCTTAAGTGATGCCACAGTTGTAGTATGTGCTCTGATGGAACGAGCTCTTTCCCCATTTGAGGGAGTGGGGAGTTCAATAGCTGATAGCAGAGTAGAATGCAGCCAGAGATCCATTTGGAGATCCTCTAGGTCAGTGGTTCTTAACCTATTTACCATTGTGGGCCGCATATACAACTCTCTATGTGTTATATGGACTGCATCCACACACTATATATACTACCTGTACATCTAAAAAAACCATAAGGTTTAGTATTTGTTATATGACAGCAATATGATTCAGATCAATATAGTACCTTTCATTTCAACATGGGCATATGTCTACCAAGAGCATTTTGACTTAGCAAAATAAGTGAAAACATAACTGTTACAATTAATTTACGGTAAGGGTGGCACTGCATGGTATACTGCACCTACTGCTGTAGGTGGAGATTACATGCCCCCTAATTCTTTCTGCTATAGCAACAAATAGTCTTGGGGATTTCCTGATTGGTTTTGTTCTTTTCAGGTAAAAGACTAAAGCCCGCTGAACATCGAAGGAATGGAGTCTTCATTTTTCTGCAGACGCATGCACTTTTGGGAAGAACACTGGTAAGTGAATGGATTGCTTAAGGTGAAATTCTGAAAATACTTTAGGGGTGAATTTGGGATGTAGAAGCAAAGAAATCTTGTTATTATGGAACATAGTGTAAGGAGGATCTGTCGTCATTGCTCCATACTTGCCAACCAACCCTTCTAGTTGAGGTGATGGCTACAAGGAAAGTGATCTTCATGGAAAGGAGAGACATGGAGCAAGAAGCTAAAGGTTCAAAGGGAGGGCCTTTGAATACCAAGAGAACAAGGTTTAAGTACCGCTGGGGAGTAGGCTTCTGAATAGGTGGGAAGGTTCTTATTAGTCCTTTCCATAATCTATTGTCAGTGGATGTGCAAAGACCAAGTAGTTGTAAGAAGGGGATGGTATGCATTGATTGCTGCCAAGCTGACTCACAAGGAGCTGATGAATAATCCTAATGTCTTCAAAGAGAGGATATAGTCCAGATGAAAGGAATATCTGCAGTTTCTGGGAGAATGCTTCTTTGATGTACCCAAGAAACAAAACACCTCAATTTAGCTATGTAACATCTTTTAGCAGAGTCCATTCTATTATTAGAAAAGATGTCTCACATGGTTGTGGAGTATGAACATTCTAAGAAGGATGCCCGTCCAAATACTAATCCCTGAGGTGGAGTGAATGTGGACTGGGGTGCTTGATCTTGCCGTTCCACGGAGTCAGGAGTTTGGGAAACATTGGGAGGATGCTAGGGGGGTTGGGTGACATGCATAGGAGGTTGGGAAAGCAAAACTGCCTGGAACAGAAGTGGGCAATCAGGATGACTCTGTCCTTCTACATTTTGTGTAGAACTCATGGCAGGAAGAGTAGCAAAGGGAAGGTATAGTTGAACTGATCTGATCAAGGAAGAAGCAGAGTGTCGCCTGGGAGTGGTGACCTAGGGTTCCTCTGGAGCAATATGTGAGGCATTTCCTGTTTTCTTGAGAGGTGAATAGCTCCCTAGTTCCTCATAGAGTGAAAGTATTGCATGACACCAAGTCATAGAGCTCCCAGTTGTGGTTGACTGCAAAATATCTGTTAGGGGCATCTGTGCCCATATTTTGCTTCCCTGGAAGGGAGGCTGCTGACAGGATGATTCAATTGCTGATGCACCAGTTCCACAGGCTGACCACTTCTGCACACAGGGAGATGGATCTTGCTTTTTTCTGCTTGTTGATGCAGAAGATAGTCATAACATTGTCTGACATTATAAGGACATGGTGAGTATGGATGAATGGAAGAAACATCTTGCAACTCCAGGATACTGGTATGCATCCTGGACTCTCAAGGTGTCCAGGTACTTAATTCTATTTGGCTTTTCGCGTGGACCCCCTAATTTAATAGGGATGTGTTTGTTGTGACACTGTGTACCTCAGAACAGCAACCAGGAACCCCCATGTTCACCACTGAGATATAATTATGATGTGTGAGGCATCATTTAATGTCTTGATTTGTTGAACCTTAATATCCTGTTGAATTATGTGTGTTACCGTTGAATCTGAAGTTATGAAGTTTTGCTATGTGTGTGTTACTAAAATATGTTGTCAGGTTGGGAAACATCCACAGTCAGCCTTTCAGTGGCAACAAAGGAGCACTCAGTAAGACAGGACCAACCAGACATGTGTTTATGGGCCACTAAGGGGAATCCACTCTCCCAATGGCTATCCCAGAGTCTCCTCAGAGAGGGTATGTACACATGTATGTGGCCTAATCCATGTCACAGCAAGGATCTTTTTAGAAGCTGATAAAAAGTATAAAAAAAGGACAGGGACATCATCACTGGGGATCTCTCCTCCCGTATCTTAACATCTGGAAGATCATCTGGAAAACAAAGACTTTGAACTGGGGAGATTGATCCCAAGCTGAAAGGGAACACAGCCTGTGTATTAAGGACTATGAGCTACCTGTAACATCTATTAGGGCGAGAATAGCTCTTTGAGTCAAATCTTGCTTAGTCTGTTAAAGTTAAAATTTAGACTGAGTTTCTATTTTTGTTTCTTTTGTAACCAATTTTTATTTCTATGCCTGCTACTTATAATCACTTAAAATCTATCTTTCTGTAGTTAATAAATCTGTTTTATATTTTACCTAAAACAGTGTGGTTTTGGTTGACGTGCTTGGGGAATTTCAGATGAGGTTAACAAGAGCCACTACCCTTTGTCAGAGTGGCAAACTAATTAATGAGCTTGCACTATCCAAGGGAGTCTTAAGCAGTGTAAAACAGTATAGATCTGGGGTGCATGGCTGGGCTGGGGAGATTAGCTAGTGCCTCTTTCTGTATGATTCATGAGTGGCTTAGAGACCATTAATACAATTTAGCTGGATGTGAGTCTCCACATGCTTATGGCTGAGTGGTCACAGTGCCTGGAGGGGTTTGCTGTTTGTCACTGGCATAGCACTGTGAGAGACAGCCCAAGCTGGAGAGTTAAGGGGCATAGCGGTACCATAGTTCCAGTTTGTACCCTGGGGATACCTTCACATTTGTAATAATGGTTCTTTCCAGAGAAGAAGGGATAAAGGGGATGCCCACACATACCGGGCAAGTATTTGTCCATCATAGCAGGAAAGACACTACCTTGATTATTATAATGAGGTTCATATAATGGCGGTTTTGAGAGCCACTTTTGAAGACAATGAAGGTGGAGCCTTGCAAACAGGGTGGCCTAGGAGCCTGAGGCCATATGACCTAAGAGAAAGATATGTTTTGACTGGTTTTCAAGGGTTGTTTGTGATCTGAACTATGATATTTTTCATGGGCTGGAATCTGTCCTGGGGCAGGTATGTTCTTTCAGTGACAGAATTCAAGGTGGCTGTGATGAAGTTCAGAGACTGTATGCGGTTAAGAACAGATTTTTCTATTTACACTGACTCTCAGTGAGAAACGGAGGTGCAGCATCACAGAAGTTGGCACATAGGCTTCCTGGTGGGACTTGGCAACAAGGAGCCGGTCATTGAGGTAGTGGAAGAAAATGAGACAACATGACCTGATATGAGCTGCTGGTACCAAGAATATATTGGTATAGAATCTGAAGGAGGTCGCTATTCAGAAGGGAGCACTATGTGCTGATGTGAAAGTGAAATGAATTACATTAAAGAAATAGAATGAATTAAAGAATGTTGTATGTGCCTTTAAGTAGAAATAAAAAGAATGCTGCAATCCAGGTGTCAGGAAAGCAGACATTAAGGTAGAACAATTGCTCTACTTGAAAGTGATTGGTGAAGTATTAGCCTTAGATCGATAAGAGTTAGTAAGGAAGTAGGTAAATTTTACAATTCTGCTGTCTTTGTCTCTTTGTTTAGTTCATGCCTTTTATCTGTATAAATAAGACTGTTTGGGTCTTGCATAGGGGCTCACATTATCTGAATGTATTAGCAGAGCGCTGTGCTAATAAAACACAGTGGTCTTGACAAATTGTGAGTCCTAATTCTAACTTTGACACTGAAAATGGTCAGAGTCCACCATAATCTAAGGAAGCATCTGTGAGTGTGATGAACATCTATGTGAAAGTAGGCATTGTTCATGCTGAGAGCTATAAACCACATGCCCTTTTCTAAAGATGGGATTATAGATGCGAATGTGAACATGCCAAATCTGAGCTTGCGAATGAAGCAGTTGAGATGGCAAAGGTCTCCAACTGCTCTTCTTCTTGGGTACCAGGAAATAAGTCAAGTAAAACCCACTGACTTGGTATTGAGGAAGGATGTGTTCTATAGCTCCTTGCTGTAATAGGGAGTTCACAAGGATACGCTTGTGAGAGCAGTCCCCAAAGGTTCAGTGGGTCGTTAGGAATCTCCCAATGAAGAGAATGCTGATTCCAGTTCCAGTGGCAATACCGTCGGTGCCGTTGGAGGGGACTTGTATTTTTTATATGGGATGGGCAACAAACTCCATCCAGAGAAAATGCTTTGTGGAGTGGCAATGGATTCAGATTTCCCTGGTGTAAAAGCGGTTCTACTTGTTCAAACAGCAGGAGCTGAAGAGGAAGAGGGTGTCTGAAGCTGGTGGCAATTGGACTAGTCAATGCCAATGGATCCTAGGGTGTGGAGGTGCTGAGGATGATGGAACTGATGGCTCACAGTCTTGTATTGATGTAGCCCAGTGCTTATGGGCTTTCTTGTTGTGCCTCTGAGACTTAGGATGTGCTAAGCTGATGAGCTTGCTTAGAGCCGAATCTGACTTCTTTGAAGTGGATTTAGAGGAAGACTGAGTCTCATGCTTCTGAGAGTGCTTCCAGGATTCCCAATGACATCCCAACAGAGAGTATGTGGGGTTGAATCTCCTGCTCCAGAGTCAGATTTTGCAGCAGAAGGTGCACTCCTTAATGAATTAGACCAACATACAACAGGATTCCATGGCCTGGGTCTGATCTGGGCCCTTCTGGTCTTTTCCATGAGGTATTTGCAGAGACAAAGTTCCTGCCCTTTTTGGATATGGCTGGGGAATGATGGGCAGATACTGCACCTCACAGTGATGTTGGCTTCCCCAAGGTAATACAAGCAGCACTGATGGTCATTGCTGACTCAGAAGGTATGCAGGCACAAAGTGAAGAGTTTGAAGCCCAGAGTCCAAGGCATAGTCTAGTACCCGAATGTAGTACAGGGCTCCGGGGAGTTCCCCTGAGAGACTAAATCTAAATATTAATAAATCCATAAAACGTTAAACTATAGACTATAAAACCTGTAAAACTTATTTACAAAACTAAACCTAATTCTTATTTTGTAGGATGAAGCCGAAGCTACAGACACTGGAGGTTCCCACCCAGACCATGCAGTGGTGAGAAAGAACTTGAGAGGCGGTTGGTCTGGCGCACCCTTTATCTCCTTGGCACGAGGCACTGATACATGGACCAACAGGCACTACTTTCACTACTTTCAGATTCTCTGGCTCCAGGTGCATGGTGCTCACATGTGACCCACAGTGGAATACAATAGGGACCATCACTTAAAGAAGAACTTAGGACTTTGGAGCGGTAAACATATAGGTCTTGATCCAGCTCCACTGAAATCAGCGAGACTTTTAGTATTGATTTTAGTGGGAAGATGATCATGGCCATAGTTAATTGTAACAACATGCCACCTTTGATGTTAACATTTTTTGCCATTTTCTGGCCAATCCCCTACAGAAAATTATTGTGAAGGTGGTGGCAATCCAACTCCAGCTTCATATATAGGAGCCACTGCTTAAAATCAGTGAATAAAAGTTAATGCCTTTTGGTGAATGAGAAAGGAAATAGACTAGATGCCATAACAGGGCTTTTCTATCTCCAATTGTATGGTCTTACGAAAAAGTGTGGCACCATTCTCTTTTCAAGAAGCAGTAAAGCCTAGCAGACACAGTGGCACCTATCCAGTTATTGTCACTTCATTTCCCATATAAATTACACTCAGTGTAATTACTCAACTAGCAATATCACATTAACATTTGATTAGAGATTGAAAATAAAGTCAAATTAACAACATAACAGTGTGCAGTTGCCTTGAAGCAATAATTTGGTGACAAAGAGATGAATTATGCTGATACAGGAAACAGAAATGAGTCAAATGGTTAGTTGGCACCTCAGATGAATGTGAACTGGCCCTGTTCATCATATCAGACACTGCCCTAGCTTAGGGATGGGCTAGAATAGTAATTTTAAAAAAAGAAACATCCAACAATTTGGTAGATGGATGTCAGAAATATGTGCACATACTTCGTTTGAAGTAGGAGCCAAAGATCAGAAACTGTAAAAGGGCTCTAGAGGCAGATTTTTGCTTTACAGATAAGTTTGGTACAGAGATGATTAAGTAAACTGGCTGCTATTTATTCTAATGATGGCGCTGCATGTTAAAATAAAGTGCTACTGGTTGGAAGATCCTACATGGATTTCCAAAACTGCTATGTATTTGTGAGCTAAAGAACTTTAAATAAAGTCCTGCTCAGTCTTTTGTTGTCTGCTATAGAATCCAGATTGCAGGTTATAATGAACAGTGTCCTTCCAGCTGAGGAAAGCTGACTACTGCTCCAATTTCTCAGCAGGGAGCTAGTGTTTCATCATGCACTAGGCATATTACACTGTTGTCTAAATAGGCAAGCCACTATTTAGGCCATATGGCAGCTTTCATCAGCTGAAGGAGGAAAGAGAATCACAGCAATCTAAATGTTTTGGACAGGCAATCTAATCTTTTCATTTTTTGTTAAGTGAAATGGACAGGATATTAGAATGCTGGTGTTATTTCTTTTTTTATATTCTAAATGCGTCAAAAATAATTAAACTACTACCAATGGGGTTTTAATGCTTAACAGAAGAGGTTTCTGCTCCTCAACTTTATGGCAATTATCTGCAAGCCAAAGATTTTCCCTCCTTACTAGTAAAAGACTAGATAAAGGATTCAGTCGTCAACTTTCCTACTTCACTGTTCACAGAACTGGAAATACAATTTCACACTCCTGGGTCCATTGTAAACTTTATCCACTATTATTCTTCTAGTTCAGAAGTCAGTGGGAATTAGATTTTCACTCAGCTATATCCAAAACAGAAAGGGAGAGAAAATGTTTTATATGATAAGGTTTGGTTTTTTGAATGTGGCGCTTCAGTATTTCTGCCTCTTTTTTTTTTTTTTACTTCCCTGCAAACCTCGAGTAGGACCGACCTTTTAATGTCATCAATTTTTCACTGGGGCATAAACTGTAAAATCATGAAAGATTCTGTAGTTTGTTTTAGGTCTTTGTGTGTAGACCATACACTATAGTGTCAGTCATGAGTATCCACACTGCAATCTGAATGTAGCTGAAGCAGTCTAAATGAGTACTGGTTTCCATTCTCTACAAAAGTAACTATATGCTGTGCTATGCAGCTGTTCAGATTTTTGATTCATGAACAGCTGGCAGCAAAACTGAACTTGATGTTGCGAAATTATCTTGACATTCTGTTGTGATAAATAAAAGATATCCCTCCCAAGCCAGTGTTATAAGAGTCAGTAGGAATCAAAGGACCATGAATCATTTGCACGTCAACAAAATTTAAAATGCAAACAAATCTCAAAGAGAAGATATATTTTTACAAAAAAGAAAAGAAATTTTAAAAGAAAGGGAAAGGAATACAATACTGCTATCTTCCAAAACCAGGTTTTTTGTCAGGAAGGTTATCAACACTGGAGCATGTTGGAATACATATTGAGGAGTTGTGAAAGCTTTAGCAGTTTATCAGGGAAAGCCTGGAATTTGTCAAGTGCTTTGTATTATTATTATTATGATTATTAAAAGGGACGCTGGCCATTATCAATTATAATTAAGGATGTAAAACAATTTCCATTCTATCCTCATTTTGAGACACCCATAACTTTCTGAATATTCTATCTAAATCTAATTTACATTTCACCATTTATGCTGCTTCTTTATTTTGTGTATTTCACTCAACTTAAACAATGAAAACAGACCAGTAATTTTTAATTTTGTTTTTGGTCTTTTTCTGGTCAGTTGCACTTTCTGATTCTCATGTGTGAGTCTTGTAGTACGTTCATTGTCTGATTTCTCTTTGTTTTTTAAAGCCAAAAATGTTACATTTAGGTGCCAAGAGTTAGGAACTTAAATTTATAGTTAGGTGTCTAAGTAAGTGACCTGTATTTTCAGAGATGTGGAGCAACTATATCTGACTTTGCTCCCCGTGTTCACAGATTCTTTTGTTGATGCCATGCTCAATATCTCTCAAAACCAGGCCACTTAGTTAGATGTCTTAAGGATAGCTTCAATCTTAGGAATGCTAGCTTGAAAATTTTGTCTTTAGATTGTAAACTCCTCAGGCAATGACTTTGTTTTTCTGCATTTTGTATAAGGCTGAGCACAAATATTAAAATACTGCGAACAAATAATATTAATTATAAATAAAATTATTCTAATTGAAATCCAACATCTCATGAAAACATTTCTGTTTATATTCAATTTTCTTAAATTCTTCTTATCCACAATGTAAGGGCCTCCTCGCTTAACGAGGTTCAAACTGCAAAATTCAGATCTGGATCCTGAACACTCAAAAGTTTGGATCTGAGTTTTCTTTTGGCCCACTCTAAAGATAGGTGTCACTTGCAAAATCCAATTCTGAGCCCTCTCTTATCCCCAAACTGTAGAGGTGTTCTGATCTTCATTGTGTCCACTACTAAAACTACTTTTAAATACCACTTCTAGCATGATTTGTACATGTGTGCATAAAAGTGAGGGCCATAATTTGGGCTGAAGAACATTTGATGTTTATATACTATCAATCTTTAAGATTTGATCTAGTATGGAAAAAAAATCCTTAAAAAATCAACTGGATATTTCTGACAATGGCCTGATCTCCATATCCTCTTCCAATAATACAAAGAAGTTACCTGAAAAAAATCACATAAAGTTACTACTTCTGGTCCCATGTGTAATGGGTTCCATTTTAAAAAAAAGAAAGCAAAACATGGTATACAATATCACACACAATGTAGTGACTAGTCCAAATCAGTCAGGTCAACTCAATTGCTGTATAGTTTGTTTAAAACTGGAAATATATTATCAGAAATTCAGCCCAATGTAGCTCAATTGAAAACTATATTTATATGCGTAAGTTGGTATGAGGACAAAGAATGTCATCAAGAAAAGCATATAAGCATGTGTTTATCTTTAAGTATGTTCATAGTCCTGCTGACTTAAATGGATCTACTTATGTGTTTAAAGTTAAGCATGTGCTTAAATGCTATGCTGGATTGGAGCGTATACCCTGAAAGCATTAATTCTCCAATGCCTTGAAATTTATATAGTAATTTGCCACTTGTGTAAAGTGGGTGTGAAACCCTGTCACATCACCCTGCAGAGGTGTATATGACAAAGTGCAAATCAGTGGATAACCAGGTCCTTAACTTGCAACTTCTTCCTGAGTTTAGAGGTACATTATACTATGATCGCTTAAAAGTACCCCAGTAAAAATGTGCTACCTACAGTGCACCCAGAAAAACAAGAGTGACAAAATATAATCTAAAGTGACTCAGTATTTCCTGTGGTATTATTTTCCACTGCACTGACCTAAAATTACTGACAGTTACGCTTCTGAAATGGGGAAGAAGTTTATAAATAATACGTAGATCAAAATAGTTTTGCCTAATTGGTCTTCACCAGGCTGAAGTGAACAGAAGATACAATTTATAAGATGTTCAAGTATGGAAGGATTACTGTTAAAAAGATAGTCAATAACATAATAAAAATAAAATATAAAAACCCCATAGTGTGCTATGACATACATAGACAACAGTGTTATTGTAAATAACCAGGGGAGAAAGTAAGATGCCATAAATATGTTAACGAATAGTCTATTTTAAGAAAATTAAAACGTCAGCAGGCACAGAAACCTTCTTTACTTAAACTGGTACTACCCAAATAAGGTTGTCCAACAGAGTTGGTGGCATTTCTCTAACTTTGAATAAATTGCACAAAATATATTTTGTCTTCTCTCATGAACCTAGGAGCTTGTTCACTGGATACTTAAACTTTGAGCCCGCCCTTCATAAAAATCACGTATGCATCTCTTTCTGTTAGTCTTATGTCTAGTCCCTGGAAGTTATCAGAATAAGATGACAGCAAACTGAGATATTGAGCAATTTATGAACCAATAAAAGGTAAAGTTCACAATCTTGGCTATGTGGCCAGTGAAGAGCCTGAGAAAATAGAAAAGAGGTGTGGAAGGATCAATGTAGGAGAGGAATTGGAAAGATACACCTGAATATGTGTCTTAATCAGGACACAATCAGTGAACACTTGAACATTTGAAATTTAAGATCCTTTCCAGCTGCAGACACAGAGGACATCATTATGGAACCCTAAAGGGTTAAAATTATTAATAATGAACCCTGTCAAATGGTGTATATGTATCAGACTGCATTCTTTCTTATATCAGTAATTAGAAACTATTTAATGAAGAAATAATTAAAAAGAAACTATAGAGTTAGTGGCTTTGGTCTGGGGTTTTATAGCAATTGGTCAATATTTGATTCCCCTGGGTTCAAAAAGCATATCTGTAAAAAGGACTATAGTTGCTTGGAATGGGTTTCCTGGGATCTGAATAAAGGACAGATTTATATAGACATAGGTAAGGAACCAGATGGAGAGGACACCAGCTAGGGGCAGTTGGCTTGGGGACATAAGGTCTGATCCTGCTTCATGAGAGTTTTGCCAGTGATTTCAGTAAGAGAAGGATCAGGACAATGGTGAGAAAGCAGCCATTTGTCCATGAGCAAGAAAGCAAATAAAACAACTACAGAGCACTGAACTGGCTCGAAAGTATCTGTTCTAGTATGTACTACTTAAGAGGCTATGACTAGAAAAATGTGCTTGAGCTCTCTCGCTCTCTCTCCCTCTCTCTCTCTCTTTCCTAATCCAGAAACATAGATCCCCATTCAGCACATAATTTAAGCATAAAATTAAAGTTAGGTACATTCTTAAGTGCTAGCCCCGATCCAGCATGGCACATAAACACATGCCTAACTTTATGCTTAATTGATGTATTAGATTAGGGCTATATAACAAGATTCTTTACAGTAATTACATATTATCCACCACAACCCCAAATCCTTTTCAGAGTCACTGCTTCCCAGGATAGAGTACCCCATCTTGTAAGTATGGCCTATATTCTGCATTACTGGATATATAAATTTGCATTTAGTAGCATCAAAACACATATTTCTTTGCTTGCACTGAGTTTACCAAACAATCCCAATGGATCTAAATCAGTGACCTGTCCTTTTCATTATTTACCATTTCCCCAATTTTTGGTCCATTGGCAAACTTTATCAGTGATAGCCGCAAAGAGTCCTGTGGCACCCTGTAGACTAACAGGTGTATTGGAGCATGAGCTTTTGTGGGTGAATACCCACTTCGTCGGATGCAACGGTGATGATTTTAATGTTTTCTTCCAAGTCATTGATAAAAATTTTAAATAATGCAGGGGCAGGAACCATTCCACCCACTCAATGACAATCCCCACATACAATTATATTTCGAGATCTATCAGTTAGCCAGTTTTTAATCAATTTAATAAGTTAATTTTATGTCATTCTATTTTTTTAATCAAAATATAAAGTGGTATCAAGTCAAATGCCTTTCTAAGTATGTTAAGAAAATGCTATTACTTCTATTAACCAGACTGGTAATTGAGGCAAAAAATGATATCAAGTTAGTTTGACAGAAACTATTTTCCATAAACCCATGCTGATTTGCATTAATTACGTTACCCTCTTTTAATTCTTTATTAATCAAGTCCCGTATCAGCCACTCCATTACTTTGCCCAGGATCAACATCAGGCTGACAGGCCTAAAATTACCTGGTTAATTACTTGGGCTATTGCATTTACCCTTTTTAAAAACTGGCACAATATTATACTGGACATCTGTTGGAAAATAACACAGCAGGGTGCAGATTATACAACAAGTTAGAGATTTTTTTTTATTTCAGAAGGTGGAGAAAACTACTAGGGAAGATGCTGTTATAGATTTGATTTTAAGAAATAGGAAGAAACTGGTTGAGAATTTGAAAATGGAAGGCAGCTTGGGTCAAAGTGATCATGAAATGATAGAATTCATGATTCTAAGGAATGGTAGGAGGGAAAATAGCACAATAAAGATAATAGATTTCAAGAAGACAAACTTTAACAAACTCAGGGAATTAGTAGGTAAGATCCCACTGAAGCAAGTCTAAGGGGAAAACCAGTTCAATAAATTTGGCAATTTTTCAAGAAGACATTATTAAGGGCACAAGAGCAAACTATCCCACTACGTAGGCAAGAGATCACCCTGGCTTCCCCAGGAGATCTTCAATGATCTGAAACTCAAAAAAGAGTCCTACAAAAAGTGCAAACAAGGTCAAATTCTGAAGGATGAATATAAACAAACAACACAAGCATGTAGGGATAATATTAGAAAGGCTAAGGCGCAAAATGAGATTAAAGTAAGACAAGGTGAGCCCGTTACTCAATAACAATAACAGAAAATGTGGAAGTGGCAGTAGTGCTAAATGACTTTTTTCTTTCAGTTTTCACCAAAGAGTTTAGTAGCAATTGGACATCTACCATAGAGAACATAAGCTAGAAAAGTTAGATGTCTTCAAGTTGCCATGCTTTGATGAAAAACATCATAGAATACAGGAGGAGGTGACTGAAGAGATATCAGAGCCATTAATGATTAGAACATAAGAACAGCCATACTGGGTCCAACCAGTGGTCCACCTAGCCCACTATGCTGTCTTTTGACAGTGGCCAATGTCAGATCCTTCAGAGGAAATGAACAGAACAGGTAATCATCAAGTGATCCATCCTCTGTCACCTATTCTCAGAGGCTAGGAATTATCCTCCATAAGCTTATCTAGTTCTCTTTTAACCCTTTTATAGTTTTGGCCTTCACAACATCTTCTGGCAAAGAGTTACATAGTTGACTGCATTATGTGAAGAAATATTTTCTTTTGTTTGTTTTAAACCTGATGCCAATTAATTTCATTTGTGTTATGTGGAGTAAATAACACTTCTTTACTGACTTTGTCCAAACCAGTCATGGTTTTATAGACTTCTATCATATCTCCCCTTAGTCGTCTCTTTTCCAAGCTGAAAAGTCCACGTCTTTTTAATCTCTTCTCTTCGAAAAGTTATGGGACAGATTCCAGAGGACTGGAAAACAGCTAATATAGTGCTACTATAAAAAAGGGGAATAAGGACTACCCAGGGAATTACAGACCAGTCATCCTAACTTTAGCACCCAGAAAGAAAATGGAGCAAATAATTAAATAATCAATTTGCAAACACCAAGAAGATAATAAGGTGATAAGTAACAGTCAGCATGGATTTGTCAAGAACAAATTGTGTCAAACTTACCTAATGGCTTTCTTTGACAGAGTAACAAGCCCTGTGGATAGTAGGGAAGCAGCAGATGTGGTATATCTTGGCTTTTGATACTGTCTCGTTTTACCTTCTCATAAACATCTACAGAAACACAACCTAGATGGAGCTACTATAAGGTGGCTGCATAGCTAGCTGAAAAAAACATTCCCAGAGAGTAGTTATCAATGGTTCACAGTCAAGCATTTCAAGTTGGGTCCCACAGGAATCAGTCAGGATCCAATTTTGTTCAATATCTTCATCAATGATTTAGATAATGGCATTGAGAGTACACTTATAAAGTTTGCGGCTGATACCAAGCTGGGACAGAGAGGGGGAGTTGCATGTACTTTGGGGGACAGAATTAAAATTCAAAATGATCTGGACAAACTGGAGAAATAATCTGAAGTAAATAGGTTGAAATTCAGTAAGGACAAATGCAAAGTACTCCACTTAGGAAGGAACAATCAATTGCACACACAAAAAAATGAGAAATGACTGCCCAGGTAGAAATACAGAGGAAAGGGATCTAGTGGCCCTTGTGGAGCTAAATATGAGTCAACAGTGCAACACTGTTGCAAAAAAAGCACACATCATTCTCCGATTTATTAGCAGGAGTGTTATAAGCAAGACACAAGGAGTACTTCTTCCGCTCTACTCTATGCTGATACAGCCTCAACTGGAGTATTGTGTCCACTTCTGGGAGCAACATTTCAGGAAAGATGTGGACAAACTGGACAAAGTCCCAGGGAAGAGCAACAAAAATCATTAAAGGTCTAGAAAATGTGAACTATGAGGAAAGACTGAAAACAATTGGCTTGTTTAGTCGAGGGTGATCAGACAGCAAGTGTACAAAATCGGGATGGTGGGTGGAGGGTAATAATAGGCGCCTATAAAGGAAAAAGCCCCCAAAATCAGAAATGACCCTATAAAATTGGGACATCTGGTCACCCTAGTTTAGTCTGAGAAGAGACGAGTGAGGGGGACATGAAAACAGTTTTCAAGTACATTAAAGGTTGTTACATGGAGGAGGGAGAAAAAATGTTCTCCTCTGACGATAGAACAAGAAGCAATGGGCTTAAACTGCAATAACAGAGGTTTAGGTTGGATATTAGGAAAAATTTCCTAACTGTCAGGGTGGTTAAGCACTGGCATATATTGCCTTGGGAGACTGTGGAATCTCCATAACTGGAGTTTTTAAAATGTGAGCCAAATATATTTCCCCTTAACTTTATTCTCAGAAACATCTGAGCCCTTTTGCTGAAAATTTTTTAAAAAATACTGAACCTAAGGCAGACACCAAGTATGGAAAATTTCATCCCAACTGGCTGAAGTTTGGCAAAGTTATAAGCAAGTGAAAACAGAGTCTTTTAATGGGGAAAATGTCAGAAAGCCTTAATTGTAGGCATCACTTTCATCTATAATAATTTTTACAGCCATTGATATAGGACAGAACTTTAAGTTTTCTTTGTTTAAGTTTTGTTTTTGTAACTTGGTTCACCTTTTTTTGACACACAGCAAGATGTTGGATGTTTCCCTTTTAGGGTATAAGTCATATTCTGGACTTTCACGACATGATACTGTATTGTCCTCGGGAATGCTGCTGCAATTAGTCAACATAGCATATAGACATGCATTTTTGCTCTTTTGGTCAAGAAGAAGTGTTTTTGACATTTTCAGAATACAGCTCCTTGCCCATCCACTCTCAGAATCAGGAAATTTTTGGTGCACTGCCTAAGCCTAAAGGAGACCAAGGTTGCTTGACTTTTTTATCCTTCAACCTTTTCTTTCTCCTCCATCTCCACTCTGTAGCAAATACAATTTTGTGCCAAGCACATGATAGGATAAGCACGTGATTCCTTTATCTAACAGATACTGCAAGCACTGGCATAAATCACATGGAAAGGGCAATGTGGAGCGACAAGGCCTGCTGGCCAGGACAGTAGAAAAGGCTTCAGTATACTTCTGTAAATGAAACTGGTTAAAGAACTACATGCCCCAGTCAAACAAGAACTGAGCTAAGTTCACAGCTCTGAGCTTTTCATTTCTGTACATCTAAATGTCACTTGTAAGGCTTTAAATGCAAATAAAGAATTCTGAAAGGCTTTTGATATAATTTTTCAGTGCTTCATGGGATTCAGCTAAAATTAATACAAAAACTAACTAGCTATGAGCCAGACCTGCAGCTCCAGTGGCAGCTAATGATAGTTCCAGGTGCTCAGCACTTCTGAAAATCAGACCTATTGCTTCTCTTAGTAGAAGATTCCTATTCTATTGCACTAGAATATCTTATCACAGCTGATATATTTTCACACTTGTCAGATATTATATGTAAAAAGATATATCTTCATCCATATGTAAATATTTCATATACTTTAAGTTAAATGGAAATTGGATTTTCATTAGGGTTACCAGTGAATTGAATTAAATTGGACCAAAATTTATGCTTAGTTCTTTTTAACTTACATCTAACATCTAGTCCATTAGAGATTCCAGTCTATGACAACACATACTTGAACTCTAATCATTGCTGATTGTTAAAAATTAGTGTAAGAGCACTAATACCAGTCTGAAAGCTCCAGGGAGGATATCAGAAGAATCCCATATATTAATGGTCCTTTATCAACTCTCTAACTTATTTATACATTGGAGTTTATCACATTGATATACTTTCACATTGGTGTCCAAAAACCCTAACCCCCTGTAAAGTAGATGAATTATGCTTATTTTACCTTAGAAATATTTCAGTCTGTTAAAAATTACTTTGCAAATTATTGCATTCCTTAGTAAGATACAGCACATTACCAAAGAATGCTCTTAATTCAATGTCACTTTGAAATCAGACAGTTTAATTGAGAATATTACTTTAGGAAATACCTGAGAAAGCTACCAGCTGTAGAGGATAACCTATCACTGAAATGGGAAGCAGTCTCTAAATGTATTATTCAAAAATACTGAAAGCACTATTCTTTGCCATAAGAATTCTCTAGGTAACAAATGCTCACCAGACACACTCTAATATCTCTATATGTCTGACATTTGAACGTGTTTTGTTCTAGCATATTCACCCTATATGTTCTCAGACATTTCCTCATTACTCACCTCCAAAGTAAGAGCCATCTGTCAGCTTCATCTCCTTACTGGATTTAGTGATGACACCAGCGACCCCGTGTTGAATGAAATACATCTTTTTACCCACAGCCCCTTCTCGGATAATATAATCGCCGGGTTGGAACACCTCAAAGCGAAGCTTGCTCAGCATAGCTGTCACGAAATTGGGGTCTGCGTTAGCGAAAAGAGGCATTGTGGCAACCAGCTTGCGACAGTTGAAATTGACTATCTCCTAAATGGTAGGGAAACATAATGAGAGTAATAGTCAGCAAATAGACATTCTAGAGTGGGCACATAAAACAAAACAAAACAAAACAAAACAAAAAGAGTGTACACAATAAGACAAAACTTTTTTTCAGTAGAAATTCTGTGTGTGCTTATTAGATATAATTCTTTTATTTTGTGGCTCGTTTCTAGTCATTTTCGTTCCTGTTGCTACTAAAATGGTAAATGAAACAAAAAAAAGCAAACCAAACTAACAAAAACCAAAACAACCCCTCAGACTTCCCCACTCCACAAAAGAAACCACACCACTATTTCTATATCACTGAGGTGAAAGGTAAGTTCTTCATGGGTCTCCTTGTAACTTATTTATTCTCCTTGGCTTTTAAGAAAAATGATGGACAAACAGACACTACATATGAATTACAGCCACTGAAAACTCTGTAAAAAGGGCACAGCTTGCAAAAGAAGATGGAACGAATTCTCTGCTGGCAGAACTCTAATAAATTGAGTGAAGTTATACCAGCAGAAAATGTGAACTCTTATTTTTGACATTTATATCAATGGTATCTATACAACTGCAGCAGCTTTAGGGGTAACACAAATGCACATTATGGACTTCTTCTAAAGCCCACTGAAGTCAATAGAAAGATGCCTTTGGATCAGAAACCATCAGATCTGAACTTACGGTAACTAAACATAAGAGTCATAGGCCGCAATCCTGCAAAGGAATCCATACAAGTGGACCTTTGCATCCACATAGTAACCTGTTGAGTTCATGGGACTCCATGACGGTTTTAAGGGTCCAAGGTAGCAAACAAATTAGCATTATCAGGACCATTGGCAGGCATTACATCCAAAGGAGAATACTACAAGATTAAATACGCTACCTGTTTTAAATTTAAAAGTGTGTCATTCCTGAAAGTGATTTGTAAGATAAATCTTGCAGACCTTACTCTGTCTTACATTAAAAGAATCTCTTGGACAATATATTCGATTCCATGCACAGGGTTTACAAGCTACCACACTGAAGAACATTTCATGAGATTGATTGGTATTGGACATGAAGAGGGATTCCAACAGGACACAACCCATTGGGTACAGTTAGCAACCAATGTATTAAAAGTTTGACAAAATG
Source organism: Chelonoidis abingdonii (assembly GCF_003597395.2). Lineage (NCBI taxonomy): Eukaryota > Metazoa > Chordata > Testudines > Testudinidae > Chelonoidis > Chelonoidis abingdonii. The sequence goes on from NC_133774.1 coordinate 32,490,123, forward strand.
TTATATATGATCATCTGTATATCAATGCACAACTGCATTAAAACACAAAAACATGCAAACAGAGGTACTATTTATATCATGCCAATTGCCTTAGAAAGCTCAATGTTACTGCAGTAACAGCAGTGTATCCTAGGCATTCACTACAGCAAGTACAAGGAGGTTTATAGGTAATGCAGCAAATACTGAGGTAACGTCATCTGGGAAGATTTTACGGGTTCCCACTAGATGGCGCCAATCACAAAGATTGCCATAGGTTTTACTAGATTTGTGTTACTTGCTGACCAACGAAGCACGTGTGGCACAAGAGTGAAAATCCAAACTAAAGAATAGATCCTCCAACATGAAAAAAAATAAAACTGGAAGAAGAGCACAAGGCAAAATAAGTGTCCCAGTGGCAGGAAGTTATTATTTCCATCAATTTCTTACTCCCCACTAAAAGAAGTCCAGGGCAAATGTACTTGCTTCTCCTACATCTGGGGCAGAGTTATGACATCTTAGGACACTTACTCAGGAGAATGTCACTGTGTAATAACAAGGTGAAAATAGTAGGGTCTCTAAGGACAAGGGGACTTTGCCTCTTCAGAAGGAGAACTATAGTCATTCCCTTTGACCTTGGTCTCAACAATTCAATAGTTCTGTACTTAGCTCTGTGCTATATCTGCTTTTCCTTCAGCTTCTTCTTCTTCTTTTGGGTGGGGAGATCAGGTGTCAAACAAAAATTACATGATAACAGAGGTAGGCAAAGGAGGGGCAGGGATAGCTCAGTGGTTTGAGCATCAGCCTGCTAAACCCAGGCTTGTGAGCTCAATCCTTGAGGGAGCCACTTAGGGATCTAGGGCAAAATCAGTACTTGTTTCTACTAGTGAAGGCAGAGGCTGGACTCAATGACCTTTCAGGGTCCCTTCCAGTTGCAGATAGATGTATATCTCCATATATAACACAAAGAATGGCTAGAGACTGCAGCTTTGGCTCAGGAACTGTTGAGACAGTGAGTGAAGAATAAGATATACATCAACTTGTGCAAAAAGTAAAGCTCTAAGGGGTGCAAAAAGGCAGATGGTGAAATCCTGACATCAATGACAAACCTCAGATAGACTTCAATAGGGCCAGTATTTCAGTTTTATTTGCAAGCTCTTCTTTAAACAATGGAGAGAAATAAAGACAGTCTCCTTTACTCAGTTTTCTTTCTTTCTTATTGTCTTAGCTCCCAAGTCAGGCTCCCTTACAAGGCATAAGCCCACTGCATAGGGAGGGGCACAGTGATTCTTGCTGCATGTGACTGCTGGAGCCAATTAGAGGCAATGGTAGTGTAGAAAATAAATAGAAGGAACATCTCACTTCCAAAAACTAACCCTTTCCCTGTGTTGACTCTGATTAGCTCCCATGAAACCAGGGGTAGGAGGAGAGTATAGGCGCAGAGGAAACCAGGACAGATTGAAGAAGAGATGACTGAGAGTTGGGGCCTTACTCCTTCTCAAAATACAAAATCATTGCTCATCTTTGGCAGAAGCCAGAGCAACATTAAGGCATATGTCCCAGTCCTAAGGCCTTAGCTCCTGGACTCACATGACATCAGAATCTGAGATTTTATTTTTAAAAAAAAGCCTCTAGCCCCTGTGTTTAATATAATAATTGGAGATATACCAATCTCCTAGAACTGGAAGGGGCCTTGAAAGGTCATTGAGTCCAGCCCCCTGCCTTCACTAGCAGGACCGATTTTTGCCCCAGATCTGTAAGTAGCTCCCTCAAGGATTGAACTCACAACCTGTGAGTTATCCCTCCCCCCAAAGAAAAGAAAAGCTAGAAAACGTGAAGTGAGTGTAAATTGATGCTGTGATGTCCATGTGAGTCTGCAGACAGCCTGAAACAAGAGCTCTGAAAGATATGAACTGTCCAGTTCTTTTCCATGGGGACTAGGAATCCAGAATAATTGATCTCAGGGGTCCTGCTGAGACTGCCCATCAGAAGAAGGAGGAGAAGAGTGCAGTGACCCAGTCACCCAAGTGGATACACCCAGGGCCGGCGCTTCCATTTAGGCGACCACCAGGATTTGGGAGGGCAGCAGACTGCTCCGGTGGACCTCCCGCAGGCATGCCTGTGGAGGGTCCGCTGGTCCCACGCCTCTGGTGGACCATCCGCAGGCATGCCTGTGGCAGGTCCACCAGAGCCACGGGACCAGCGGACTGTCCGCAGGGACGCCTGCGGCAGGTGTACCGGAGCCACGGGACCAGCGGACCATCCGTAGGAATGCCTGTGGGAGGTCCACTGGAGCCGCGGGACCGGCGAGCCAGCCCTGTGCCTAGGGTGCCAAAAAACCTGGCGCCACTCCTGGATACACCCCATATGATGGGACAAGTATTGCAGGGAAAGCCCTGCTGCCTCTCTTGTCTCTCTGAGGGGTGAAGAGGCACCTGCATCTTCCCCCTACTGCCACTTCTTAGTGGGAATTAGGGGGTTCCTTGCTACTGTCACTTCTCTCTCTGGGAAGGGAGCACCCTGACATATCCATTCACAGTTGAGAGTGGAGGTATGGGAGGGACCTATGTCACAAGTGTACCTGGGACATCAGATTGCCTTAATTTGGCTTTGGCTGAAGCCAGGGAGAAGACAACAGCTGGCAATTCCTTGTTTACCTGTCCAATGATTTCAGGCAGCCTCCCATCGAGCCATTTGACCCCAGACTGTTTTCTGTTTCGGTAACAGCAGTGAGCTCTTCTGTAAGTGCAGGGAGGGAGAGAAAGGAAAGCCACCAGGGAAAGAGGGTAAGTTGGGTAGACGTTGTAAGAGAGCTAGAAGAGAGGTGTGGGAACTGGAAGGCCAGGAGAGTGAGAAGATGACAGCAAGCTGGTAGACAGGAAGGGAAGGGGAGAGAGAAATCGATGGAACAGCAGGGAGAAAAAATGAAGATGGAACTCAGTGAGAGAGAGAGAGATAAGGGATGAGAAATGAAAGAGAAAAAAAGAGAAAGACAGAAAGAAGAAGGATTGAGGGGAGAGAGAACAGGAGGAGAAATAAAACTGAATTGTGAGAAAGAGACTGAAGTGGGATCTTCAGGGAAGGGGAGGAAAAACCTTGCAAAAAGGCAGGATGGGGTAGGAAGAGAAAGATATTATGGGGCGGGGGAAGAGGAAATAAGAAAATTGGAAAGGGGATGGTGAGAAGGAGAGAATGGAGGTGATGGGTGAAATATGGAAATAACTCCAGAGCAAGACATAAAAGGATACCGGGGGAGCCCATCCATCACATACAGAGCTTCCAATTCCAAAAGAGAGGGAACCACTGTCTACTTGGAAAATACATCTAACCATAAGTATAAGTCTTTCTCCTTCTCTGAAAATATATATTTCCTCTTGAGAACTCATCTCTCTATCTACTTCTCTTTCTTGTTACGTATAAGCTACATCTACACCCATGTATATATATATACACACACACACACAGAGTTTATCAGGTAAGGCTGTCCCGTGGTTGCTTTGATTTATACAACCACTGCTGTGATAATTTCAGCCATTATTGTTCTAGTGAATGCATTTATTTTATGAGTTTTTATTTCCATACGAGCTTAAGCTAAAATACAAAATTCCCTTATTTAAAATGTGAGAAGGTGGAAAATTACCAGAAAGGGAGAGAGAAAAGCATGAAGACTGAGCAACAAAATGACATTTTGAAGTGCTTTGTTTTTCCTTAAATTGTTCTTTTATTTAGATCTGTCAAGGTGACTAATATAGATTTTTTTTTGTTGGTCTTAATCACAAGTCATGCAGTAACCTGAAGTTCTTGTATATCATATTACATCTTGTATTAATTGGGCAAATAGAAATGAGTAAGATTATGGATGTGGGTTTTATCCAATTGGAAAAGCACTATAAGAAATAGTAAGAACAAATTAAAGGAACAATACTCAGTCCTGAATTCTGTACACAGAAAAATTTCTCACAGAAGTTTTTCCCATGTAGCTTCTTCAGGATAGGACCCAGACTGTGCTACACGATATGGTACCATCAGGATAAAGCTTCTTGCTCCTCCCCTCCACACCAAAAAACTACCTAACTGAGTGAATTCTTAGGGAGAAAATATTTATATATAAAGTGGTTAAAGAGAAATTAGCATAGAGACATTCTCAGGATGAGATCTAAATGGCATGAGCATTGATTTACAGACTGCTCTATTACACCTTGGATTCCCTGACAGTTTTGTTCAACCTTTGTTGAAATCATCAGATCTACTTGCTCTGTATGACTTCAATAGGCCTGAAGATGACTGATGCCCTTTCCAAAGGGTAGTGGTTGCTATGACAACCATGGGACTGTCGGTTTGTTTGGGCCCAGCACATGAAGCTGGTCAGACTCTATATCTTGGTTGTGGTTTGGTGCTTAGAGGGAGATGTACACCAGTGCTCAGTGGATGGAGAACTTCCTTAAGAAGACAAGGCAGACCTAAGGAGTTGTTCCATGTGGAGCGCAGAGCTGGCATAGCTCACTTTACATCACTTGTGCCCCTCCTGGTGGGAGCGAGAGGACTTGCTAGAGCAGGCAAGGAGTGTGACAGAGGCATGAGATGATGGAGCTGGATAGTGATGTGCTTGGAATGCACTGGAGTGGTCCCTGAGGAAATGCTCTAGCTGGGGGAATTTACAGCAACCATTATGCTCTCCAAAATTATGCCAGTGACAAGGAGCACTCTGGACAGTTAATGTTCAGTAAGACTTAGAAACTAGGGAAGTTCCAGAATCTAATGTTGTGCCAATATTTTAAAAGGGTAAATACACCATCTGCATAATTATATACATCACTCCTAGTAAAAATAATGAAACGGCTGATATTGAGCTTGATGAATAAAGAATCGAAGGAGGCTAATATAATTAATGCCAATTAACATGGGTAAATAAAACCTGTCAAACTAATTTGATATTTATTTTTGGTGAGGATGCAAGTGTGGCTGATAAAGGCAATAGTGTTGAGATAATATATTTAGACTTCTGAAAGGCATCCAACTTAATATCACATGATATTTTGATTAAAAATCTAGAATGATGCAAAATTAAATGCACATTAAATGATAAACTGGTAAACTGAGAGATGTCAAAATGTCATTGAAAATGGGGAATCATCATCGAACAGATGTTTTTCTAGTGGGGTACTGCAGGGATGGGTTTTTGGCTCCACTTAACATTTTTAACAATGACCTGAAAGAAAAACATAAAATCATCACCAGTAAAGACTGATGATGACACTCAGCCTTTGTCTACTCTTGCAGTGGCTTGTAGGACATGAGTAGTTAAACCAAACAATGTGGTATTTAATTCAGAGAGCCTCTGATTTATACTCTTCTTAAACTCTGCTTCTGCTTAAAAGGAGAAAGAAATGTTTCAGGAAACTAAAAATAACTTGTGATCTTTAGCTCAATTTCCTGGTCTTTTGACAGAGTAGGCTGCACAGAATATGGTCAATATTCATCTTCCAGAGCAAGCAAATTATCCCAGGAAGAGATCAGCACAAAAAGAGCAGTACTGAGAAAATAATTTTTCTTTGCAAGTAAGAAGAGACAACTACAGGAAAACCGACAGAACATTATGCCCAAGGACTCTGGAAGCTTAAATATATTTTTTAAACTGCTCTGGTATCTTGTGATTAATCATTAACAATGTACTTTAAAAATATTTTACTTATACCTTAAAACTATATAGTTACACATTGATTTGTTAGATCAATGACATTTTCATCTCTCTCTCTCTATCACCCTCTCTTTTTTGTTTTTTAAAGTGCATTGACTATTTTCCTCTGTGATCAAAAAACTGGCATGGTGCTAGGTTTAATAGTCCAGTGTTTAATATTAACTTTCCTCTTCCACTGTTTGAATATTGGAGTAATTAGCACTTTTAAGAACACTCAGGTACTAACTTGATTTCACCTGCACCAGTTTTACACTAGGATAATTCCAGAAGCTTCACTGCAGTTATTTATAAATTACATTAGTGTAAGTCAGCCTCCATAAATGCATAAGATAATGCAAAGTCATTAAGATAAGGTAATTGTGTATATGCAAACTATGGGATGTAGAGTTAACTCAATATATTCTTGGGAATCTATATTAAATACTGTCCTTCTGGACACTTTTCCTTCCTTTCCTACGTGATTGTTGTTTTCTGTTCCACTCTTTGCATACATTTTTTATACATTGGAATTATCATTATATTAAATTTAACTGCAGACAGGGTAATCCTTTTAAGGTTATATGCTTCAACCAAATCTTCGGTAAAGTCAGTCTGATAAAGAATATTCAGCTTCCCTCATTGCTTCTTAATTTCCCCTCTTGACCTTTGTGAGAGAACATTATTGGGCCTCCTGTATTGTATTTCTGTCGCACTTTCTAGTGCCGTTTAGAAAGACAGCAATGAAGGAAAAAAGGACTCCTATACCCAGCCACAAAGCCTTGGTTCATTTTTATAACTGAGTATAGTCTGCAACTTCTTAAAGGTTCTGAAATGTTCTAATATGTCTTTTTAACTTTGGTTTCCAGCTGGGAGGAGAACCAGAAGTGTCAAAATATCACCCGGAACAGAAGTGCTAGAAATATTGTAAGGAAGCCTCTGACTGTAAGATAACCAGCCCACTGTTACAGAGAGGAAGTCAAAAAAGCTATAAATAATTTAATAAAAAAGAAACAAACATAAGAATAGCCAAACTATCCATGATGACTCCAGGATCTTTTTCTTAAGCGGTAAAAACTAATTTAGACCCAATCATTGTATATGAATATTTGGGAGTATTTTTCTAGTGTGCATTAATTTGCATTTATCAATATCGAATTTCATCTGCCATTTTGTTGCTCAGTCATCCCATGTTGTCAGATCCCTTTGCAACTTTTCACATTCAGCTTTGTACTTACCTATTTTACATAACTTTGTATTGTCTGCAAATTTTGTCACCTCATTGGTTACCCTCTTTTCCAGATCATTTATGAATATGTTGAAGAGCACAGATCTCAGTACATATCCCTGGGGACCTAAGTATTTCTCTCTCTCTACTGTGAGAACTGATCATTTATTCCTACTCTTTGTTTCTTCTCTTTTAAACAGTTACTGATCCATGAGAGGATCTTTCCTCTTAATCTATGACTGCTTACTTTGCTTAAGAGGCTTTGGTGAAGTACCTTGCCAAAAGCTGTCTGAAAGTCCATATACACTATAACCACTGGATCACCCTTGTTCACATTCTTGTTGACATCCTCAAAGAATTCTATTACGTTGGTAAGGCATGTTTACAAAAGCCATGTTGACTCTTCCCCAACTAATTGTATTCATCTATGTGTCTGATAATTCTGTTCTTTACTATAGCTTTAACCAATCTGCATACTTCTGAAGTTAGGCTTACTGGCCTGTAATTGCCAGGATTGCCTCTGGAACCTCTTAAATATTGTTGTTACATTAGCTATCATCCAGTCATCTGCTACAGAAATTGATTTAAGCAATGGGTTATGTACCACTGTTAGTAGTTCTGCAGTTTCACAGATGAGTTTCTTCAGAACTCTTCGGTGAATACCTTCTGGTCCTGGTGTCTTATTAGTATTTAATTTATAAATTTATTCCAAAATTTCCTCTACTGATACCTCAGTCTGGGACAGTTACTCAGATTTTTTAGCTAAAAAGAATAGCTTAGGCCTCATATCCTCTGCATTGAAGACCAATACAAAAAGCATTATGCAATCCCTGAATACATAAACAGGGAATCTCAAGTAGGAGTACAGGAAGGTTATAAAACCTCTGTATTTGGCTCTTGTGTGATCATTACTGGAATACTGTGACCAGTTCTCATGGCCACAATTAAAAGGATGTTAATAAATAAAAGATTCAGACAAGAGATGTAAGAATATTTAAAGGATTTGACAACATGCTTTATAGTGATAGACTCCAGGAACTCAACCTGTTTTACCCAGAGAAGGTTAAGGGATGACGATCACAGTGTGCAAGTATTTACATGGGGAACTGAATTTTATAATAGAGAATTCTTCAATCTAGCAGACAAAGATATAACAAGATTCAAGGTCTGGAAGTTCAAACTAGACAAATTCAAACTAGAAATAATATACAGATTTTTAAAAGTGAGGTAATTAAGCGTTGGACCAACTGATCAAGTGTTATGGTGGACTCACTATCACTGGCAATCTTTAAATCAAGAATGGAAGTTTTTCTAAAAGATTTGCTCTAGTTCAAATGGGAATTAATTCAGGGAAGTCCTATAGCCTGTGTTATAGAGGTCAGACTAGATGATCACATAAATGATCCCTTCTGGTTTCATAATCTATTAATCTACTAAACATCTTGTAGGTTGTTTAAGTCTCATCTTACTTTCCAAGTGATGGCATTTACTACAAAAAGGACCCCCATATTTTGTAATGAAACTTATAGAGGCTTTTAGTTTTGACAACGTATCAGATATTTCAGTACTTCAAACATATAAATATTTTAACCAACATTTTAAAATTGGGTGGTCTATATATCCAGACCCAGTCTATATATCCACTAAAATTACCCATATTACTCTTCATACAAAGGTGCAGCTATAGTTTGATTAATTATGTTACTGTCCTTATTTCAAACATTTCTTCAAGTAATTTACTGTATTTTTAAGTCTTACATTTGTTTTATAAAGAAGCAAACTATTAGAGACAAAATCATGAAAAATAAAGCACAAAATGAGTTACACCTACCAAGGGACGTAAAGACATTAAAAAGAGGTTCTACATGGCAGGGAAGAGAAAGATGAGAAAAAGTGTATGTCCACTATTTAGAGGGGAAAGAGAGCTAATAATGGACAACATCAAAAAGGCTGTGCCATTTAATGATTATTTTACTTCAGTCTTCATGAAAAAGATAAATTGTGACTAGTTAACACAATTAATATTAACAAGTAGGGGGAAGGAATGCAAGCCAGAATATGGAAAGAAAAGGTTAAAGAATATTTAGATAGGCTTGATGTATTCACACTGGTGGGATCTGACAAAATTCACCCTGGGGCACTTACGGAACTAGCTGAAGCAATCTCGGAACCATTAATGATTATCTTTGAGAATTCATGAAGGACAGGAGAGGTCCCAAAGGACTGGAGAAGGGCAAACATTGTACCTATTTTTAAAAAGGGGAAAAAGTCAGACCCAGGGAATTATAGACTAGTCAAGCTAACTTGGAAAGATACTGGAACAAATTATCAAGTAATCATTCTCATAAGTAAACTAGATAAATGTGGCCTAGGTGAAATTACTATAAGGTATGTGCACAAGTAGTTGAAAAACTGTCCTCAAAGAGTAGTTATTGTTTACTGTCAAACTCAAAGGATGTATCTAGTAGGGTCCTTCAGGAGTCTGGAACTCTTTCATATTTTCATTAACAATTTGGATAATGAGGTGGAGAGTATGCTTATAAAATGTATGGATGATACCAAGTTGGAAGGGGTTGATAGCACTTTGGAGGACAGGGTTAAAATTCAAAATGACCTTGATAAATTGGATAATTGGTCTGAAATAAAAAAGCTGGAATTCAGTAAAGTGCAAAGTACTACAGGTTTAAGAAGAAAAAAATCAAGTATACAAATACAAAATGGGGAATAACTGGATGGACATTAGTACTGCAGAAAAGGATCTGGGGATTATAGTGGATCAAAAATAGAACACGAATCAATGTGGTGCAGTTGCAAAAAGACTAATATCATACTAGGGTATATTAACAAGACTGTCATATGTAAAACATGGGAGAAAATCACTCTGCTTTACTTGGCATTGAAGAAGACGAGTATTGTAACTAATTTTGGGCGCTATGCCTTAAAAAAGAAGTTTTCAAATATGTTAAGAGCTGTTATAAAGAGGACCGTGATCAATTATTCTCCATGCCTACTGCTGGTAGAAAAATAAGTCATTGGCTTAATCTGCAGCAACAGAGATTTAGGTCCGATATTAGGAGAACATTTCTAACTATAAGGATAGTTTACCAAGGGAGGTTGTGGAATCCCCATCATTGGAGGTTTTAAAGAAAAGATTGGTCAAATACCTGTCAGGGATGGTCTAGGTTTACTTGGTCCCACCTCAGCACAGGGTGCTGGACATGCTGACCTCTCAAGGTCCCGTCCAGGGCTATATTTCTATCATTAGCTTTGAGTAGTAGCATACCAAAGCCCTGTTTGTGCATGCACAGATTTGTAACAATATTATATCATTGACTCCTAGCTTCAACAGATTAATGATGTGCTTGAAGCAAAACCATAGACATTAACATCTTGGCTTTTGGGGAATCTGACTCAGGATCTGAATGACAAGGTGGGTGAGGTAATATCTTTTATTGGGCCAACTTCTGTTGGTAAGAGAGACATCTTGTGTCTCTAATATCCTGGGACCAACATATTTACAACTACACTACATACAGGATCTGAATGACACACTGGAAACATATTTAAATGCCAGCCCTGGGATGAAATCCTGGCCCAGTTAAAGTCAATGAAAACTGCCACTGATTTCAATAGGGCCGTGATTTCACCACTGGATCTGAACATCCCAAAACTTTTGGTAATTTTGAACTCAGTTCTTGATCAGAAGTTTATTGTTTGGGTCCATTTTTGTAATTGATGCAATAAACTGAAGTTTGACTTTTCAGGTGTAGATGAATGTACTGGTTTTGGTAAACTTAAATCAGAATATAAATGTTATTTTCACATAGTATTGTGCCATTCTAATAGATGTAGCTCCTATTCCTCCTCTTCTATTTCTATTCCCCCTTTCCTCTTTTCTCTTCCTTTTGAGTGACTTCGAACAATTCTGTATGGAGTAGTCGGACTGCAAAGTAACTCATCTCCACTTCTTTCCTCAACCTGGTATTTTCATCTGTTATCAGAGCAAATTAAGGCATGAGCCCAGCAGCAGTGCCTCACAGTCAGAAGGCAATAAGCAATAGTGAGGTAGAGTAGCAGGTGATAGCTCAGCACACAGCTGAGCTACCTGGGCTGACTCACAATGGAGAGAAAGAGGACTCAGCAGTGGGCAGAAGAAAACAAATCACCTGGCGGGGGTCAAGGGTTGGGAGGAAGAATCGGTATTTAGGATGCCATTGTGAGATAGGCTGGGACTGAAAGAAAGGACTAAAATAAAGACATGAATTATAGGAAAAGCTCACAAAGGGCTAGGAACAGGGAGGAAGATGTGTCCATGGCACATCTAGGTCAAATTCCAGTCTCAGTTACTCTTGATTTACAATGGTGTAAGTGAGAACAAAATTTGACAACCTGTCCACTGCTGCCCAGGAGCTCACTAGTGAGTGGTGGATCTGTGCCAAGATATTAAAGTCACTCTGTTCTCTCCTCTGTTTCCACCTCTGCCTCTTTGTACTCCCTCCCACACTTCCCTCTTCTTTTCTGATTTGTCCTCTTCTTCAGATCATCTGCATGCTGCAGTCCTATTTAATGAAATGAAATGAGTCAGCAAATGAGAAGGCTCTGAAAGGGATATACTTTTTTAGGATCCTACATATATAGTACAGCAGACACAATAAGAGTAAAAATTATTTTTTTTAAAAGTCAGTGGTGATTTGTGCATTTATATTTTAAAAAATATCTAAGGACTTTTGGTTCAGAAATGCTGCTATCTCATTAACTGGTAGGTTAACAGTTCTTTCCTATTATGACTTAAAAGCCCATAATATCACTGTATAAAATGATGTAATGGTTTAATTAAATCTAACTGATTATACTGGATAAATCATAGTTAACTGAGTTTTGAAATATCAACATTCAAATTATGTTTAGCATTTTCATAGTTACATTTCTGTTTGCATCTAATGTGATTTTTAGCCACTCAATCAAGTTCAAATTTATATTATGAATAGAGATGAAGTAAGGAATTAATTTTTTTTACTGCACTGATATGCTATGAACATAGTCCAACATTAGGTAAAGCACAGCATCAGAAAACATGGTAAGAGCAGCCATTTAAAAACTCTTAGATTAATTCTGCTTTATTTAAGCAGGAGAAACAAGAGAACAAGTCATAATCTTATTTACTATAAATTAAGATTTTTTTTCAGATAAAAACAAGGTTTTATACATCTCACAGGGATCTAAAGAGAAAGACAAACAGGAAGGAGAGAAGAGCATTTTTAAATAGATTTTATTACCATCTTTATCACTGGTTTACTATATGACCTGGGACAAGTCACTTAGGACAAAATTCTGACTTGCCTTGCTTGGCTGTGCTATTGGGGATGGACACTGGAGCAGGATCAACTAGTATTCTCCTGAGTGCTAGGGGTGGTGTTAGGTGGTCTAGCTAACAATGTCACTAGTGTTCTATAGTGCCAAAGCAGTGTGGTCAGCCACTGTGTGGCAGGGGTGTGATGAAGCCCTTATCCCAAACTATACCTAGCTAGTCCTGTTATCACAATTAGTGCTACCTGAAGTCTCAGGAAGACTGTATCACATTTGTTAATCCTGAAAGTATGAACCGACTGTATCTCCATAAGCATGCAGAGCTAGAATAATAATGAAAACAGATTTTGGAGCACAAATTTACTGCAAGGTGTGTGAGGGATGCCATCCAATAAAGTGACAGTCACCTGATAGAGGAAGCCCGATGAGTTGTGACCAGAAGAGAGCCTTTGAACAGCTGATAAAACTGATTATGAGCAGTCCTTGAGTAGCCTAATGGAAAGACACGTCAGGCTAGGGAGCTGCTGAAGAGTTGCTACTGATGATTGGTAGTTGTGGGACAAGACAGATGCACAGGGTGGACAGAATGTATAAAGAGAGTCAGCAACTGTTGGGAGCACAAGAAGAAACAGCTGACTGAAGGAACAGTCTCAGTAGAAGACCAAGGATGTTGGATAAGAAACAAGCGGGAGAGGGGAAGAGAAGACAGACTATCAGGAGTAGAATAATCTGGACAAGGGCACTAGAGTAGAATGAGTTCATGTGGCTTTTTAAATGGCCAGTAGCCAGCCAACCTTAAAGGGGAAAAACTTGGAATGGTGGATTGAGATACATCTCTAATTCACAAATTTCAACAACTAAAGAACAAGTTCTCCAGTGGGCGACTTTAAGATAAAGCTGAGGGACACAGTGAATGGGATTGTGGGGGGAGTTTCACTCAGTCATCTAAAGAGGGTCTTATAGTCAGACTTTCAGATGCAGCACGTAGGCCAACAATGAGAGTGGCAGAGGGACAATAAAGAAGAGTCCCTAATGTGACCATCAGGTGACACACAGCCAATCCCAAGCCTAAACCTGGCAGATACAGGACACAAAGGCTAGATTTTCAGTTGGTGTAAATCAGCCAATATATCTGCTGTAGATCTAACTCATTTTTCCTTTCCAGAGAGCGTGGGAATTTAGTGGGAATATTAATAGTGGATCCAAGAAGCCCTGCGAGATAAGGATAGCCAAATCATTGTACTAGACTATGTCCTATGGTCTTATTTAGGAATTATGCTGTATTTGTTCTCAATTATTAACCCCTAAGATTTTAGTATTTGCACCTTTTCTTTCCTGCCAAGCTAGAAGGGGAGCCTCTTTTTGTACTAGATAGGTCTCTTAGTGTGTATTGGTATCCAACCAAATGCTAGAATCTGTGGACCCTAGTAATGATCAGGCCACTAAATATCTGAATGGGACTGATGTACCATGACACTCTCAGTGACCTCAGGAAAGGGGTAAGTGCAATATGGAAGACATTTTAAGAAGAGTATTTAAGTGAGGCAAAAACAATCGTTGTTCAGACCTGAAGCATTACATTTAATAGCTTTTAAATTATGTGCCCATTACCTACCTTATGAATTAAATATAGACTGAGGATTATTTCCATAAGAAACATGGTCCCATGACTTATTCAGAAAGTTTCAAATTACGTTAAACAAGGCTACATCTTAATTTTTATTTCTATGAATACATTTAAACTACCAATTTTATATCACAGGAAATCACTTGAAAGCCCTGTTATTGCAGTACAGAGTAACACAATATATTATAACTACAGGTTGATGGCATAGATAATGCATATCAGTGATATATTTTATGAGTGACAAGTGAAGCTACTATACTACTGAATATGGGATACCTCTGTAGTTATCAGACAGGATGTATATTTCTCCATCCTTTCTTTGAATAACCTGACAATGATTTCGTGTAAGGGCTTTGATACACTAAGTCAGTATATTTTAAGTTTACAAATACAAATTGAATTTTATACATAATATGTCATATCAGAACTACATTTGCAATTAATTTCACTTAAATGTCAGAGGAAGCTAATATCATTCACATAAAGGTTTATCCTTGTATAACTAAAGTACATAATCTACGTACAAAAAGGTCAGAGGTGAGAAGATTCTTTTCTCAGTCTTAATTATGTTCTCTGGAAATGAAATATCCCAATGTTCTATATTCTGCAAGGACACATGATCTGTTTCTATATTCAGCCAACATCTAGCACTGTGGCCTAAAAATAGGCCAGCTATGAACTTTAAATAGTGGCTCAGAAAGGGTATTAACCTCTTTCTCACACGCTAAGTTTGTCACATTGCTATAAGTATTAATATAGTAAGAGTGTGTCTGTGGTTACAGAATGACAAGGCACACTGTACATCAGCCAAGCTCTGCTCAACAGATAGGCAGATGTCTTAGTTTTTACACTCTTTCATGGTTTGTTTGTCACGTTTTTAATGAAGTTAGGGATAATATTAAAAGCATCTCTCTCTGCAGGGCCTTGTTTTGTGACAGATGTCAGAGAACACAACCTTCTTTACTTCTACTAACCATTGATGGGAGACTTTTTATACTAGGTAGAAAATTTCCACATTACCTACCGTACAAATAGAACTTCTATTGTGATCACAGATAGGTTAAAGTAGGGTTCTAAAATATCATTTTATAAAGATTAGGGCATAAAACTACAAATTGTATTTACTCTACTCACTATGATAATCATAACATCCTATCATCTAACCATGAAGATCCTGCAACTCACTCACTAACTGATGCCTGAGAAGATGGGCCTCATGGTATGGATGGAAAGTTAACAAATATGAACTCTGGCAAACCATAATGGAGAACAAGGATCTTTTGAGGAAAATCACTTGCCAATAGCCCCTTTTTTATTTAAAGCAAGGGGCTATGACTCAGCACATCCACTGATCACAGATGTGAGAGAAATGGAATCTCAGATAAACTAGGGTCCCAATTAATAATGTCCATGTGCTCTCAATGTGAAGACCAGCTTAATGATTAGGCACCCACATTCTGCACCATCTCCCCTTCTGGAATATTGGTATAGAAGGGTACATATGGCTCAGGAAGGACAGGCAGGGGAAAAAGGGAGAGGTGTTGCCTCATATATTAAAAATGTATACACTTGGACTGAGGTTGAGATGGAAACAGGAGACAGACTTGTTGAAAGTCTCTGGGTAAGGATAAAGCGGGTAAAAAACAAGGGTGATGTCATGGTAGGGATCTACTACAGACCACCTAACCAGGAAGAAGAGGTGGATGAGGCTTTTTTTAAACAACTAACAAAATCATCCAACGCACAGGACTTGGCGGTGATGGGGGACGTCAACTGCTCAGACATCTGTTGGGAAAATAACACAGTGGGGCACAGATTATCCAATAAGTTCTTGGAATGTATTGGAGATAATTTTTTTATTTCAGAAGGTGGAGACAGTTACTAGGGGAGAGGTTGTTCTAGATCTGATTTTGACAAATAGGAAGGAACTGGTTGAGAATCTGAACATGTAAGGCAGCTTGGGTGAAAGTGATCATGAAATGATAGAGTTCATAATTCTAAGGAATGTTAGGAGGGAGAACAGCAAAATAAAGAGAATGGATTTAAAGAAGGCAGATTTTAGAAAACTCAGAGAGTTGGAAGGTAAAATCCCATGGGAAGCAAGTCTAAGGGGAAAAACAATAGAAGACAGTTGGCGGTTTTTCAGAAAGACATTATTAAGGGCACAAGAACAAACTATCCCACTGAGACGGAAAGATAGGAAGTATGGCAAGAGACCACCTGGGCTTAACCAGGAGATCTTCAATGGTCTAAAAATCAAAAAAGAGTCCTACAAAAAAAATGGAAACTAGGTAAAATTACAAAGGATGAATATAAACAAATAACACAAGTATGTAGGGACAAAATTATAAAGATCGAGGCACAGAATGAGAAGAAACTACTTAGAGACATATAGGATAACAAGAAAACATTCTACAAATACATTAGAAGCAAGAGGAAGACCAAGGACAGCGTAGGTCCATTACTCAAGGAGGGAGAAAAATAACAACAGAAAATGTGGAAATGGCAGAGGTGCTTAATGACCTCTTTTTTTAGGTTTTCACCAAGAAGGTTGGTGGTTATTGGACGTCTAACATAGTGAATGCCAATGAAAATGAGGTAGGATCAGTAGAGGCTAAAATAGAGAAAGAACAAGTTAAAAATTACTTGAACAAATTAGATGTCTTCAAATCACCAGGGCCCGATGAAATGCATCCTAGAATACTCAAGGAGCTGATCGAGGAGAGCTGAGCCATTAGCAATTATCTTTGAAAAGTCATGGAAGATGGGAGAGATTCCAGAAGATTAGAAAAGGGCAAACATAGTCAATCTATAAAAAAGGAAATAAGAACAACCCAGGGAATTACAGACTAGTTAGTTTAACTTCTGTACCCGGAAAGAGAATGGAGCAAATAATTAAGCAATCAATTTACAAACATCTAGAAGATAATAAGGTGATAAGTGACATTGAGCATGGATTTGTCAAAAACAAATTGTGTCAAACCAATCTTTTTTGACAGGGCAACAAGCCTTGTGGATAGGGGAGAAGCAGTAGATGAGGTATATCTTGACTTTAGTAAAGCTTCTGATACTGTTTCGCATGACCATCTCATAAAGACACTAGGGAAATGGAACCTAGATGGATCTATTATAAGGTGGGTCAAAACTGGTTGGAAAACCATTCCCAGAGTAGTTATCAGTGGTTCACAGTCATGCTTGAAGGGCATAATGAGTGGGGTCCCACAAGAATCAGTTCTGGGTCTGGTTCTGTTCAATGTCTTCATCAATGATTTAGATAATGGCATAGAGCATACACTTATAAAGTTTGCAAATGATACCAAGCTGAGAGGGGTTGCAAGTGCTTTGGACGATAGGATTAAAATTCAAAATGATCTGGACAAATTGGAGAAATGGTCTGAAGTAAATAGGATGAAATTCAATAAGGACAAATGCAAATTACTCCATTTAGGAAGGAATGTGAAATGATTGCCTATGAAGGAATACTGCGGAAAGGAATGTGGAGGTCAGAGTGGATCACAAGCTAAATATGTGATCAACATAAATATGAGTCAACAGTATATGCTGTTGCAAAAAAAAGCAAACATCATTCTGGGATCTATTAGCCGGAGTGTTGAAAGCAAAATATGAGAAGTAATTCTTCCGCTCTCCTCTGCACTGATTCGGCCTCCACTAGAATATTGCGTCCAGTTCTGGTCTCATATTTCAGGAAGGAAGTGGACAAATTGATGAGAGTCCACAGAGTGACAAAAATTATAAAAGGTCTAGAAAACATGACCTATGAGGGAAGATTGAAAAAATTGGGTTTGTTTATTCTGGGGAAGAGAAGACTGAGAGGGAACATGGTAACAGTTTTCAAGCATGTAAAAGGTTGTTACAAGGAGGAGGAAGAAAAATTGTTTTTCTTAACCTCTGAGGATAGGACAAGAAGCAATGGACTTAAATTGCAGCAAGGGAGGCTTAGGTTGGACATTAGGAAAAACTTCCTCACTGTCAGGGTGGTTAACACTGGAATAAATTGCCCAGGGAAGTTGTGGAATCTGCACCATTGGAGATTTTTAAGAGCAGGTTAGACAAACCCCTGTCAGGAATGGTCTAGATAATACTTAGCCCTGCCACGAGTGTTCAGTTCTCTGGTACTATTATTCTCAGATGGCCTCTCTCATTGCACTAGTCTAGTCTTGAGATGACAAAGGCATATAGTAGAGTTATTCTTGCTAAACACTAGAACTCCCAAACACTAATCTCCTATAGCTCTAGATTCTCATCATGGTGAATCAATTCAATTCACCATCTTATTAGGTAACTGCCTCCATTCATGTGGATCCATGGGCATGTGTAAGTTATCTCTAGAGGTACTGGAAGACATACTGAAAAGAACATATTGAAAAGATGTAAAGGTGCAGTGAGAGAGGGTCGTATTTTGGACAGAGAACAACCATCACTCCTGTCCCTATTACATTTTAATCTCTTGTATAAGACTTGCCAGCAAAGGACCTAACAGGCAGAGGTTATGTTTTGGTACTGAAGAAAAGATCCACACCTTTTCAGGAATCAGTAACTACAAGAATAAGAAGGGATTGCTATATTAGACCCAGTTCAACTGAAAGCGATAGAATTTTGACAAAAAATATTTTTGTACGTACCACCATTACTATTGTGCAAAGTCTCTCAATAATGGTCCAAAATACCAATTTACAGCAAAGGTACTATTGTATTTGGGGGTATTGCTGTAGAATACTGCACTGTTGTTTTTTTGTTTGTTTGTTTGTTTTTTATGAGAGTGCCACTGGAAAGAAACCAATGTATGATAAGAAATCTATTCTTGCACTGCTGTGGAGAGGATTAACTTGGATAACTTCCTTAGCATTAATAGGATTTACCCTCTTAAACCACAAGTGAATCAACTGCAGAATTCACCTATAAAAGAGCACTCAGGACATTTCTTGTCTGGTTTTCTTACCCTATTCATGCACTGAAGTTATTTAGGGCCATATTTTCAAACAGGAAGGCTGGAAGTTTGCATGGAAAAATGCATATGCAATTTTTCCTATTTTAAACATACATTGTCATAACTTCAAGTGCAAAGTGGGTGTCTGTGTGCACACAAATAGGCACATCCATTTTCTTCAATACCAGTCAATGCATGCCATCATGTTCACCTCTTCCTTGTGGTGAACAACAACAACAACGTGCACTTACAGTGGACAAACTTACGGGACCTGATCCAAAACTGACTGAAGTCAATGGTAAGATTTTCATTGACTTCAAAAAGCTTTGGGTCAAGCCCATATATTCTAGTTTCAAAGATTTTTCCAGACCCAGAAACATTCACTCTCTTCATGTTGGGTTGAATGTTATAAGTACACCCACTCTATCCAGAATTTTTTATTTCAAGTGATCCCAAAAGCACTCTACCAATTTCAAGAAGATGTAGTAGTATATAGCGATTTCCAGCCTGCCTTTGTGGTCCAGGTTTAACCTGTATTTTTCCATAATCAAATAGGCATCTAAGTTCCATGAATTAAAAGAAGGTGCATGTTCTGAAACATAGAAACCACAATAGGTTCATTCTACACCACAGTTTCCCTCTCTTATGCTTGGCAGATAATTACTTTTTTTCTTTATCACAGGCAAAATCTCAGACTACAGTAAAATTCTATATTTCAAAAACCATACACTTTGGGGGGGAAATAGAGACTCTTGACATATGCTGTTAGCACTTTACACTGGAACTCTTTGTCATGTCACACCTCTGCAGCACCTAGTATAGCATTAAAAACACATTCTATAATATGATACTTGGATGGCTTACATGCATCTGATGAAGAGGTCTCTAAAGTACCAGAAATTGTAAGATAGGGATAAAGGTAATTCAAAATTATATTTTTTTAAAACCCTTACGTAGAGAGAGAGACTGTCATCCAAGAAAAAGCATGAATGCTGTTCAAAGAGAATATATCAATCAGTTGTCATAGAGGAAACTAGCTCAGCAGGCACATGTAGAGTATGTAGTTAGTGCCTGCCACCCAGGAATTCAGTTACTACATTTGTAAGTGCAACAGTAGTTTCACGTATTATAGAAATGGTCATGCTGTGGTAAGCATAGTCTATTATATATTAATTTCTCCTAGCTTTTTAGCAGAAGCTGCAAAAGCTACAAAAAAGAAACTGACAGCAGTAATCAGACTCTGAGAAGGAGCCAGGGAGAACAGTCTCTCACTTTATTTGAAGTTGACAGGAACTTGGAAGTGTGATGCTGAACTGAATTAGGCAATGATGAGGAATACTCTTCTAATGGACAGCACCACTGTTGCAACGTCTGTTATTCTCTGAAAGAAGGAAAATTTGTTTTCTAAGAAAGCTCTTCTGAATGGTGTGATTTATTCTACCATCATTATTAATTCCACTCTCCAGATGCTTCAATAATAGATCACAAAGTATAAGATATAGATTGGGGTAGGCAACCTATGACATGCGTGACAAAGGTGGCACACAAGCTGATTTTCATTGGCACTCACACTGCCCGGGTCCTGGCCAACTGTCCGGGGGGTTCTACATTTTAATTTAATTTTAAACGAAGCTTCTTAAACATTTAAAAACCCTTATTTACTTTACATACAACAACAGTTTAGTTATATATTATAGACTTAGAGAAAGAGACCTTGTAAAAATGTTAAAATGTATTACTGGCACACAAAACCTTAAATTAGAGTGAATAAATGAAGACTCGGCACACCACTTCTGAAAGGTTGCCGACCTCTGACACAGATTGCATGTACCCTACTATAACTGACTCCTGATGACTCTCTTACATTTTATTTAATTTGATGGGTTTAACTAGCATTTTGTATCTACATTCCTCAACATTTTATCAGACAAGTAACTTTTTTATTGAGATCAATTACTGTGCTGTTGATTTGGAGTTTGCATTAGATTAATACATTATTTAAAATGATCACGAGAAGATTCATGTTGAAATATTTTTAAGTTATTACAAAGGAACCACAATGAGGTTGTTAAATTGATAATTAATTATATTTATTGTGAACATATCAATATCTGTATTGTTGGAATAAGGTACTTTTTCAATTTTGGACTTCACACATTTGCAGCTGGTTAGATATCTACAGTATATTACAACATTTAACCAGCCTATGTGGTCAAGGTAGTTGCTGCCAAACTTTGAGGAGGAGGAAAGTGAGAGATTTATATCTAGGGCCCTACCAAATTCACGGCCATGAAAAATGCATCATGGACCATGAAATCTGGTCTCCCCCTGTGAAATCTGGTCTTTTGTGTACTTTTACCCTATACTATACAGATTTCATGGGGGAAACCAGCATTTCTCAACTTGGGGGTCCTGACCCAAAAGGGAGTTGCAGGCGAGTCCCAACGTTATTTTAGGGCGGTCATGGTATTGCCACCCTTACTTCTGTGCTGCCTTCAGAGCTGGGTGGCCGGAGAGTAGCAGCTGTTGGCCGGACACCCAGCTCTGAAGGCAGCGTCCCGCCAACAGCAGTGCAGAAGTAAGGGGTAGCAATACCATACCATGCCACTATTACTTCTGCACTGCTGCCTTCAGAGCTGGGCGGCTGGAGAGTGGTGGCTGCTGACTGAGGGCCAGCTCCGGAGGCAGCAGTGCAGAAGTAAGGGTGGCAGTACCATACCAGGCCATCCTTACTTCTGTGCTGCTGCTTTCAGAGCTGGGCTCCCAGCCAGCAGCCACCACTCTCCAGCTCCTCAGCGCTAACAGCAGCATGGCCGCCAGCAGCAGTGCAGAAGTAAGGGTAGCAGTACCACAACCCCCCACTCACACATCCTTTTTGGTTCAGGACCCCTACAATTACACCACCATAAAATTTCAGATTTCAATAGATGAAATCATGAAATTCATTCTTTTAAAAATCCTAAGACCATGAAATTGACCAAAATGGACCCTGAATTTAGTAGGGCCCTACTTATATCCTAAGTCTTTCCCAGATGTCAAAGTTACTGCAAACCCAGTTAGGAAGGAATCATTCATTAATGGAACCCAGAGTAAGTGGAAGGAACTCCCATGGAACTTTCTGGGGCAAAATCAGTGGTGTTAAAAGTGGTTGGGATAATCAAAAACTGAGTGTAAATTGGTCAGAAATAGATATTAATGGGTATAAGGGGCAAATCAGTGTAACTAGCATCAATCTTGCATTCACAGATTATGGAAGTTCAGTGTAATTTACATGGCAATAAAGCAGAAGAGCTTTGGTAAAAAAGAGCAAGAAGGGTGTGTACGATAGGTAGGAGGTGAGGGGCTACTTTTTCTTTTAACTTCCCATCTCCAACACACCTGGGAGTTCAATGACTTGTCTTCACTATAAAGTTAACTCATGTTAAAATTTGAGTGTTCCCTCTAACTCAACTCAGCCTAAACACAAAAACCCTTTACTTGAGTGTTGTGGTGCTTTAAACTTGAATTGTGTGGGCCAAGTGATGTCATAGGCTAAAGCTTGGGTGAACACAGACAAGTTCTCCTAAAATTCACTGGGAAAGAATTAATAGAGTTGCTTAAATTACTCCAGCACTCAGAATGAATGGATGGACCAAGAAATCAGTGCCACACACAAATGAGTTGAGCACCAGTGTGGACACATCATCATGAGTTTTATTTCACACTGTGGCTGCTTTCACTTGAATCAGGCTAGCTTGAGAGGATTAACTCAAGTGTAGATAACAAGGTAGTCTACAGTGAAGACATATCAAAACTGATCTGCACTCTTATGTCAGGGATAAATTTTGGCCCCAAAGAATACTAAATCACTGCAAATTGAACTTGTTTTTCATAAGGAAAAATTAGCATAGGTTACTTTGCCACTTCAACATCCATCTGGTGTGTAAATTACACCATTGTGTCATTTAGGTCAAGTGCTAAAGTTTTGACATAATACGCCTCCATTGGTGAAGCAGTTCTATTCATGTTCTAAGGAAAATCATTTTGATGCAGTAATGTATGTCTCATGTCATAGTATTTTTGTATCACACTGTACTACAAGAAATAATTTCTCACTGCAAGTGATACACTTGGGTGCATTGCAAACACTCACTGGGAACTAGCCTTTGTTGGAAGACTTTGTTCATAATTAATGGTTCCACTGCCATTCTCAAGACATATTTTTATCCAAGATTTTTTTGAATGTCTGCATAACATGCACTTATTTTGCTATTAAATGAAATCTTCAGAAAGACAAGTCAAAAAAATTACAGGGGTTATCTTAAGCTTGTAGGTCTGTTGGAGGAAATGGAAGGTAGGAAGTCTATGATTTCCTGCAAAAAGGCCATTTACATTATTTGCTTCCTTATCTTCAGGTGGGGATATCCATTTGATAAATTAAAAATATGATAAGTAATCCACCAGACAAGACATTTTCTGTCTCAGTCCCCAAATATGGAATTTCCTTCCAAATATTCACATGCCCAGAGGGGACATAATCCATCCTGCAACAGTGACCAGTGTTTTAACACACAAATATAAAATTTCTGGAAACTCGAAACAGAAGTATGATACCATTCAAAAGGAGAGATTTTCAATTTCCCAAAAAGACTCAGTACGTATGGACTCAAGCAACAAGACAGAAAAATAACGTTTTTAGATTAAGAAAATCTTCTGAAGGTAATTCTTATAAATTTTTATGACTCAGCTTTCTACAGATGACAATTTTGGTATACTTTACAGAGAACAACAAAGAATAGCCCTCAAACATATTTTAACAGTCTATTAAAGTTACAAAATATTTTTCCTGTAGCATCTATAGACTACATAGAAGTATGGTATAAATGCTTTATCAGCATTTTGTTTGAGATTATTTTCATAAATCATTCATGGTTTCAATACTAAAGAGTAATATGGCAACCCTAAATTTGTGATGATAAAACAGTTATATTCTGTACATAATCTCTTTCACTGACCCTGTATAACTACATATAGAGGCATCTGTGTATATGCATACACATGTAAAGATGTGATTCTAATGCCATGTTTTCACCTGTTCAAGCTGGACACTCAAATTTATTTGTATTTGAACATTTATGAAACCATGATCATAGAATCATAGAAGATTAGGTTTGGACGAGACCTCAGGAGGTCATCTAGTCCAACCTCAACTAAATCAGCTCAGTCAGGGCTTTGTCAAGCTGGTCCTTAAAAACCTCTAAGGGAGGAGATTCCACCACTTCCCTAGGTAACCCATTCCAGTGCTTCACCACCCTCCTAGTGAAATAGTTTTTCCTAATGTCCAACCTAGACCTCCCCTACTGCAACTTGAGACCACTGCTCCTTGTTCTGTCATCTGCCACCACTGAGAATAGCCTGGCTCCATCTTGTACGGAACCCCCTTCAGGTAGTTGAAGGTTGCTATCAAATCCCCCCTCACTCTTCTCTTCTACAGACTAAATAAGCCTCATCCCCTCAGCCTCCCCTCATAAGTCATGTGCCTTAACCCCCTAATCATTTTTGTTGCCCTCCACTGGACTCTCTCCAGTTTGTCCACATCCTTTGGGATGGGAGGGGTGGGGGGACTGGATGCAATACTCCAAATGTGGCCTCACCTATGCTGAAAAAAGAGGAATAATCACTTCCCTCGATCTGGTGGCAATGCTCCTACTAATGCAGCCCAATATGCCTTTAGCCTTGTTGGCAACAAGGACACACTGTTGACTCATACCCAACTTCTTGTCCACTGTAACTCCTAGGTCTTTTTCTGCAGAACTGCTGCCTAGCAACTCAATCCCTAGTCTGTAGTAGTGCATGGGATTCTTCTGTCCTAAGTGCAGGACTTTGCACTTGTCCTTGGTGAACCTCATCAGATTTCGTTTGGCCTAATCCTCCAATTTGTCTAGGTCACTCTGGACTCTATTCCTAGCCTACAGCATATCTAACTCTCCCCCCCCCCAAGCTTAGTGTCATTTGCAAACTTTCTGAGGGTGCAATCCATCCCATCATCCAGATCATTAATGAAGATGTTGGGGCACACCGCTTGATTCCGGCTGCCAACTAGTCATCGACTCATTGATCACCACTCGTTGAGCCCAACGATCTAGCCAGAGTACTAGCCACCTTATAGTCCATTCATCCAATCTACACTTCTTTAACCTGCTGGAAAGAAATCTGTGGGAGACCATTAAAAGTCAAGATATATCACGTACACTGCTTTTCCCATATCTACAGAGAGCCAGTTATCTCACCATAGAAGGCAATCAGGTTGGTCAGGCATGACTTGCCCTTGCTGAATCCATGTTGACTGTTCCTGATCACCTTCCTCTCCTCCAAGTGCTTCAAAATGGATTTCTTGAGGACATGCTCACTGATTTTTCCAGGGACTGAGGTGAGGCTGACAGGTGTGTAGTTCCCTGGATTTTCTTTCTTCCCTTTTAAAAATATGGGCACTATATGTGCCTTTTTCCAATAGTCCAGGACCTTCCCTGATTGCCATGAGTTTTCAAAGACAATGGCTCTGCAATCACATCAGCCAACTCCCTTAACACCTTTGGATGCACTGCATCCGGCCCCATAGACTTGTGCATGTCCAGCTTTTCTAAATAGCCCTTATCCTGTTCTTTCACCACTCAGAGCTGCTAACCTCCTCTCCGTACTGTGCTGTCCAATGCAGCAATCGCGGAGCTGACCTTGTCTGTGAAGACCGAGGTAAAAAAAAGCATAGAGTACTTCAGCTTTTTCCTCATCATCTTTCACTGGGTTGCCTCCCCCATTCAGTAAGGGTCTCACACTTTCCGTGACCTTCTTGTTGCTCACATACCTGTAGAAATCCTTCTTGTTACCCTTCACATCCCTTGCTAGTTGCAACTCCAATTGTGCTTTGGCCTTCTTGATTACACCCCTGCTTGTTCGAGCAATATTTTTATACTCCTCCCTAGTCATCTGTCCAAGTTTCCACTTCTTGCAATCTTCCTTTTTCTGTTAAGCTCACAGAAGATTTCTCTGTTAAGCCAAGCTGGTCTCCTGCCATATTTGCTATTCTTTCTGCATATCGGGATGATTTGTTCCTGTGCCCTCAATAAGGCTTCTTTAAGATACAGCCAGCTCCCCTGGACTCCTTTCCCCCTCATGTTATTTTCCCAGGGGATCCTGCCCACCAGCTCCCTGAGGGAGTCAGAGTTTGCTTTTCTGAAATTCAGGGTCTGTATTCTGCTGCTCTCCCTTCTTCCCTTTGTTAGGATCCTGAACTTGACCATCTCATGGTCACTGCTGCCCAGGTTGCCACCCACTTCTACTTCCCCTACCAATTCTTCACTGTTTGTGAGGAGCAGATCAAAAGGAGCACGGCCCCTAGTTGGTTCCTCCAGTATTTGCACCAGGACGTTGTCCCCAACACTCTCCAAAAACTTCCTGCATTATTTGTGCACTGCTGTATTTGCTCTCTCAGCAGATGTCAGGGGGACTGAAGTCCCCCATGAGAACCAGGGCCTGTGATCTAGAAACTTCTGTTAGTTGTCCAAAGAAGGCTTTCTATCTCATCCTTCTGATCTAGTGGTCTGTAGCAGATGCCCACCACAACATCACCCTTGTTGCTCTCACCTCTAAACTTAACCCAAAGCCTCTCAACAGGCTTTTCTCATTTTCATATTGTAGCTCTGAGCAACCATACTGTTCTCTTACATACACTGCAACTCCTTCCTCTTTTCTCCTCCCTCTGTCCTTACTGAACAGTTTATATCCATTCATGACAGTGCTCCAGTCATGTGAGTTACCCCATCAAGTCTCTGTTATTCCAATCACATCATAGTTCCTTGACTGTGCCAGGACTTCCATTTCTTCCTGCTTGTTTCCCAGGCTTCTTGCATTCATGTACAGGCACCTAAGATAACTAGCCACTTGCCCTATTATCTCAGTATCAACCCCATATGATGGGTACCATTTATTATGAAGGGATCATAAGACAGCTCTTCTATGCATACAGACAAATGTATATAAAAGTTGTTATGAAAGCAAAATATTTGAAAGCTCCAATATTTGAATAATGGCTAATACTTTATGGGTTTTGTTACATTCATTAGTTCTTCGGTTATTGCTTTAAGGCTTCATGGAGTATACCAAAAACATGTAAGACTTATGCTATAAAACAAAGCAGGATGTGTATTATAATCTAATGATGACACACATCAGTATCTGTTTTTTTATTCAGGCCATGAACTCTGGAGAGGTTTCAGTATTTACCGTAGTCCACACTGAAAAGTTTCAATGACAACATATCACAAAGTTTATTAACTCCTAAAAATAAACATGCAACACGAGGAGAAAGAAGTAATATCTTATTAAATTGGTGTAAGTTTACACTTGAAGGAAATAGTCCCAAATATTTCAAAAGTTTAACTGAGAATAATTATTACTAAATTACTGAGGAAAAATTAATGAAGTAACAAAATTAGTCATTTAAAAAATTGATCTGAGAACCGGTATGAAATATTTAACTTGCAAAAAGAATCTACACAGTACACTTTCTTCGGCTTTGTGGACTGAGGCTGATGCTGAATTGCAGTTCTTCTTTCAGGGCTTCTCATCACAGTTGTTTTATGTTATTGAGGTGATTAAAAATATGCTGCATGCAGTACCAAACGCTGTTAAAAATGCTTTGAATTTATCTAAATGAACAGAACAGATGGCAGATATTTTGGTCCATTTTCATTTTGAAATGTGCATGATTTGCACACTCTTTCTGTGCTTTTGCACACAATTACAATTATTGCATGCATACATGTAATTAGCTAGGTGTCTGGTCATTTTCATATGCAGTTGCCTGAATTGCAAGAACAGTCACAATAACTTCTTATGTGCATATAATTCTGAAAATTTGAACTGTTATTTTTGTGAAGAGATGGCTAAGCTAAAATCTTTTTTTGCCCATCAAAATTATTTGTGTTGTGATAGTGCCAGAGGCCTCAATTAGGATTAGGGTCCCATTGTGCTCAGGTGAGAGGGTTCCTGCCCCAGAAACTTAATATCTAGGAAAATTATCAGTATTTCTGTCCTTCTAAGAATCAGAGAGCTTTCCATTTGTCAATGACTGGGATGTGCGTGGTCATGCCTAGTGGCTGGAGCAGCAGTCATACCCAGTGGTTGAAGCAGGAGTAAATAGCCAGGAATCAGAGTCCAGGGTCCGAGCCAAGTTAATTGGAATGAGGCAAGGCAGGGGTAGGGCTGGGTCTAAGGCAAGATCAGGGCTGGAACAAGGCAGAAGCAAGGCTGGGTACAAGCACAAGCAGGAGCTATTGCAGCCATGAGTGAATGCTTTGAGCAGCATGCAAATTGCTGCTACTGCTGGGCTTAAGAGCTGGTCTGCTGACTCTTCCAGCCAATCAGGTGGTGTAGCCAATCAGGCAGCATGCTACAGGCCAGCTGCACTTGTTATGTTGCCTGGAGACTGCATCTGCTGCAGGCCCTGATTCCTGGCACCATGTAAAAAGTAACAACCGATGCATTAAAGAAACTTTTTTCAGGGGGAAAAAATGTTATTGGTAAAAGGTCATTTAAGTGACCCAGCTAAGCAAGTTTAAATCCTTCCATCTGTGTGTAACAAGCAGCTGCTAACAATCTTTTGACTAGCACAATTGGGTAGTGGCCCATGACTTGTGCTCCTAGGCACTATGGTAATACAAATAATAATGAATAATACATGTTTGGCTCTCACTGATGCTAGGAGGATGATCAGAAAAGTCAGCTTGAAAAAAAGGATATACTTTTCCCTGCTGTGATGGACATTTCTAAGATCTTTTAACCTGAATCCAATCAAAAATATATTTTATTCTCACTTTACAAGCCCCTTTCAAGCAGTGATACAAAAGTAGAAGAATGGAACATATGGTGAAGTCTGGTTCAGGTGGTTGGATCTGATGGCGGATCATTACTTACATTTTCATGGGAATCATGTAGCCAAAAGCTAAGATTTTTGAATCCCATTTTGTGATATATTCTGTCTACCCTTTGTGTACAACCTTAACTCTACTACCTTGTGAATACAACTCTGTCTTTAATTACATTGTCATGCACTACAAGGCAAATGCATCACTTTCCCAACTGTGAAGCACCTAAGGTACATCTGAGAGGAGTTTCTCATTGCACAACTTCCAAAGTGTGCATTACATCACTCTCAACCCTATTGCCACTTGTAGAGTGGTTAGGAGCCCTTTCCTCTGCTGCAGGTGTCCCTGCCAATTCACAGCAATATCCATCGCTTCATTTTTTATTTATACAGTTAAGTTGGCTACTCACACTTGTGCAGCGCATCCTTCTGTTGGTGTCACTAAGCATAACCCTAAGTAACGTGGAAAAGTGGAAGGCAATAAGGATATAAAGTCTCCCTGTTTAGGCCTCAGATGAGCAAAAGTCCTTCCATGTTTGAACTCTAATCGACCTAAAAGGCTGGCTGATGGGAAAGGCCAGGAGTAACAGCCGTTATCAGTTGCAACAGTTCTAATTGGTCTAAAGCAGAAATAAAGGCCTGTGCACCTGTAACAGAATGACAAGATAATTTCAGAAGGAAAACTACTTAACCATGAGCTGCGCTGGCGGCCAAGTTGTACTTAATCACCTGTGCTTACGTAAACTGCTACGGTGAAAAGAAGCGGTGAGAAAAGAATGCTGCAGCCGGACAAAAGAGGGAGGGGAAACGGGGGCTTGCTAGTCAGCGAGAAAAGTTCTCATGGATATAAAGGAACAGACTGCTTGTTTTAGCTGGGCTGGATCTGAGGCGTACTAAGTCTCCCAGCTCCGCTTTGGGATCCCAAATAAACTTGTGTTCTGCTCCTCCATCGCGGTGTGTTTATTGGCGCTAAGCACTCCGGGCACGGACTACCACTGTTGTTTGCCTCAGCAGTCTATCTGCCTGCAACACTTCCTTAACTGGACATTTTATTAAGTTAGTCAAAAAGTCTTCTGTGATCAGTATACAATTTTTAGGGGTTCAGTTAAATGAAGATCAATTTCTCTATCGTACAAAGTAAAGGAATTTCTCCTCAGTGAGGATACTCACATCCCATAGTGATGGATGTATAGAACCTGAATAGAAGAGAATTCCATGAAAATTTCCACTTCTGATCTTTAGCCCTTTTAGCTGTAGAATTATTTTGAAAAGTGATGCCAAAAGTTTTTTTATATAATGCAACACTTACATTTTTCATACTTTTCTCAGACTCAGAAATGATTGAGCTGAGTTTGTTCAAACTTGAAAAAAAAATAATTGTTGGAGTAAGGGAAACTTGGAACATTTTAGCCTGAAACGTGAGAGTTTGAGAGACAGAAAACAAGGAGTTAGAATAGAAACCATTGTGTGACCTTTACTACAGCAGTTGCTGATGTTACTGCTATAATTATGCTGTACTTGTTGTGATTTCTTTTGTTCTCCTTACCATATGTGAGGAAATCGTGTTTTTAGATGAATGCCTTCATTAGAGGCTACATTCATCTTGATAAATGTGCCCTGCTTAAATGATGAATGTTTGATTCTCATGCTGTGCTAAATTCAAGGTATAATAAAACAACATAAAATTCAGTAACACTTAATACATTCTGTAAATATTTAGACTTGATATATTCAATCCGATATTTGTTTTAACTACTATATGTATTTTGCCTTCTATCGTTGGTGGCAGATGAAATGGGACATGTTCTTTAAGACCTAGAAGAATTGTACTCAGACTTCAACTGCTGAAGAGCCAAGTTATGGTTGAGTACTCAAAGAACCATTAAAAAATCGAATACTTGGAGTACAAAAATGTCTCTAATGTAGTAATAGCTAATATATTCTTTGAAAGACCTAAACCAATCTGAACAATGTTTTTAGGGCTGAATAAGAAAGCTGCCACTAGAATGCTATCGCCAGTTTTGAGAAGTCTGCTTTTGTCAATGTCACTACCACCATGTCTGTATTCCTTTAGATTTCTAGCCTTTAATTCAATATTGACATTTTTCCGAGAACACCTGTTACATTTTCATTAGAACATTAATCTTTCAGATGCACAGTGTAACTCCTGATGGAAGTACTCAGCTGAAATGATATTTTCCCCAAAATACAATATGTAGAACAAAAGACATTACAACATATATCGTAGAGGCTGTAACTCCCACAGTTAACATTTCATAACAGTTTCCACTCTTAGTCCATATTTTTAGCTGCTCACAACTCTCACCTTTTCCATGCTTGATCTTTCTCCAAAAGTTATTTTTCAAGCTTGAACAAACTTGCTTGTGTTGTTTTTGAGTATGTGAGGAGTGAAAAATATAAGCTTGCTGCATTATAAATACATTTTCAATAGCTCTGCAGCTGAAAAGTCTTGTGGATAAAATTTATAATTTGGTAGGGAAATAGCCCTCATTGAGGAGAAATGCCTATGCTCTTTCCAGACAAAAATGGTTTTCATTTGACTAGCTTATGACCCTTTGCAAGTTAAAAAATGATCACAAACAATAGATTTTTTTAATCAAAAGAAAGGCTACATCCAACTCAAGAGTCATAGGTTTACTATCTCTGGTCTAGATCACTTTTTTTCCTGGACTCTCTTGTTCTTTCATAATTTTATCTGGAACTTAGATGTCAAGGTGTTAGGAATCATATATTGATATGATTGGAGAGAAGCCTTTTCTCTAAAGATATGCCAGATTTGAATCACCTAGCTTCACTAGCGAAGAAAAACGAACTAATATTTTAATTAACTGTTTGTGAATCACGTTAATACTTAGGCAGGAGAAAAATGCTACATTGGCAAAGTGACAGACTAGGTTATTTCTGTGGTTTATATGTCAGGAGCAAAATGTAAGGAGCAAACACCATAGCTGAGTCTTGTCATGGGCACTGGGGAAAAAAATATGTTAAAAGATGAAGTGTCTTGTTTACTGCAAACCTTGCTAAACAAAACCCCTCACACATCTTTCCAAATTGTACAGCTGCCATGAGGCACTGTAGTGAGTTATGATGAGCGCAGGGTCACCTTTAGGAAGTGCGGGGCCCAATTTGAACATTTTCGGCCCTGGCAGGGATGACTAAAAAAAAAAAAAAAATGTACAAAAAAAAGCCTTTCATTCTTCCAGTATTTATTTACTGTTCCTCCATAACTGAATACATAATACAATTATATATATATTATGTACATTGCATGATATATGCTGTTGATTGGTTATTAATGACCGCCGTTTCACATGTGTGGGTCCCTGCCACTCCCTGGGGGTGTGCACATGTGTGGGTCCCAGCTGCTCCCTGCCCCCCCATTGAATCCCTGCTCCCTGCCCAACTCAGGTGTGCAGGGTTACTGCCCTGGGAACTGCAGGGCAGCAGTGGACATGGGGCTGGTTGGAGGCAGGGCAGGGGCTGATTGGAGGTAGGGTCTGGCTGCAGCCAGGGCAAGGGGTGTGGGGCTGGCTGGAAACAGGGGTGTGGGGGGTGTGGGGTGGGCTGGCTTCAGGCAGGGCCGCATGGGGATGCAGCAGGTGTTGGCAGGGCTAGAGACAGAGGAGTGTGGGACTGGCTGGCTTCAGGCAGGGGGTTTGGCAGGGGCTGGCTGTGGGCATGGGGTGCAGAGCTGGCTGCAGGCAGGGGGGCGGGGCAGGTGCGGCAGGACAGGGGGTGCAGCAGAGGCAGCTGGGCTCTGGGGGCTATTTAAAGGGCCCGGGGCTCCCCTGCTTCTATGCTGCCCCAGACCTTTTAAATAGCCGCGGGAGCCCTGGGGAATGCATCGGGGCAGCAGGGCTCTGCCAATGACTTACTATCCAGTAGAGGATTACATGATGCAGGGACTTATCTACATAATTGTTAAATATATGGCTTTGTTAATACTAGTTAACCCTTTCTTTCTCTCCACTCAATATCCCCCTCCACAGAACTCCTTAATGCCTCCCACATGCAAAATAAAAAACAGCACAGGCTATTTCTTCCAAAAAAGTACTACTTCATTTTGCCATTTCATTCTTTTTTGCAGTCATAGTGGGTTTGATTGTGCTTTTGTGCAGCACAGCTGCACTACCCCAAGAGGAGACCTGTTTAAGTAGTGTGTCTGAATGAACAGAGAACTGGCTTCTATTCCCAGCTCTACCACTGCCCTTGAGTGTGACTTTGGGTAAGTGACTTCAAAGCTCCATGCCTCAGTTTCCCAATTTGTAAAATGGGGATAATGATACTGACCTCCCCTGTAAAGCACTTTGAGATCTACTAATGAAAATGCTATGCAAGTTAATAAATCAATAATAATATAATACTATACGCCAATAAACTGCTCCTCTCCTGCCCGTTTTTCTAAAACAGTACAGAATGGCCACAGAAATAGTTTTTTCATTAGCACAGAAATCTCCCATACCAAGCAGGAAAAGTCTTTCGGGAGCAAGCAGAACTGTATTTGTTTGTTTCTTTCTTTTTGTCTTACCTCCCTAAGAGGATCATTGAGCTCATTGAGAATATTGTCCTCATCAAAGATCTTGCCTTGGTAACGGTGTTCGTAGTAATCATGGATCTTTTGGCGCATGTCAGCGGGTAACTTGTGAAATGACATGTATTGTTCCACTTGTTTGTACTAAAAAAAAATGGAAAATGAAGAAGAAAGTCAATAAAAGATCAGTGCATTACTCTTTTACAATCTAAAGCCATCTAAAGTGCCTATAAAATGAAACCTAAATAATGCAGTTGCTTAAAGAAAAGGAAAAGCAATGTTGAAAAGCTTCTATCTTACAAAGAAACACAATAAACCCATGGAAGACAGGTGACAGCACATTGATCGAAGCTGATTCCAAACACTGACAATTGATATAATGTTATTTATAAAACATATGGGTTAACAAAGAACCTGGTATATTCAAAAAAGGCAAGTCAGAAAAAAGAACAATTGAGCCATATGAAGAGTTGATAAATGTAAAAACAGTCATAAAACAAATAAATTATCCTTCTAAATGATCAGGTTAAACAAATCTGAATGATAACTGCTTAACAAATGAACATTCTAAACAAACACAGTGTAGCTATTTGGTGATTCATCTCTAAGAAGGTTTGTTTTCAAAAAGGTATTAAAACAAAGATCATTCTAAAGGAAGGTCACTGACACCAGATATAAGGTGAGATATCCAGATGTAAGATATGAAGTAAGCAGCATATATGCTGACATGGTGTCTGCTATTGCACCAGTTATGGAGATGGATAACTTTCCATTCATGATGTGTACACATGAACTATGATTTGTAAGGAGTATGTAGTTTATTAAGAAAAATGTTTTATTTACCATAAATGTGCACAATAACTTAAATAACTTACAGTGTTAAGATTATACTGGTGGCAATGCAATCACTAAAATCAAAGAAATCACCAGTTAAGATATTAACATCCACACCATCCTCAAAGCCTTGCTATCCAAACATTACAAAACCCAAATGCACTCTCAGAATTCTCAGACCTACACCAAGCTCCCTTTACTTTCCAACCTCAAAGAAAACATAGAACTCCTCCGAGGAAGTGGGCTGTAGCCCACGAAAGCTTACGCTCAAATAAATTTGTTTGTCTCTAAGTTGCCACAAGTACTCCTGTTCTTTTTGCAGAAACAGACTAACACAGCTGCTACTCTGAAACCACTAAATTGAGTCACCTTAATTTCCAACTCAGTAAGATAGCTTCATTTACCAACAAGTGTTATTGGGAAAAAAACCCTAAATATTGTGTTATTTCTACCTCTTTAATCCTGAGGTTGGAGTTAAAGATGTGCAATTTGAGGAGCTGGATGTGTTTAAATAAGTAAACATCAAAAAGGACTTTCGTGTGGAATTTAGTATGTGGAATCGAGTATGAATTTAGAGGAATGGAGGGTGGGACTTGGAACTGGAATGTATGCTTGGAATTAGAGCCATGGAACTAAACGATAAGTAACCTACCTTCCATAATCAGAGCTCTTAGATATGTGTCATCCCTATCTGTATTCTACTGTTGGGTATGCATGCACTCTATGTGCCGGAGACCAGAAGACTTGTGTTAGTAATTTCCATTGGTCTGTGCCCATGCTCTTCCTTTCCTAATGCTCTGAACCTCATGCTCTACTGTGCATAAATTCTACAATCTGAAGCAGAGGGGGAGGATGGTTACTGGAATACAGACACAGAACACACAACTCAAATAACTGCTGGCCCCTATGTGTATTCCTGTATGGGTGACTGACAAGAAGCACTCAAGAAGGGGGAGGGCCCCAGCGATATCGAATTCTCAATGTTTCTCAACTGAAATCTGTCCATAGACAGGTAAGCTCTGGTTCTGTTTGAGTCTGGAATTGTTCCATTAAATTCTATGGGCTGTGTTGGAGCTAATGCGGATTTTTCTATGTTCACATAAATTTGTAGCTAAAAGACTGTGCAGAGATGAGATTGATGCCACTACTTCCCAGTGAGATTTCCTTATCAGAAGCCAGTGGACTAGGGATGGAAAGAATATCAAACTGTGGCACGGAATGTGTGCTGCCACTACTGAAAACACCTTTATAAATACTCTGGGCAATGTTGCCAGTGCAAAAGGAGGCACCCTGTATTAACTGTGATTCTCACCTATCATGACCCTCAGGAACCTCCTGTGGGAGGTTCCTATCTATATGAAAATAGACATCCTTCATGTTGAGAGCTATGAATCGTTAGTTTATATTTAT
This sequence comes from Chelonoidis abingdonii, assembly GCF_003597395.2. Classification (NCBI taxonomy): domain Eukaryota; kingdom Metazoa; phylum Chordata; order Testudines; family Testudinidae; genus Chelonoidis; species Chelonoidis abingdonii. The sequence goes on from NC_133774.1 coordinate 32,525,580, forward strand.
GGATATCATAGTCAATACCGGGGTAACAATCCTGAATCTTACTCTTTGGTTAAAGACATTGGGCGCCAGAGGTCTAAGATGGGTCTCCATCCTTCTTTTTTCTTGGAGATCAGCAAGTATTTGGAATAAAATCCCTTTTCGCAATACCGACGTGGTAACAGCTCTATGACCCCTATTGGAGTAAGGAGTGCACTTCTCGCAAGAAAACCTTCTTGTGAGAGTGGGCCACTGAAAACATACATGGAAGAGAGTTTTGAAGGAGGAGGGGAGAGGAACTCTCACCTGGGTTGGTTCTCAGCTCTCAACGTTCCTGTCAAAGGTATTTATTGACAGGTGATTGCAGTTGGAAAGAGGAGAAAGGAGTTTTTTGCACTGCTCTGTTGATTTCATGGCAGTTGATATGTTCTATGGTGATAGAAGTGCTGTGATATTGTTTAGGCATAATAGGTTGTCTGATGTACTATTTCTTGAATGCTGGTTCTATATACCTAGGGAACAGATGATTAGCCTTGAGTTCCTTAATGAGTGCAATGACTCACCAGTGTTCTATCTAAACAAGTTGTCGCCCTCAAAAGGCAAATCCTCCACAGCGAACTTCCCTGGGAAAACCCAAGGAATTAAGGCAGGATTCCTAGTGCATCCCAATGGCAGTTTCCATCAATATAGAGGCTGCATCTACAGTTGTTTGAAAAGAAGACCTGGATACCAGCCTATCTTCTTCAAACTGAGCTCCAACTTACGAGGGCTTGGTGGACCCCAGGAAATTCTGGATGCTCTGTCAGGGCTGATATCTCTCAATGAAGGTGCTAATAGTCCTTCTTCCATAACGGAATCACTCAATGAGGAGAATGTTGGCTCCAGAAGTGGTTCATCAAAACTTCTGATGAAGAAATACCCCAACTTACAGAGGAGATGCAAGATCAATTTCTCTCATAACATACAACCAATGGTGCCAGGAACTCTCTTGTAAGCACCAGGTCAGATAGTAGGGGCGATTCCAGATCCAGCAGGATGGTGTTATTCTTCAAAGTGGTGTATTTGTCACCCACCACCAGGGATTGAAGAGTCTCCTGTCTGTAAACCTTTGGTGCCAGCGTGGAAGTATGTTTCAGTGCCGACAATATATGGAGTGCTTCTATGTCTTTAGCGGGTATTAGAGTTTGTACTGGTCCTAGGTACATGCTTCTCTTTACTTGATCCCAATGCGGAGGGGCTCTTAGTTTTCAAAATCTGTGAGTCAAGACCACGATTCTTTTGGCCTTTTAGCTTCCTGAACCAGATGGGAAGAATCACTTTACCTCAAAGGTGTAGGGGAATCAGCCCCTCTCTTTAAAGTGGATCTGCAGGAAGATTTTTCTCTAGGCTTTAGAGAAGGCTTCTTACTCTTGTCTTGAGCCTAAGATGAGGAGTCTTATAAGATGGGCAGACTCCCTGTACTTCAGGCAGAGGCATTGAGGAGTGTGCCACCAGTACTACCAGAAGCTTAGTTCCAACTGAAGCCTCATAGAATGCTCCATAAGGTCTCTTCTAAATCTGAACTCTGGTGTTTGTTGGGGTCGTGGCAGAAAGGAGTGCTAGATACTGCACTTGGCAGCAATATGGGCTTCTACAAGATAATAGAGGCACCTCTGGTCATCATCACTAACTGGAAGGAATGGGGCCAGGAGATTCTGTTTTTGAAGCCTGAAATCCTGGGCATCATTGGTGTCCCATACCGGGAAGGATGGGTCCAATGTGGATGTCGGGCAATTACTCAGTAACTTGGCAAATACACTTAACTAATAACTAATTACATTTTTCTATCTACAATATTTACAATATATACTATTTACAGGTTCAATATTGAAGGAACAGCTCGTGGACACTGGAGATTTCCATCTTAGATCATACAGTAGTAAGAAGAAACCAGAGAGGCTGTCAGTCAACATCACACCTTATGCCCTTGGTTCAGAGCATAAGAAAAGGAAGACCACAGGCATGGACAATGGATGCTACTGGAAAAATCCTCTAGTCTCATATGCCTGGAGCACATGCGTATCCAACAGCAGAATACATTTAGGAGCCAGCACTCAAAGAAGAACTAGGAAGCAGGTCTGGAGATTGGAACAGGCATAGGACCCAAGCATCAGAGGGACTCACATTCCCCTTTCTCAATATATCTTGCCTCCTGAGGTCTCTAGACCTTCTGGCCTCTCTGCTTCCTTGATTCCAATACTACAGACTTGCCAGCTCCTCACCCAACCCCTTGTGGATATACTTTACAGAAGAGGAAATCCCAATCCAACAGACCTTGTAAAATGTGTGAATAGGACAAAGCGTATGAAGTTCACCAGATGGAAAAGCTGCCATGATTGCAGAGCAACAAGCTTCACCAGTCAAGTGATTTTGCCTGCATGTCCCCCATTCACCTTGCCCACTCCATACCTCCAGCTTGTGGGCACTGAGTCATGGTGGGAGGGGTCAGGAGACGCGGAAGCTCACAGGTTAAAAAGAGGGTGGAAACTACCTAGAACATTGCTTTCTTTATTCTGAGAGTCCATATTAATTTTTTTCTTCCTGTGTATTTTCAACCTTAATTAGGTGATCTGAACTCTAGTTTAAATGAATAACTCAACACGGTCTTCACTGTGATGTCTATGGCATTTCCAACTATGGTAGCACTACAATGCAGTTAGAGGTACATATATCTTACATGTCTTTTCAATTAAATATGGTACAAATCTTGCCCTGCATGTGCAGCTTCTACAGGTGAAGCACACAAATCCATTAGAATCAGTGTTTGCTTTGCGAAGGGTTACAGGATTTGATGGGTCTACACATGCAGTGTTCTCTCCCTGTATGATGTGGTGACTAGCTTTGTGAGGAGTTAACAGCTCAGCAGCATTTAGAGGATACATTAGTCTGGGTTATCCTCTCTCTCTGCACTTCCATTCTGCAACCTTGGGGAAGGATTCCTCTCTCCCTCTTACTCCAAAGAAATACTCAAGGACCCATCTGAGAGACTCAGGCTGTGTGCTCATGGTTGGTTTGCCCCATAGTAAGTGGAGCTGTAGTATTGAGTTCTGTCTGTAGCCACTTAAGATCACTTACCCATTAAAAATATTCAAATAGAGTTATCCTACAAATCAATTACAATTTATCTGCATACTAAAATTTTCAAATGCTATATTTGAGTAATGCTAATAAAAAATGAAATCTCAACATTTTGCACTAGTTAAAAATGTATGCTAGTTTGAGATACATAGAATAGAGATTCACAGACTTTCCTACACAAACAACCTTGAAGAAGAGAACATTGATACTAACAGCAATTTGCTTTGTCATTAATGTACACTACTCACTTTCATTAGTGCAGTTATTTGTGTTTCAGTGGGAATTTTCTCTACTTTCCACTTGATTCTGCACGTAGTACATGAACATTTTACTGAGATAGAAATTGTAAAACTAATAATATTTCCAAGTTATATAGTACTTGTTTACCAGTGGGTGTCAAAGTGCTTTTACAACATTAATTAATAAGCCTCACAATATTCCACATGAAGTAGGTATTATTAACCTTCATTCACAAAATGGTAATCTGAGGCACAAAAAAATTAGTTAGCTTGCCTCAGGTCTTTCAGTGAGACAGTGGAAGAGTTAGAAATAAAAATTATGAATTCAGACTCCGAGTTTCCCCCACTAACCACTAGAAAATACTGCTTCCTTTGTGATGTTAGACATATAGTATTACTAATAGAAACTGTCTAATATCAAATGCACTTAAAAGTGTTGCCAACTCTTGCAATTTATCATGAATCTCATGATATTAAGTGTGTTTCTTAAAGTCCTACCTTATAGTGATTTTCTGACATTCTTAGCCTTCATTTTTTAAAAACTAGTAAGTTTCTAGCTCTCATGGTATGGAGAACAGCTTAATGATTGAATCATAAAAGCTCAAAAGGCAGAAGGCAAGTAAAAAGAACCCAAGATTTATTTATTTTTAAGATTCTCATGATTTAAGCCAATTTTATGATTTTCGGAGGCCTGATTCATAATATTTGAATCCTTAGATTGTCACTGCTAGATATTGGCAGTTTGACTTCAGTTCACATGTTGTTAGGAGACATCACATTCTGACCAGGAGAAAATGTGTGAAAAGGGGTTAGAAAGGGAGTAGAGGGGGAAAAAAACAGCAAAAAATGAATACAGACTCTGTATGTGCTATACAGTAGGCCACACAGTTGTGGCAGCCTAGATTGGTAGAAAGGTTCTTTTGCTCCTAATTAATAGCATAGCCGTCTCTTTCTCTACAAAACCATGTTTCTGGTATTGTTGTTCAGCTTTATCACTATTATTTTAAAATACTTGTTCTCATTTATTATTAAGACTGTATGCAGCTACTGCACAGCCAATTGGAATAGCCTCAGGGAAAAGAATCATTCAGTTAAATTACAGGAGAAAAGATTAATAAATTCCCATTAGTTTTGCACATCCAAAACTAGTTTGAGAAATGTTCAAACACACTAGGCTTCCCAAGGTTTGCCCATCTCTAAGTGCGAGCTGATGACTAGTAAGAGATGAATCTCTAGTGGTATGGAGTATCATTTTAAAAATCATTGATTAATCTGATTTTACTCTCCAATCTCAAAGAGCCTCATTCAACTCCCAACATCTCCTCCCTGATGACCAACTGGCCCCTTCCAGAACTTATAAACATTCCAGTATGCTAAAGAAGTAAGGGAAAGGAAAATTCGGTATGCTCTGCCTGCTTGGCTCTGGTTAGCTACTTTAATCACGCCTTGTATATTTTAGAGCCTTTTGGCCACAGGACCTCAGAATGCAGTGATATCCTCTGCTTTTGATTCCAAGAAGTGAAGAGCCAGGCTGGCCTGTGCTGATAGAAAGATGAAAGGACAAAACCTACTTATCACAAATCTTTTGAAGCTAGAACAATATCCAGTTTGTTTTGGTGAAAAATTTCAGATAAGATTCAGGTGTGTTTTACTGCAGTGGCTCTCAATCTTTCCAGACTACTCTATCCCTTTCAGGAGTCTGATTTGTCTTGCATACCCCCAAGTTACACATCACTTAAAAGATACTCACTTACAAAATCAGACATAAAAATACAAAAGTGTTAGCACACTATTACTGAAAAATTGCTCACTTTCTCATTTTTATCATATAATTATAAAACAAATAAATTTTGTACTACATTTCAGTGTATAGTATATAGAGTAGCATAAAGAAGTCATTGTATGAAATATATTGACTTCACTAGTACTTTTCATGTAGCCTACTGTAAAACTAGGCAAATATCTAGATGAGCTGATGTACCCTTTGGAAGACTGTTGTGTACTCCAGAGGCAGACGTACCCCTGGTTGAGAACCACTGTTTTTTTGCACACAAACTGGTTGTTCTGTCCTCAGTTATTACTTCCATGCAGGGGGGAGTTAGGGAAGAAGACGGATGTGCTGTGCATTTGTCCAGGCGCATAAATGTGAGAGGAAGGGAAGGCATGTTTGTGAAAGAGAGCAACATAGGAGCATACGAATTGCCACACCAGATCAAACCAGTGGTCCAGCTAGTTCAGTATCCTCTTTCTAACAGTGATAAACATCCAGTGCTTTAAAGGATGCTGTAAGAAAACTCATAATGGATTGTTGTAAATCAAGTGCATATGTGTGTTTGTTTTTTGTTTTGTTGATTTTCAGAACAGCTTGCCTCTCATTCCTGTGTCTAAAAGCCTGCTGGCCTCTCTTGAAAATCTGACAACTTATTAGGTACCTACATGAGAACTGTTGGATGCCGACATTTTGGAAAATCTGTCCCTTAGCACTCCATCCTGCAAGATGCTCAGCACTTTGGCCCCAGTCCAACAAAGTACACATAAAGATATGCTTAACCTTGAGAGATGAGCTGTTTTGAAAATGCAGCCTGAATTGTATGTGTTATGCACTTAGTGAAAATGAGGGCTAGATTTTCAACACTCACTAAGGCTTTGTCTAAAACTGTCCCTATGAAAACCATAAAAATCATCATTAAAGTTGTATTATCTTAATTATCTTTCTAGTTTAAAAAATGCGATCCTGTTCCCTGAAATAAATTAAAATAATAAATTATAAATGCTAATGACACACATATTTTTCAGATGCCATATTATAAGTTTATGTAAAATAAATCATATGTTGACAGGGAAAGAAAACAGAGTTATGATTAAAAAGGGGCAGAGAGAAAAATCAACAAAAACAGAATGGTGCAAAATATACTTATATTTTATAGGACAGTTTCCAATTTTGAAGTCAAAGCCTTATACAAAGAGAATAGTTTATACAGATATTTAGAAAAAATAAAACTGTCTATAATTGCCACGAGGGAAAAAAACAAACAAACAAAAAAACTCCACTTAAATCATTTGTAAAACCCCTCAATGGAATAAAGCAGTTTAGGTCCCTAGAACAGTTATGGGCCAAATCCAGCAGTGCTCTAACATTGCCTGAAATCTGCATGCTACAAGAACAGTAAGAATCTATAACACCACTACACTATGCAGGAGATCATTACAATGAGTATATGCAACACAGCAGGAAGGAAGGCAATTTGAGAATCATAAAGATACTGAAACTGTCACCTTGCACTACAATTCAACAAACTGGGGGCAGAATGCAGCAACAGTGACAATCACCTCCGCTTGGCTTTAAGCTTGCATAACACCATAGAGCTTCACATTTTAGAAGCCCAATAAACTACAAGTCTAATTTAAGCTCTTTTCTTTAAATTTAAGTTTCTCTCTCTTTCCATTTGGAGTAGAGGAAAAACTTAGAAACTATAAACTGACGAGGACTGAAAGTTCAATACAGTGGTGTTTTGTGTGAGTTATTTATCTTCCCCCTATAATTGACAAATGCTGACCTTTGATACTGGTTGAGCTCACAGCCTTGGGTCTTTCAGTGTCTTGGAAGAACTGAGACTGATTCATAACTGGACGACAGTGTCTGAAAATCTGGCCCTTAAAAGAAGTTTAAAAAATTGCAGTTCTCTTTTAAGTCTGGATGTATGCGTTCTTCTGGGATTGTACACTGTAACTTTAAAATAGGAGGACTGTGCTTTCATTTCTTGTGTTTAATATTAAAATAGAAAGAAAAAATGTATAAAGATCACACTCTTTTGGGACTATTTATATGTATTCTCTTGTACTACATCAAGAACATTGGCAGTTATGAATTACATATATAACAAAAATAAGTGATAAGCCTCTTATCCATTATATAATGAGTGTTCATCATGTCAATACCTCCAGCATCAGTGAGTATTTGTGTATTAAAAAATATATAATCTATCTAGAGTATTACACATGTATAGCCTAAATAATAAATAATGCAGCGGAGAAAAACCTACTATGCAACTGCACTATGTAAATAATGGCATTGCATCCTCAGGGATCACTTTAAAATTCAATAATTTGTCCTTGTAATTATGTTTTTTTTAGAAACCAAAAGGATATAATACAACTTATAGGGACTAAATGGATTTAAAACAAATTTGGTGATAGAACAAAGAAAACATGGGAAATGGTGAGCATTCTCAAGGCCTTTATGCTTCAATTATCAGCTGCAAGTAGCTTCTATTTTCATGTTCCATAAAAAAGCAGCTTACACTGGAATGGTAGACAACTCTTTTAACCATAGAGGTGCAGTAATTGGGTTCATCTCAGGATTTCAGTAAGCTAATCACAGTTAGTTTGGTAAAGCTCAATTGAATGAGGACTGCTAGGATCCACAGAACTACTTAGATAAGTGCAGATTTATTTTTAATAAAACAGGACAAATAAAGCCTTTTCTCCTATTGCCTAATCTTCCCAGTGTTATAATCTAGCCTGAGATGATTGTGCTGAACTGCATCTCAACTTGCAATCTTGTCTGATATTTCTATAACAATCTTGACTTGTCTTGAACGGACTATGACAAAAATGTTAAATAAAAAAAAACCATTCTAAAATATTTTCAGATTCTGAGTAGCACATGACATACATCTGTAATGTATTTTTATAAGCACATTATACTGACTGTAATACTTATTTTTAACAACTTTCTGATGTTAATATTAGACCTTGTGAAAGGTCTCTGGTTTGACACCCAGGACACTGAAGTCCTCTCTTTGCCCATAGAACAAATACAACATGAAATCAATACAACTCTCTTCCCTGTGGTAAAATGCCACGAGTCTCAGGTTTTTTTGCTGGAGAACCATGGAGTTCAGTCTCTATGGGTACGTCTACACTGCACGATTATTTCGAATTAGCTTAAACCGATATTACAAAACAGATCTAATAAAATCGGTTTAGCGCGTCCACAGTGGGATCCCGAAATCGATTGTTTTTGCGTACCTGGTCCCAAAGCTGAACCATCCGATTCAGGCGGTCGGTGCCACTGTGGACTGTTCCTCAGCTATCCCATAGTTCCACTTCGCGGTTGAGAGCAAGTGCCTGATGGGCAGAAAACACTGCCCGCGTGGTGCTGGTAACAGCCTCACCCCTCCCTTTGTGAAGGCAGCAACAACCTTTGGCGCCTTTTCCCGCGGAGTGCATGAGCAAACGCCAAGCACAGCAATCTTTCCCTTTTTTTTTCCGTGGTGGTGGGGGGGAAATAAATGCTGATGTTCCTGAACCACGCCAGACACGTGTTGAACCTACAGACATGGAGCTCAGCAGAATGCAAATAATTTTCAGAGACTGCTGTGGACTGTGGGCTAGCTGGAGTCCTCAACCCCTCCCTCCCTTCATGAGCGTCCATTTGAGTCTCTGGCTTCCCGTTACGCTTGTCACAGCAGCGCTGTATCCTGGAGTTTTATTCAAAATCGCTTGGCATTCGTGTTCTGTAACGGAGCTGCATACGAACAGATTTGTCTCCCCATACAGCGACGACCTATATCTCCCGTACCGGCCTATGCTGAGCTCTTTTCGATTTCAAACTGCATTGCAGCAGTGCTGATCAGAGCTCCACGCTGGCAGGCAAGGAAATGTCAATTCAAAAGTTCGCGGGCTTTTTCCTGTTTACCTCCCGCTGCATCCGAGTTCAGATTGCTGTCCAGAGCAGTCAGTGCTGCACTCTGGGATGCGCCTGGAGCCAATAACGCTCGATTTCCGTCCACATGAACCCTAATCCGAGTTATCACTTATCGAATTTAGCGCTACTCCTCTCGTTTGGGAGGAGTCCGAAATCGATTTAAGGAGCCGTTTAACCTATTAATGACGATGTCGTTGAACGGATACAGCGTTAAATCGGTATATCGGCCATTAAACCGATTTAAAGTCGCAGTGTAGACCGGCCTATGTTCTGAAGTGCTGACAGTAGAGTTAGTCAAAAATCAGAATTTACATCTCCAAAGAACTTTCAATATTACAACATTTTTTCATCCTGATTGAGACAAAACATTGAAATATAAATTTTTCATACAGTGGGAAATTCAGAAAAAAATGATTTAGAAATGGTCTAAACATTTCATTTGGCTCACTTTGAAGTTTCTGCTGAGCTGCTGCAGTACCTCATAGTAGTTATTTTTTTGTTGCTCCATGGCCCCATTCCCCCTATGGAGACTACAGCTTGACCACATCTTCAAAGATGCACCACAGCAGTTCAATCGGAGGCAGACTGTGATGCATCATCAGAGATGTAATCTTTCCAAGGAGCCTAGCACAGACAGAATGAGCATGGGCATTTGAACTTCAGCTCCATGAAGCATTGTGGCAGCTCAAGGACACAGTTAATATTGAACTGATCAAAACAAAACATTTGATTCAGTTCAGCAACCAAAATAAAGTATTCTGTTTATTTTCTGAGGTAATTAAAAAAGTTGGGAAAATCACCTTTTCACATGGACAATTCAATTTTGCAGAAACTGATTTTATTACAAAAACTTTGGACATTTCCTGTTCTCATGTATTAATTATAGACAGATAACCAGTTATACAACACAAGTAGGGTAAACTGCGCGTCAAGTGCCATATGATAATATCAGAGAGGTACCGTGTTAAGTCTGATCGTAAAAGCACAAAGAGTCCTGTGGCACCTTATAGATCAGGGGTCGCAACTTTTTTTTCAAAAAGAAAAAAGTGGGCTTTGAGTGGGGCCCCCTAAGTCTTTCATTATTCACTCTAATTTAAGTTTCACGTGCCAGTTAATACATTTTAAAGTTTTAGAAGGTCTCTCTCTATAAGTCTATAATATATAACTAAACTATTGTTGTATGTAAAGAAATAAGTGTTTTAAAATGCTTAAGAAGCTTCATTAAAAGTAAATTAAAATGCAGAGCCCCCCCGGCCGGGTGGCTAGGACCAGGCAGTGTGAAGTGTCACTGAAAATCACCTGCGTGCCGCCTTCGGCACTCATGCCACAGGTTGCCTACCCTTGTTATAGACTAACAGACGTATTGGAGCATAAGCTTTCGGGATGAATACTCACTTCGTCAGACACATGTCAGATGATAAGCAATTTTCATTACTGATTTGGACCTAGTTGAACTGGGCAACTCAGAGAGAAAAGGCTCTAGTCCATGTCCTGTTATAGAATCCCGAGTATAAAACTATTGTGATGGGGCAAGGCAAGATGGCAACAGTAAAGTACTGAGGAACAGGTATGTTAGCCCAGGCTTAACAAATCCCTAAGGACCTGGTCCCAATTGCAGTTGCTCCAGGTTAATCAAGGTACCTGGGGCCAATAAGATCTTTCTAGAAGGTAGTGGAGATAGCTACTTTGATTAGAACACCTGCAGCCATCAAGGCAGGCTAAACAGGGCACCTGGGTTAAAAAGGAGCTCACTCCAGTTGCGCAGGGAGGAGCCACAGGAGAAGGAGTGTGTGTGAGGAGCTGGAAGAAGCGGCGCAAGGAGCTGAGACTGAGAGGGGTGCTACTGGAGGATTGAAGAATATCAGACAATTCAAGCATTATAAGACAGCAGAGGAAGTCCTGTGGTGAGGATAAGAAGGTGTTGGAGAGGCCATGAGAAGTAGCCAGGAGTTGTAGCTGTCATGCAGCTGTTACAGATGGCACTATAGAACACTGCGAATCCACCGGACCCTGGGCCTGGGACCGAGTAGAGGGTGGGCCTGGGTTCCCCCCAAACCTCGCAACTCCTCATCAGACACAGGAGAAGTTGACCCAGACTGTGGGTTCCACCAGAGGGGAAGATCACTGAGGTGAGCAAATCCACCAATAAGCGCAGGACCCACCAAGGTAGAGGAGGAACTTTGTCACACTATATACTACTAAAGCTCTCAGCTCTACTAAATAACTTAGGGTAATTACTATCTTTGGAATAACATCTCTTTCTAACAGTTGGAATATTTTGATCCCATACATGATTGAATGTTTTGGTGAAGAAAACTGTAATTAACACAGTGTTTGCAAATGCATAATTGGTCTTGGTAAATAAATAACAACGGAAGCAGGAGTAGTTCATTTTTAGGATAAATAAACATTCAGAAATATCAACCCTTAGTCAAAAATGAAACTGGTATCAAAATCACATTCTCAGTTATAGCTCAGTGAAACAACTGCAATCTTCATTAAGTTTGTTTTGTATTTAATTAAAGCTTGACCTAATTGCTTTTAGGAATTATGTGATGGAGACATTTTAAAACTCCATATACAATTCTTAGAAATGGCCAGAAGAGGACGTGCAATTAATCTTTACATTTAATACTTTTCATCACTGTCTTTCATTTACTGACCTTTTGTTTCTGCCACAGCAGCAACTAAAATTGTTAGAGCGCAGGCTGAATATGAAGGGGAAATGTTTTCATTAATAGGAACAATGAGGAAAACAATTTTTATTTTGTTTAAAGCAGACAACCAATTTCATTCATTAAAATATACTCTTTATGAATAAGAGAAGATTTATAAAAGTCAATATGAAGGCTACAAAATGGGAATGTGTGATTAGCATTTTTATTGAGACTCCCTTGAATGTAAGCATTTTACAACCACCTCACTGTTGAAACACTTTTTAAAAGCTGATTTAATTAAAGTCCATATATTCCATTGTTCATAACCACAGAAACAGTATGTTCAGACTAGAGTTGATAGAACAACCATAATGAGTAATTTCCTTGGCAAATTTCCCTCTTTTTTTGTGGGGGAGGAATTATCTGAAAACTATGATTTTGCTGTTTTCATTGTTCAACGCAGATTTGTGAATATAAATCTCAGCCAATAGACTGAATGTAGAATATTAAACAGGACTATTAATGTTAGTATTCAGTAATCATGAATTAATAGCTGAGCTGTGTGATCAGCTGGATAAGGTCACTTGACCTTATAGTAATGGGAGACTTTAACTACCCAGCCATCTGTTGGAAAAATAATATGGCAAACACAAAATGTCCAATAAGTTTTTGGAATGTGTTGGGGACAACTTTTGTTTCAGAATGTGGAGGAAATAACCAGGGGGGCAATCATTTTAGACTAGATTCTAACAGGGAGGAATTGGTGATGAATTTCAAGGTAGAAGGCAGTATGGGTGAAGATGATCATGAAATGATAGATTTCATGATTCTAATGAAATGAAGGAGTGAGAGCAGCAGAATAAGGGCAATGAACTTCAAAAAAGGCAGACTTTAACAATCTCAGTGAACTGATAGGTATAGTCCCATGGAAAGAAAATGTAAAAGAAAAAGGAGTTTGGGAGAACTGGCAGGTCCCAGAGACAATATTAAAGGTACAACAACAAACTATCCCAATGTACAGGAAAAATAGTAGTAATAGGAAGAGGCCAACACGACTCAATCAAGAGCTCTGTAATGATCTGAAAATCAAAAAGGAGCCCTACAAAATTAGATACATGGACAAATTGCTAAGGATAAGTACAAAACAATAGCATCAGTATGTAAAGATAAAAATCAGAAAGGGTAAGGTAAAAAATGAATTACAGCTAGCAAGAGACATAAAAAGCAACAAGAAGAGGTTCTACAAATACATTAGGAGTAAGAGAAAGTTGGAGGAAAGTGGAAGTCCACTATTTAGAGGAGGAGAAGAGTTAATAACGGATGACATCAAGAAGGATGAGGTGTTTAATGCTATTTTGCTTCAGACTTCACTAAAAAGGTAATATGTGGACACTAAACATAATTAACATTAGGAACAAGGGGCAAGGAACACAAATCAGCATAGGGAAATAAAATTTTTTATAAATTAGTTGTATTCAGGTAGACAGGTCCTGACAAAATTCACCCTGGGCTACTTAAGGAACTAGCTGAAGTAATCTTGGAACCATTAGCAATTATCTTCAATAATTCATTGTGGACAGGTGAGGTCCCAGAGAACTGGAGATTGTAAACATAATACTACTGTCTTTAGAAAGGATAACATACAGGACCTGATGAACTATAGACCAGTCAGCCTAACTTCAATTCCTGGACAGATACTGGAACAAATTATTAAACAGTCAATTTGTAAGCACCCAGAGGATAATAGGGTGATAAGGAATAGCCAACATGGATTTGTCAAGAACAAATCATGTGAAACCAACCTAGTTTCCTTCTTTTACAGGGCTACTGGTCTAGTGGATGTGCGTGTGTAGCTACAAACATGATATAACTTGATTTTTGTAAGGCTTTTGAAATGGTCCCACATGACATTCTTATAAACAAACTAGAAAAATTTGGTCTAGATGAAATTACTTTACTGTGGTGCATGACTGGTTGAAAAAGCTTAGTTAAACAGTAGTTATCAATGGTTCATTGTCAAAAAGGGAAGACATATTTAGAGGGATCCTGCAGGTGTCTGTTCTAGGCCTGGTACTATTCAATATTTTTAATGATGACCTGGATAATAGAGTGGATAGTATGTTTATAAAATCTGCAGATGACATGAAGCTGGGAGGGATTACAAGCACTTTAGAGGACAGAATAAGGATTCAAAACAACCTTTAGAAGTTGGATAACAGGTATGAAATCAACAAGAGGAAATTAAAGGCAAGTGCAAAGTACTACACTTAGGAAGAAAAAATCAAATGCACAAATGAAAAATTAGGAATAACTGGCTAAGCAGTAGAGAATATTAACAAGAGGTAATTATTCTCCTCTACTTGGCACTGTTGAGATCTCAGCTGGAGAACTGTGTCCAACTCCCGGTGCTTCACTGTAAGAAAGATGTGGACAAACCAGACAGAGTCGTGAGGAGAGCAACAAAAATGATAAAAATTGTCAAAAACCTGACCTCTTGGGAGAGGTAAAAAAAAAACTTGACATGTTCAGTCTTGTGGGGAAAAAAAAAGACTGAGGTGGGAGGGGCCTGGTAACAGTCTAAAACTATGTTAAGGTGTGGTTTATAAAAGGGGACAGTTATCAATTGTTTTCCATGTCCACTGAATGTAGGACAATAAGTAATTGGCTTAATCTACAGCAACAGAGATTTAGGTTAGACATTAAGAAAAACTGTCTAACTGTAAGGATTGTTAAATACTAGAGCAGGTCACCAAGGCAAGTTGTGTAGTTTTTTAAGAACGGGTTAGACAAACACCTATTAGGGATGGTCCTGCATCAGTGCAAGGTTGAAGGACTAGATGACCTCTCAAGGTTCCTTGCTGATTTCTTTTTTTACGATACTATACATTGTTCCTGTTTCCTGAGTTGATAATCTAATTTATATAAATACAGGTAGTGCCTGTACAAATCAATGGGGCTTGATTCTCAGAAAGAGGATGAAGCAGCATTTGAGAGAGACAGACAGGCATAAGAAGCCCAGAGAATTTTAGGACATTTTAAGTGTTTCTCTTTCTGTTTCAATATGAAAGAATTTTTAAATCTAGGGTCTCTGCATCCTAACGGGCAGGAAGGAGAGGCAAAGAATATATACACAATATTACTGGCTATTTAGCAGACTTTGCATTCAATTTTCTATTGTCAAAGTCACTCAAAGGATCAGATTCTCCTCTCATTTTCACTGGTTTTACTCCATGCTATCCCAGTGTCTTTAAAAGAGTCACTCACTTATATGGCTGTAAGTGAGAGAATAAACAGACCCTGTGTGTATTTGTATATACATGTGCACTGCTATTTACAAAGGGGTGTGGATGCCTCCTGCTCTTGTCTCTCTAATTTGACTGATTGCCAGGACTGTGGAACTGTTGGGTCTTGTTAAGGGCATTCTCTCTATTTCATACTGCACACAGCTTTACTTACTATATCTGCCAACTGCTTGGTTGGTATAGGTCATCTCTCCGCAATCACTGTCAACCACACAGTCAATTTAGTAATTGTAGGTGTGTCTTGAGTCCCAGTTAAAAAAAAAAAAAAGAAGCTGTCATATACTCTGTCTGCCTCACTGGAATAGCTATATTTGTGCTAGGCCCCCCCAGTGCAGATCCCTACGGTGAACTATAAATGCAGGGAAATACAAAAGAAAATGTTCACTGATGAAGGGCACTTTTCATCAACAAAGGGAGTCTTGCCTGACTAATTAGTGCAGTATTCGACTTCTGGTTATTAAAAGCATATGGTGTTATGGAAAACAATCTTTTACTCTCAGATTGTGTATTCAGTACACTGTGTGAGCACTTGACAGAAGCTTTTCTGATGCTGGGATAGGGGATAAAGGGCAGAAATCTACCTTCCCAGGATACAGAATATTCTGGGTAAAATTCTGAAAAGTGCTTAAGTGACTTAGGCTCCTAAGTCCCATTGACTTTCACAAACATTACCCTCTATGGTCCCAATTCCATATTTAGGGTTGGAATAACCCCTGCAACATCTGTTCCCTCCTGCACAGGGTGGGAATGATTGCTATATTTGCATAATGGTGGATCCACTGATTCTGCCCCTCCACCAAAACTCTACTATATGGGAATCCCCTTCAGAGCTGAACTCCACAAAACACAGAAGGCACAAACCCCTAGTACTGGCTACTCAAATCCTGTTTCCTTCTATGCCACCAACTCTTTGCAGGCAGGAACTTCTGTGTCCCTAAAGGGGAGAGCAGGACTTACCCCTAATGTCAGCTCAGTTTTTTGGGATTCAGTCATACTTTTTCATTGAATATGGTCCTATAAGGCATTAATTTTTCTTTTTAAAATAAGTATTTAACAGTAGATAGAAAGTAATTTAATTTTAATCTGCATTCATATATATATATATATATAAAAAATTCCCCTCTCACCCCTATGGGTGGTATGTGTCTTCCTCAACCTCGGGTCCTCTACCAGAGGCCTGGGAGTTTGAGGGTTCTGCGCA
>NC_133774.1:32542710-32570749 GCF_003597395.2 Chelonoidis abingdonii
GGTACCCAACTTTCCAGTAGGGGTCCTTGGGCAAAAGACCCCCTAACGCTTCACCTGCCTACCTCAAATATGAGAGTGACACGAACTAGGAGGGTCATGCCGGCTCGGACGTTGCCCGGATTAACAAGGTCCACGCCAGATGTTGAGGAACCAGGACAATCTGACGATAAGTGGGCTACTGGAACAAACCATTCATGGATATATATATATATATATATGAGAATAATAAGCTAATATATAAGGTTTTTAAGGTCTGGCTTGACAAAGCCCTGGCTGGGATGATATTGTTGCAGTTAGTCCTGCTTTGAGCATGGGGTTGGACTAGATGACCTCCTGAGGTCTCTTCCAATGCTAATCTTCTATGATAACTGGAGCTGGGCAAGATGCTAATTTAGTATGCAAGTTTTGCTAAAGGCATGATACCAGGTGCTGATTTTAATTTCCGTGGAATGTTCCTGTGTTGCAGAAACTATGCTATAGTCAATCATTGCTTTTAACAGACAGAGGTAATAGATGTTTCCAGAAAACAAACTGAGTGCAGAAGTGGTGATTGACATTTGTCACCATTTGTTCAGAAGCCTATGTCAAGTGACTTGGTGATCTCAGTTGTGTCCTTGGTAGACAGGTGTCCCTATCACAAGCATTACAGCTGGCACTAACTGGCACCCTTGCTAGGAGCCAAAAGAGGGATTGAGTGGCCATGAAGATTAAACTGATTCTTTTACCCAAATGGTCCCCAGTCTGCTTGGCAGGCACATTGGTGTGGGAAGATCTCACACTACTACTTCAATCTTCATTCAGTCTAGGGATTTTTTCACAGGTGCATGAAATTTTAAAGGAGCCTCTCTCTCTCTCTCTCTCTCTCTCACACACACACACACAGAAAAGAAAAAATACTGAACAAATTAACTAGACACTAACTTCACTTTAGGCTCAAATCCTATTTCTCTCTACTCATAGATGCTTAGGACCCAGACTGGTAGCAGAACCAATGCAGTTTCATTCCACTGTAGAGTTCCTTTCTTTGTGTAAAGTCTATGCTCCCGGCATACTGTGCAGCTGAGATTTGAAGTGGCTTCATCTGTGGCAGCATGGAAGAGGGATAATTTGACCTTTAATTTCTTGAGACCTTGTCCCATTTAAGTCAATGAGAGGTTTGCCATTGTTTTCACTGGGAGCAGTACTGAGTCTTTATTTTTTTAGGTAGAAGGCTGATTTGTACGGGAATTGGCTGAGAACATGAATTCAGGAAATTCACTATAACTTATTTAATTTGTCAATCACTGTAATTGAAAAGAACAATAAGGAGAGGTTGTGTATTTTGTGGCAATTGAGAGGAAATGTTTGATTATTGCCTCTAAGTAAAATGACATTATGAAAGCATTCTTGCAAGCAAGAGAACTCGGGTGGGTAATCGGTAAACAACAGATATTGCCAACAGATGATAGCTTTTAGGCTTAAAAAATCATTTGATTTTTGTCAGTGATAAAGAGCTGATGGAAAGACACATCATACACCTCTTCAGGAAACCAAAGGAGTTATCATATATTATAATGTTTAGGGCACATAATACATATGGAACTAATCAACACCCTCCTTGTTTCACAGTCACTGACCTCTACATTGCATGTCATACCTTGATCTCTAGGTGATTATACATTACATTTTTCTGTGAAAATGTCCAGTGTCCTAAATAGAGTAGCAGCATAAGAAGGGAAAGCTGCAGGAATGCCCTGGGTTTTTAAATTGATGTCCGAATGAATAAAGCAATTTTTAATGATGTTAGTGGGATAATTTTTTTAATGTTTTTGATTTTTTAATAAATAACTGTCTACGTAAAATTAAATGAAGTTTTGAAACAAAGTAACTTTGAATCAAAAAATATCAAAGTGTATTGTCTTAACTCTTTCAGAATTCTTTATTTCCCTGACCAAAACAATTTGGCAAAACCAATATGAATTCTCTAAACATTTCAATATTGCTGAATTATGGTATTTTTCTGTATTTTTGCCCTCCCCCCCCCAAAAAAACAAAAATGAGTTTTGCACATTTTTTTTCCACAGATCTACCTATAAGGCTAGGGATGGGTCCTCTTGTGCTCCACATTTGTGTCATTAGCTGTATCCTAATACTGGAACCCTCACTATTAGCATATTTCTAAAATGCAATGTTATTGCAACATATATAGTCATAAATGAGTTTGGTCTGATCTAGAGCAGTGGTTTTCAACCTGTGGTCTGCAGAGCCCTGGGGGTCTGCAAACTATATCTAAGATTTCCAATGGGGCCTGCACCTCCATTTGAAACTTTTTAGAGGTTCATAAATGAAAAAAAGGTTGAAAACCACTGATCTATAGAGCTAGCTTAAATAAACATAGCAGTGAAGTCGAGGCTGCTCAGAATGTATTTAGGAACCTGGGGAGACGGGGGGGCTAGCTAAAGGAGTTGCAGTCACATCTCTGACTGCAGTGTAGACATACCCTTAAGAAACTGGAGGCTCTACTGGTAATGGGAAAGGCCACTGGAAACGTACACTGCATTGTATCTGCAGTCTCTCACAGATCTGCATTTTTTTGTGTATTCCCAGTGTTTTTGGTTGAATTATAACTTCAATTAAGAAAAATGCTAACACTTCTGATGTCAAAGAAATATTTAAGTACACCTCTACCTTGATATAACACAACCCGATATAACACGAGTTCGGATAAAACACAGTAAAGCAGCGCTCCGAGGGGCGGGGCACTCTGGTGGATCAAAGTAAGTTCGATATAACGTGGTTTCATCTATAATGCAGTAAGATTTTTTTGGCTCCTGAGGACAGCATTATATCGAGGTAGAGGTGTACATTCATCATTGCAGAGCTGTTTTTTTCTGAGCCTCCAAAGAGATTGAAAAGAGAACTTCAAGAGTTGGCAATTGCCCCCTTTATCTCTATGGGGTTTTAACCCTTAAACTAATTATGACCATTAAATGTCAACACTCTCAATTATTTCACTGCTGACCGCCTTAACAAAAGTATTGGTTTATCTAGTGTATCTGGGTTAACTCAAAAGCTACATGTTTTAAAGACACAATAAATGCATGTTCTATCCAATATTTGACTTTTTTTTCTTCAACCAATGTACGGAACGGGGGGAAAATGGTGATATATCTCTGGCATGGCATCAGGGGGAAGTATTTGGGGAAAGTCTCAAAACTGAATGAAAGATCTCAGTGAGATGAGCAGAATGATTTCTTTAAAAATAGGTAAAAACAAGTCTATTAATAAAATAAAAAGAGTTAATAAAAAACTTAAACAGTAAAGGTATAAATGAAACAATGATCCCTTCTGAAGAAAACCCATAAACTAAGAAAAACATAAAACAAAAAGAACAGTGGAACTAATATGATTGCTGTCATCATATTGTTCACTGTGTGTGTTATGCCTCTTCCCCTATGTCTGTCTTGTCTATCAGATTGTAAGCTCTTCAGAGCAAAGACCGTCTACTACTCTGTATTTGTGCAGTGTCTAGCACTGATTTGACTATTTCATTTGAAACTAGAATCTGAAGGAAGCCTAACTGCTTAAAGCCCAGAGGTGGTGATGGCTGCCCAACGATGGATGTAGATGGACCTGAGCTGAGAAAATTTTAAGTTAAGTCTCTGTTTACCATAGAAATTGATTAATAATAACTTCCAAATCAGTTATTTTTTTAATGTTACTGTGAAAGGATCTTTGCTGCCCATTAAAAACTTTCCCCACACAAGAGTCTGAGGGGGAAATGGAAAATGTTTCTGTGAAATTCAACTGACCTGAGCACTCACAATAGTCCCCCAAATAAGTTATGCAGAAAAGCTATTGATGTCAGAGAGAAAGTTAATTTTACAAGGGGACTAACACAGAGTAAGAATTCTGAAAAATGGAAGAACCCAAGAGGTAAATCTGGCCTTCATATTTTTTAAGTGAAAGTGAAATTTCCGAGGCTCAAAGCTACCCGTGAAGTGCTGGTGAGTGTTAAAGTGTGTGTGTGTGCAGGGGGCGGGATAAGGGAGGGCACATGGAAGTAGGAGAGAACATTATGCTGGCATGGACATTAGCTTACCCTTAATTCTATTGCTTGTATTGTTGTTCAGCAAGAATTTGTATATGTTTTAAGATATTTTATTATGTATTTTTATTTTGTTTCATTTTTACTAACACAAAGATTATTTTGGTATAATAATACATTGCTCATGCAAACAAATTGCTTTCAAATATTTTCATTGTTTAAAAAAGACTGTATTTGGCCCAGGCCATTTTAGAATCATCATAAGATAGTCTTGAGAAGAAGTTACCATGTGACAAGTTACATATTGTTCACTTAAAGGCATTTGACCTTGCATCTAACATGTGACTGAATAACTCAAAGAGTGTCAAGCTTTACTTATTAAACAGACATTTTTCTTACAACAGGGCTTTTGACATTAATGCTATCTTGTAACTATATCATAGCTAAACTGACAATAGAATTAATTTATCTTCCTTTTTAGTAATTTCCCTCTCCACTTCTATTTTCTAATGCTGTGCAATTGTGTTTAAATAATGGTTTTCTCCACATCATTCTTGTCTCCTGTTACTTTTTCCTTTAGTGAAGTCCTAGCACCAGATCCTTACCAGGTGTAAATCTGCATAGCTTCATAGAACTTAATGGAGCTATGCCCCTAATCTTCAATTTATGGCATCACAACCATTTCCATGTCTGTTACCCTTACTTTAAAGAAAAAAAAAGAAAAAAAAAAGGAAATACTCTTAAGAATTCAAAACATGCTAAACTTTCTATGTTAGTCTCTTCTCTCATATTGTATGTTATAATAATATTAATTCTAAAAGCAAGTACTTTACTAGATTAAAAAAAGACATAGTCAAACAATTCATTAACTGTTCATTCAGTCACCATGTACCAAGAGTTCCTTGAAACAATGCCAACAATTGTGTATATTAACTTGCAAAAACCATGTTTATATGTGCAAATACATGTTTGCAAACAGATATCATGTGACTTCAATCAATTAGGACTATTTATGTCATTGGTACCTACATGTACTATGACAACCAGCTCCTTGCCACCACCACACGTCTGTCTAGATGTCTCGAGATCTGCAACCTTCACACCCAGATGCAGTTCTCCCAGTCATCACAAACACAGCTATCTATGTTTCTAATGATTGAATCCCCCATTACTATTACCTACTATTCCCTGTCTCTTCCTAATACTGGAGTTCTCTCCCCCGGACAGGTATCCTCAGTGTGAGAGGATACCAGGGTATCATCTGGAAGAAGGGTCCCAACTATGGAATCGTTCCACTCCGCTCCAGTTGTGGCTGGCTAAGACAGACTCTTATTAAACAGAATATAATGGGGGAGGGATAGGAAAAAGAAAAAATAAGGCAGGGAAAGAAAAGGACACATTAAAAGTAAAGGGAACAACAAAGTCTCATATCTCAGATGGTGTTCAGGATTTAATCAGAGCCAGTGGAGGTGGTGATATCATCTGGGTCCCTGTCTTTGGCTCAGTCTGGTCAGGAAAAATTGGGTTTTCAACTAAATAGTGTTTTGTGAAAAACCTTTTTTTCGCAAGGAAAAAAAAGTTTTCACTGGAAAAAAAAACAAAAAAGGTTTCTAGCCATCGTTTTAAAATGAAAAGTCAGCTTTTTCCATGAAAAAGTCTATAAAAATAATTTGTTTTTTGCTTTTGTTTTTGTTAACATCTGAACTGGAAAAAAATCCCTATTTTTTGACCAGCTCTGCCTGTAATGTAAAATGATAATGTATGGGGGCGGGGGCTCTAAAAAATAGCAGGTTATGTAGATAAATATGTGGAAGTTACATTTTATTTTTCTATAACCATACTGATAATGCTTAGCTTTAATGCATTTTTTATCTAATGGTATGCTTTCATTATGTTTTTAGAATAGTTACAATGTGCACAAAAAGAGTTTAAAAACTTTTTTCTGTATCTGAAATGAAAGGAAATGTATTATAAAAAGGTGTATATATATTGACCAGCATGTAAAAAATCAGCTAAAAGTACTGCACTTTAAATCTAGCACAGTCTATTTTTACATGAATACATAAATTAGAATAGATTTTCACAGCTAGGAGCCCAGGCACAAAGTATCGCATAAAGCTCTGTATTGCAAAGGGAAGGTGATACTTTCATTCATTTCCGGTGTACTCCATACTCTTTATGGATCTATACTACATGTCTTGGTTATACAAATTATTACGTTCTGAAGGTAGAGGTGCACGTGCTCTTAATTACTCAAACCTCAGGAAACCAGAGGTCAGGAGAAAATTGAGAGAATCCTAGAATATGCACACTGAGAAATATTTTGTCAGTCATAATATAGTATTAGAAAAATATTAAGGCTTGTTTCCTTCTACACAGATGACACAATAAGGACCACTGGTACAACTGGGATAATTACTGGCAGCTATCTCCATCTGGCCTGAATCATATACTTGTCTCCCATTAAAAGGCAGTTTCTACCATATTCTAAGACATACATTCAGAAACAAGAAGTTATATGTACCTTTCTCATTTGGAAAATGTAAGCTATCCTGTAACCATTACTGCAAGAGACAACACACAGAAAGAAACAAAGAAAGCAGGTTGGTTGTTAGATCTGAGCCCAGTATAACTTGATGCTTTCAGAGCTAATTTAATATAATTATGAACATGGCTGCAATTGTGATGAGCTTGCTCCACATTTTCATATGGAAAACTGCTAGAAACCTTATCTGTACTGGAAGCCAGCAGATCATTTTAAAGGTAATTTACCCATGACGGAGCAATAGATCAAAGACTGTCCCACCTGTCATTATAGAAGCAGTGAAGTCTGTTACAGTTTCATTCAGGTAGGATACAGCAGGGTGGGTAGCACTTGGCTGCAGAGTACATGTTATCTGAAGAAACTGATATTTGTTTAAAGGTACAAGGTAAAAATAATCAGAAACCCCTAAGACAGGTTACAACAAAAGCGAATCTAGAGCACAAAAATGGAGTATTGTGACAAGATGGAAAAAAAAAGAATATTCTAGTAATAATGTTCTGATTGATTTATATTCCCTTTTACAAGATTATAAGAATTCTGTTCTAGACAGTGAGTACAACTGATGTACATTTGAAAAGAAACAAATGCCCATTATTTTATATCTTTGATGTTTAAAATTAAGGTGAATAACCTCTGTGATTTTAAAACATTTTTGAGAACAACAATTATTTCCCTAATATACCACAGACATATTTAATGTCTTTCCCCAGTTTCAAACTCTGGTCTTTCTCAGAAAAGACCCAGAGTCAAAATACATGCTATATACACTTTGCCCCTTCCCACTCCCCCCCCAAAAAATTCCAGTACACATTACAATTATAATGAATGGAAATCATGTATGCAGAACTGATAGAATGAAAAAATGAGCAAGACTGAGTGACTTTAAGGCCCAGTACATTCACAAACCTCCCACAATATTCAAAACTTTCTCTCATCGTGAATGTGCCATAGCACACTTTTTGTGCTGGATGGCACGTTTACAGATCAAATCTGCACGTATCCTTTTTTTAAAACAAGACCTTACTGTTGAAGAGTTATATAGTTGATGACATCTAGGCCTGTAGTCCCAACAGTTGTCATTAAACATTAATTGATATGTCAGTGTTTTGAGTTCATGATGGATCAAGTCGATTATTTGGTCCTAATTGTGCACTGAAAATATTTACAGAATACCTACTAATAAAAGAACTTACAAATCAATCAGAAATATAGACTTACAGAACACCAGTATGCCTTTTGAAATAGAATATCTGAAAAGGTCCTTCTTCTGAATGCCAGACATTATTTTTTTCTTTCTAGAACAGTGTGTAAATGTTACAGCTAACTTCTTTTGAAGTAATACTTTAAACTCATATTGTGTCTTTGTATTAAGGATTTTAGAGCATTTTACAAAAATTAATTAAATGCAGGACGGTTACATGCAGATCATCAACTGATGCTCACAAAAGACAACATAGTGAGTTAGTATTAAGCTGCAAAAAATGCAGAAATCAAGATTTCTAGTCTCATCTTCTAACCAGTAAATCATATGACGATCCAAGTAAGAACATGAAATTGAAAAAGAATCTTCACATACCAAAAACAAAGCAAAGCTAGTGAAGCAGAAGTCAACATACCACAATTACCATTCTTTTTTTTAAGGGTTAAATAGTGAGTTTGAGTTTAATATTTTTGGCACAGAAGTCATAATTAAATTAGTTATTGAAGGTATGAGCCACAGATAGCATTGACTACATCTGTATTTACTGTAATGATCAGGTGATCACTTGTGGGATTTTTGACAAATTCTTTTCAGCATCAAATATTTCACTGCCACGAAGCTAAGCAGGAAATAAAATCCATGCAGACTAATGAGTATTTAATACACAAAGAAGGGGAATAAGCTGTATCAGTACAAAACACCTTTATGCTAGGATAATTGTTCACACTAGTGATTGTACTGGCATAACTATATCAGTAAAAATCATACCCCTAACCAAAATAGTTATAACAGTTACAAAAATTATTGCACTTAATGGAACATTCACCAGTGCCAAAGGATCACCAGTGGTGTTTAACCAGGTGTTAAGTAGGTGTAACATTCAAAGCTCTAGTATTTTAATATAGAAGTTGCCTGATGGAGTAAACAAGAAGTAATAAAGATAACACAGAGTAAATAAAATGTCTAATTTACTTTTATTTAATCCATTATTTTATTTAATTTTGATTACTTTAGCCTGTTTTGTTTTGAATGTCCTCCTTTTAATTGGGATAGCAGCTTCATCAGGTGGCTGTCCATCAATGTGTTCCCATTAAGAGGGTTCTTTTGCATGATACATTGTGATTGAGAGACTGAGTATTTGATCCCATTTTAAAATATATTTGAGCATGTTGCCCTGTTCATGATAAATATGTTTTTAGTACTTCTTTTTTAAGGTTCCCAGAGCTTTATTGGCATGGGCACCAAAATTCAAAATAATGTATTTTGTACAGGTGAATAGCAGTGTTAAAGAAACGAATCTACCAACACTGGAAAAGAGAATTCATCCTTTTTCACCTATATTTTTCTTGACTTCCGAATGTCATAAATCAAATTATTTCTGAATGCTAGTTAATATGTTCAAATGGTATATGTAGTGTAGCTTAAGTTGTGTGAAATACTGAGGCCCTACGGTTTTGTTTAAATTAAAATGTAAATTTATGAAAACTTTAATAATCAATT
Source organism: Chelonoidis abingdonii (assembly GCF_003597395.2). NCBI lineage: Eukaryota > Metazoa > Chordata > Testudines > Testudinidae > Chelonoidis > Chelonoidis abingdonii. Next base: position 32,551,984 of record NC_133774.1, read on the forward strand.
TAAAAAATGCTAAGCACAGTCTTTGTAAGCAGTGTTTGGATTCTAAATTAACACCCATGTAGTCAAAATCAGATAGCATTACATAGCTTATGTTTAGACATAATGGCAAAAAGATATTAAATTGAATTTTCATTCAACCCTATAATTAAGTAATTTCTTGAACAGAGAAATGGATGGAGAAAATCTGAATTTTCTTTCTTTGCTGCAGTTTTGAACATTTGCAATCTTTTTCAATTCTTAAAGAGAACTGAAACCTTGTTGTTTTTATATCATCTTAAGATACTGTAAGGTATTAATGGTGGCACGTGTAGAACGCCTTTTAATTATGGCTTAACCATTTTTGATTTCAACAAAGATTATAATGTTCCTACAGTCTCTGATGATTACACTGATTTTTTCTGTCCATAAGAACATAAGAATGGCCATACTGAGTCAGACCAGCTCCATGACAGTGGCCAATGCCAGGTACTTCAGAGGGAATGAACAGAAGAGGTAATCATCAAGTAATCTATCCCCTGTAGCCCATTCCTAGCTTCTGGCAAACAGAGGCTAAGGACACTCCAGAGCATGGCTTTGTACCCCTTCCATCCTGGCTAATAGCCATTGAGGGATCTATCCTCCATGAACTTATCTAGTTCTTTTTTTGAAGGCTATTGTCTTGGCCTTCACAACATCCTCAAAGAGTTCCACAGGTTGACTGTTCGTTGTGTGAAGAAATACTTCCTTTTGTTCATTTTAAATCTGCTGCCTATTAATTTCCTTTGGTGACCCCTAGTTCTTGTGTTATGAGAAGGAGTAAATAAAACTTCCTTATTTACTTTCTCCACACCAGTCATGATTTTATATCCCTCTATCATATCCCCCCTTAATCGTCTCTCTTCTAAGCTGAAAAGTCCCAGTCTTATTAATGTCTTCTCAAATGGAAGCTGTTGCACATTCCTAATCTCTCTAGAGTGGTCAATTCATGTTTCTAAATAACTCTTAATAAACAAATGGATGTCTCCTTACCGTAAACTACAGAAGTTTTTAGATTTTCACAATTTAATATGAAGTTAACAAAATGGAATTACATCTATAATAGAAAAAGCCAACATATTCTAAAATGTATACCTGGCTAGCAATAGAAAACACAATGTTAACATTCTGCAAATTGACAAGTGTTCATTAAAAAAATCATACTGAAAATTCTCATATTCTGTCTGGCAATCCAACATTTTAGATGCATATTTCTTCTTTACGGAAAGGACATCTGTCAGGCTAATCTATTTGTTTCTTGAGTGCTGTTGCAATGGACTAGATCCAAAGCCCACCAAAATCAAAAGGAGACTTTCCAGTGACTTAACTGGGCTTGATCTCAGGTTCTAGGTAGCACCATCCATTTCTTTAGCTTAGAAATATTTTTTGATTTTGTATTCTTCATCGGCTTAGTCTGTTAATTTATCATACATTTTGAAATGGATTCTAATGAAAGATTAAATAAAGGTCATATTCAGTTAGAGTATTGTGTATACCTCTGATAAGGATTGTTCCTTTAGCCTGCAAATGGATAAATGGATGTTCCACAGACAGGGCCGGCTCTGGCCATTTTGCCACCCCAAGCACAGCGGCATGCCGCGGGAAGTGCTCTGCCGCTCGCCGGTCCCGCGGCTCCGGTGGACCTCCTGCAGGCGTGCCTGCAGATGCTCCACTGGAGCCGTGGGACCAGTGGACCCTCCGCAGGCATGCCTGCGGGAGGTCCACCGGAGCTGCCTGCCACCCTCCAGACAACCGGCAGAGCACCCCCCGTGGCATGCTGGCCCAAGCATGCGCTTGGCGCGCTGGGGCCTGGAGCCAGCCCTGTTCACAGACCATTTTTTGCTGTAACATTTTGTCAACTAAAGATTGCAAAAGTTTCTGAATGTTAAAAATAGTCTTATATTCCCATTACCAGTAACTTGAGAAAAAGTAAATCAAATCTGCAGCCAAATTAGGATTATGTAATACAAATGTGGCAGATGTGGCTTTATATTGAATGAGATTTTGTTGTAGTTATTGCACTTTGAGTTCAAGATATTTTGAGAAAACTGATATGCATTATTAGATTTCTTGGATTTATATATTAGGATCTTCATATTGATATATCAGTCTTACATGCAGCATCATGGACTTGTTGGCTCTACTGTATGCAAAAAGAGGAGAGATATTGCACCTAATGGGGTTAAATTAAGGGCATTTTTGAAGAATATGAGATTAAATTAGAAATGAGTGATGAGAAGGGAGATGGTGCTTAGTTTCAGATCTGTATTAGGTTCGTGTTGACATAGGAAAAAAAGATGCAAAAATCATGTTGGTTCCTCTGCTCTGGATGAAATAATAATGTATAGATATTTCTGGATGAAATAATAATGTATAGATATTTCTGTAGAATCCAACTGAATGCAGGTACTTTTACTACTTACAACAGAAAGCTGTTCCAAGTGGCATGTTTCCTGAAATCTCCATCTCTGCCCCCACACAAATAAGAGCCTATTTAAAAAAAAAGACCCAAAAATCGGGACTGTCCCTATAAAATCAGGACATCTGGTCACCCTAGCAAGATTCATCCTTTACTTTCCATAATCTCAGCCAAATTTCTTGTTCAGGGCCTCATTATATTCAGCTTAGACTACTGCAATATCCTTCTTTCTTGCCACCCTAGCACACACATACAAAATGCTCCTCTTTGCTAGTCAGTTTGATCATATCACTCCCTTCTTCAGTTTGGCTCCCAAAGTGTTATCTCATGAAATTTGAGTTTCTTGTCACCACCTCCAAAACACTATAAACTGTGCACCTCCTTACTCTCCCTTGCAATGTTTCACATTCCCTCTGCTCTCCCAGCATTCCCACCCTCATCTATCCATTTGACACTTCTCCTTCATTTACCTCTGTGTTTTCATTAACAACACCACCTATATCTATTACCACCTTCTCACGCTTGTCCAAAAGGCCCACTATTCCATCCACATTTAAGTCCCTTTTAAAGACCCATTTCTACCACACTGCCAACAGTAGATCTAATTGTATTACTTGAAACCAAACCAAACAAAAAAAAAGTCTGTTGGTCCCTTTCCCCTAAATTCTGTCTACCTTTCCATCTTGAGACTGAGAGCTCCTTGAGGCATACCTTCCTTAATATTTGGAAAGCACCCATCACACTGTAGATGCTATTGTAAACTAATAAATATTATTTAAATTAATGTGAATAAGGACTGCAGGATCTGACCATCTGAAGGATTTTCAGAGTTAGCTCTAGATAAAGCTCATTAATCTTGTCAGCCTAGAAGTCTCTAAGACATGGAACATCCTGGTAGGGTGTTGGTGTCTGAGAAAAAACAGCATCAGCTTCTGAATATTTTAGAAGCTAATGAAAGCCACTGCAACAACATAATTTCCCATGTTCAACTAGTGGTCAGAAAAAGCTCCCATTGTCTTCAAGGACAAGAACTGATGCAATACTTTTACACTAAACAATAAATTAAAAATCACAAAATATTGTTCACGCATATCCAAATTCTCACCCAGGGCACGGGCACACAGATCTGCATATGTAGTGACTACCATGGAGTTGCACCAGGGATGAATTTGGCCCATTCTTATATTTCTGCATGTTCAGTAAAGTTAACTGCAGTATTCAGCTCTACTAGGCTACAGCATATGGATTTGTGACTTATTTCACATTGAACACAACTTGATAATCATTCTTGAAATGGAAGATTCATTTTAAAGTAATTACCTTCTCTTGATATTGTCGTCGTGAGGAATCCAAAGACTGAATTAGGGCCGTGGCATGACCAACAAACATGGCATAACATGTAGCCCCCACAATCATACTCAACATGGTAATCCAGAGATCAGACATGCTGACAGGGGCCCGGGCTCCATAACCAATACAAAGCATGTGGCTCATGGCTTTGAAGAGTGCATACGAATACTGCTTTCCCCAGGAATCATTCTGCAAGAAAAGAGAAAAGTGACACAGCCAGCGAGAAGGTGGAGGACAAAGTATTTTTGACCTATGTAACAGGAATATTATAGATCACTGGTTTTGAAGGAACATCCTGGTAATGTATCCTCTGTGTATAGGAAAGAGATATTCTTTTAAAGTCCACTGTTACGTAAAGCATTGGGAAGACTGTCAGATATTACTTAGCACAGTGACAGAAAATAAGTGGACTATTTTAAAAATAAGTATTTTTTCTCACACTTGTATGTTAACCTAATAAAGCTAAGGATAAAAGTCAATTTTACTTTAAAGTCCAGTGTGGGGAGTTTAGAAAAAGCCGAGCATCCAGAACTTCCAAGAACACACATGCAATATTTTGGTTTAATGTCCAGTAAGACAGACAGAAGTGATGTAGTTCTTTCTTTCTTTCTTTCCCTAATTAATTGTTTATGTTGACATCTGTGAGTGTGATAGTGTAGAAAATACACAAAGCTGCTTGTGGGTTTTTTGTTTTGTTTTTGTTTTTGTTTATTACCACTTTCATTTGGAATTTTATTTTCTAAAATTTTAGGCAAAATTCTGTCTGTTGAAAAGACTTTCTGCTCCCCATCTGTGAACCCACCATTTCTGCAAGTAAAAACCTCATCTATACAGACCCTTCAGGCTCAATTTGAAGAAATGTAATCAAACCTCTCTACAAATGAAAAGTATCCCACATTGTGTCCACCTCTAAGAGTTATTTGGTTCCCACACTGCCCTTTTATCCTGTGTTCTGCCTGCAATGAGGTTTCAATATAATACGCTGTGGATGCCCTCACTCACGGTTATTACAAGAGCCATGCATTTTGTTTTAATAAGTTTAAATAGATAAATGTTATTTACAATACATCAGCATTTAATAAATATACAATGCATCAACACTGGCTTATGGCAATTTTAACAAACTGCTACATCATTTTCAGCTATTAGCTATTTCACTTCCCAAGAACACCTTTGATTCTCATAGGTGAATGATGCGTTTTTCTACTTATTTTTCTGTCTGTGATATTCCTAGTATCACAGACATCAAAAATATCACAATTCACAAAGACTCTAACTACATATAATCTGCACTCATGACTTACAGCTCATTCACAAGCTTTTAAAACTGTATAGGTGTTTGCAAAGTGCTGCTTTAGTTTTCTATAGACTCAAAGGAGCTACGTCTAAACTGGACCAGACGTAAAGCTGATAAAGAAGCCATGGGACTCATTTTGGATTTTTCCTATTTTCTTTGCCAGAGGAACACAACTGATACTGCTTTAAACCAGTTAACCATCTGTTGCTCTTATTAATAAATCGTGCTATGAATCTCACAGTACGGACAAGAAAAAAATGATCTCTGCCACAAACAGTTTCCAATATAATTTCAGATATGACACAATGAGAGTGTGTGGGAGGAAAAGCAGTGATGACATCAACAAGATTCAGTGGTTACTCAGCAAAGGCCAGTGCACAGCACAACATAAGCAAACAAATTGTTTTCCTCTCAGAGAAATTTGGGGAGGTGTAACACACACACACACACACACACGTCAGCTACATTCACTGGAGTCAGCATGGCAGAACTAGGTCTTTAGCAGTGATTTAAATACATAAACTCAGATTTTGTTGCACAGAGCACTCATCCACTAATCCCATTTTTTTTCTTAATAATCAATTAATTCCTAAAAAGTGATCTGGAAAATTCTGGTGTGTGTATGAGAGATTGAGTAAGAGAGATATGCTGATTCAATACTATTTTTGGAAGGGAAGGTGGAGTCTCAACAGAATTCAAGAAGCTGCTTTCTTTGTTCATTGATCTGTCCCCAAATATAGCATAAACTTAAAATAAAATGTGCTTATCATAAGCATTCCCAAATCTGGACCTTAGCGTCCAGAAATCTGGATGCCTGCATGAACCCCTCTAAGCTTAATTACCAGCTTAGATTTGATCTCGCTGCCACCAGCCAAAAATTCCAGGGTTTTGGCTCGCCTCTGGTCTCCCCAAACCCTTCCCTGGGGAACCCCAAGACTCAAAGCCCTGAGTCTTACCACAAAGGAAATAACCCACTTCCTCCCTCCTCTCTCTCCCACCAAATTTCCTCTCTGGGCTAACCTGAGAGTTACTGATGCCACTCTTTATATCACAATACCAAGAGCATGTCGCCTCTCTTCCACAAAGAGACAACAAATACCAGGAAACAGAAAGAATCTCGCTCTTCCCCTTTGTCTCTCCCTCCCAATTCCCTGTGTTGCAGAGATTCACCCTCCGTAGATCTAAACACAAAGAGAATTTCCCTCCCTTCGTTCCTTGGCCTACCAGAGAGAAAAAAAACTCAAGTCTTAAAAAGAAAACTTATATAAAAGAAGAAAAAAGAACATAAATATATTTCTGTATCGAAGGCTGGCAATAATACAGGTCAATTGCTTAAAGAAAAATGAATAAACAGCCTTATTCAAAAGAGTCAATTTAACATTCCAGCAACTACACACATGTAAATACAAAAAAAAAATAACAGCCAGTTATTTTTTCTATCCTTGTACTTACAACTGGGAACTGAAGATTAGAAGCTTGAAGATAGAAAAGATCGCCTCTCTATAGCTTGAGAGCCAGACAAAGACACAGACACAAAACATTCCCTCCCTCAGCTTTGAAAAATCCGGTTTCCTGATTGGTCCTCTGCTCAGGTGTTTGGTTCCCTTTGTTAACCCTTTACAGGTGAAAGAAACATTAACCCTTAGCTATCTATTTATGATAGTGCTGTTCTCATTTTTTTCAAGTTCAATACATCACACTAATACCAAGTTTAATCTACAGAAATAAGAATAAAGATGATCTCAGTATTTTCAATGCATGTTCTTTAAGCCTAGGGTTTGTCAGCATCAGCCTTAGATTTGTCAGTGTCACAGGCTGGAATTTTCCACAACCGGACACCAAAGTGCTGGTCTTTGCTATAGACAGAAGTGCAGAGTGCATCATTCCTCTGTTACCAGAGTATAGAATTCCCTGCATGCAGCATTTCCCCACCAACTCCAGAAGGCAATTTTACGTGATGCATTCTCAGTTAATACTGCTGAATTACCCAAAGTCCATATTATGTAGTTAACCACGTTTTGTTTACACATTCAGCTTTTCTTTAATATAATTGTTGCCGTTTAAAATATTTCCCTAAAAGACCCATATTCTGTTCTTTTGTGGGAAAAAATCCTCTATCCAGCCTTTCCAACCGGTAGGTAAAAAAGGGCATTTAATTTCTTATTTGACAGTGAGCTGATCACTAGTACCAGATTAGCAGTAATCGGTTTAAACTGTTTTAAATGGAATGACATTAATTTGGAATAAACTATTAAAGACAGTAACTGTGAGAAATACCAAAGTTGTTTATCCAAGGATTGATTGCATAATCTAGCTTGATGACACTAGGAAATCCTCAGATGTCTAAAAGTAGTGATCACTGATCGTTTACAATTAGTTTTGGGAGTATAAGCATTAATTTAGAGCTGTTATCCCACAGAGCACATTCAGCACAGTGCACTCTCGATGTTTAAGGGTCTTATACATTGAGAGTACACTTGTTTCCTCTGATCGAAGGATGTTATCCTCTCCCTCATAACTCCACATAAGCCTGTTATAAATAACGATTTTATAATATGTTAACTTCCCAGCTCATAAGCATAATTTCACAGAAAGGTTATAAAACACACGTAGGTGACAAAAAGGAAAGCTCAATTATGTTGCTCAATGGAATAAGAGTTTCTGTTTTAGTGGAATCTGAAGAGGTTATTACTAGAAGATTCTGTTGTCATCAGACAAATCAATTCTGCTCCCACATTGCAGTCCTTGCCTCAGGCACAGCTTATAATTAAGGCTAAGATTTTATCACGGTTATTTTTAGTAAAAGTCACAATGAGGTCAGAGGCAATAAACAAAAATTCACGGAGCCCATGACCTGTCCATTACTTTAGTAAAAATAACTGGGGGTGGGCCATGACCTGTCCATTACTTTAGTAAAAATAACTGGGGGTGGGGGGAGAGAGGAGCAGGGCTAGGTAGAGGGGAGGAATGGAGTCCCACGGGAGGAGGGACTCATAGGCCGAGCCCCCCACCATGATGCAGTGGCTGCAGCAGGGGGGTGCAGCCGCGGGGGGGGCGCAGCCACAGGGGGCACACAGCCCCCACTCCAGAGCTGGCCCATCTACAGAACAGGGCTTGCGTGGCCCCGACTGCAGCCCCCACAAAGTCTCGACTGCAGCAAGTGGGGAGGGGAGATGACACACATCCCTGGGAAGCCGCAAGGAGGCGCATGGCCTCGGGTGCAACCACCGGGCAGGGGTGCACGGCCCCGGCCCCAGCCGCAGCCCCTACAGGAAGCCGTGGTGCTAGGGGCTACAGGGTACTGGTTCCAGCCAGCCCCAGTAGGGCAGGGGCACACAGTCCTGCCTCCTCCTCCTGAAGCCCTAGAAGTCACAGAGATCCAGAAATGTCACGGAATCCGTGACTGACATTACCTCTGTGACTAAATTGTAGCCTTACTTATCATCAGTCGGCCTTCCCTTGCATTCAGATATAAACTGATTTAGAAATCTTGCAGCAAGCAGGTTATTTCACAGATGGCAGTGGAGTTTTCCCATATTCTGATTCCACTCTTTCTCCCACCCCCACCCCTTCCAGATTATGCTAGCTGCAGGTGTCACAGGAAGGTGCAGGTGAGTTTGCATGGGCATGCTTTACTAACTGTGGACCAGACATATTTGTTTTGAACTACTCAGGGGAAATTAAATTGTTATATGCAAAATCTCTGATTTTGTACCCCCCTCCCCACCCTCACCCCAATATTGCAGTAGCACCCAGGTCCCTGATCAGGACTAGGGCTATATTGTGCTAAGTGATGTATAAACTGAGGTAGACATAGTCCTTACCTCAAAGAGCTTGCTATCTAATCAATGGAATATTTTCTGGAATGACCACTGTAGCATCTGTGGACTTTGTGAAAAGACGTGTATTAAGAGGGATTTGATAAAGGGAAATTGGGAGCCCATCATACTAGAACAGAAATAGTTTAAAGCACTAGAGTTTTAGCTGGGCCCATTTTTACTATAAATGTGCTGCAATATAATGTAACATATAAAGCACTATAAGCACAAAAACAATTAACAAAAAATTCCACTTGAGTCGAAGAAAGTGTAAGGAGGCAGAATGTATCTTTACCAGCTGCAATGTAGCTCAATAGTGGCTCTAGAGAAATGTCTTACCAAAATCTTGAGGACATGAGCCATTGCTCATGGAAGTCAACTATAGTCTTTCCAACAACTTCAATGGGCATTTGATTAGGCTCTAATACCCTAAATTTGATTCTATTTTAACTTTCTCATTAAATATCTATTATCATTATCTAGAATACAACACAAGATGGGCACCTAGAAACTGACTTTGAAAAGTTCTTAAAATTAAAATTCAATTAAGAAACCAATCATGCATAGCACAAGCATTTGCATAATATATTAAACACTTCTACAAAAATTGAGAGTTGAGAGAGGACTGGTAATTAACACCCAAAAGGAGGAGAAGGAGAAAGAAGTTTTGAATAAGAAAGATGTGCCATGCATTCTTTATCAAGCTCTGTGTCACCTCCCCTTTCCTTTCTCCCCTCCCCTCCAATATAGAAACTCTGAAGTAAATATATAAATGTTTGTGTTGGTTTTCTTTTTTTAAATCCTTTCACTCAGTCTAGCAACCTTGAAATGCAGCAAGGCTGTTTTTCCACTATTCCGTTTTCCTGACATTCTCACTAGTACCTCGAGGGTAAAATCTTTGATTCCAAACCATCTCAACTTTCTTTCCATAGAATATTTTCCACAATGCCACAGAACATGATCAACTGTGCCTTTGGTTTTGCACATATTACACGGCCCATCTTATCATTTAGGGCACAGTGACCTGTTCACACTATAAAATGACTTCACTTTTTCTGTTGTGGTAGTGGAGTATACTATTATCCTCAATTTTGAGCATACAAAACCTTCAACCTTTCGTTTCCTTTGCACACAGTTTTTGCCATTTCTTCACAAGTGCCTTTTTGACCACACTTTTCTGCTTCCTAGAGTCTCTGTTCTCATTGCCACTATGATTGACAGGGAAGCAGATAAAATTACAGCTGCAGTTGGCTGCACATCTCTTACCCAGATTAGTGCCACCAATATCCTCATTAGTTCAGCCATCGGAATGGTCACATAATTTGATAGCCTTTGAGATTTCTGGATTCCAAGACTAATAACACAAAAGGCTGTTATTACTCTACCTGTGCTGTCATATTTTGATCCATCTGGACCTATTTTTCATAAACAAATTCAGAAATGTCATTGGTCATAATGTGTTTTTATTCCTTCCCTCAGTTCTTTCATATCATTTCAAATCCACAAATGGAAGAATAATTATCCAACTGTAATTTGATTTCCCATGATTAATAATTTTTAGTTTTCTCAGTTTTTCTTTTTTATGTATCTCCTTTACATATTTTGACTCTGATAGATGAGAAAGTCTGTGGCAACCTAAATTATTTTGTCTACTCAGCTCCCAGCAGTCCTCATAAATTGGTTGTGTACTTCTATTTTCATGATTTTCATTTATCTTTCCCCAAAAGGTTAGATCTAATACAGTGTTTCTCAAACTGGGGTCGCCGCTTGTGTAGGGAAAGCCCCTGGTGGGCTGGGCTGGTTTGTTTACCGGCCCCGTCTGCAGGTCCAACCAACCACGGTTCCCACTGGCCGTGGTTCGCTGCTCCAGGTCAATGGGAGCTGCTGGAAGTGGCGCAGGCTGAGGGACTTACTGACCACCACTTCCAGCAGCCCCCATTGGTCTGCAGCGGTGCACCGCAGCCAGTGGGAGCCGATATCAGCCGGAACTGCAGACAATCCACAGGTAAACAATCCACCCCTGCCTGCCAGGGGCTTTCCCTACACAAGCGGCGACCCCAGTTTGAGAAACACTGATCTAATAGCTTCACCCTTAGATTTATAGGTGCTTCTCCAGTGGCTATTTGCAACACACACATTGGTGTTATCATTGCACCACATGCCAATTGCAGAGCTGAGGCCTGGAGTAGTTCCAAGTTTCTAAGAATTGTTTTTGAGGCTGAACCACAAGCTTGGCACCCATAAACTGGTCTTATCAATGCTTTATTCAATCAGTATCTTCTTATCTGCATCCCATTTGCTTCCAGCTACACTATTAAGTAAGTTCATCCTATTTTTACAGTTTTGGAAAAGTCACATACAATTTAATTTATCAAACACTATTTCTTGGAACATAAACTTTTTAACTATCTAAATTTTTTCACCATAAAAAAATAAGTTCCATTCTTCCCTAATTTTTTTCCTGTTAAAAAGCATTTCCTTAGTTTTTGCAAGTGAAAATTTAAATCCCCAATCATTTCCCCATTTGGAAATTCTCTGGAGTCTCATTTATCTTTTCCACAGCTATTTTAAGTCTTTTATGCTTAGTCCTTTAACACAGTCATCTGTGAAAAAAGAAATAAGTACTCCCATCTGCACACTTTCTGTGAGGTCATTTATCATAATGGAAAACAAAGTAGGGCTTCTAATAACTTCCTTGAGTTTGATTTTTAATCTTGTAGGTTTTCAATAAAGCTGTTCCTCCTTTCACTTGTATAATTTTGTCATTTAAAAAGTCCCTTATCCACCAAAACATTCTCCCTTTTATTCCAATTTTGGCTGGTTTATAAAGGAGGCCTTCCCACTATAGCATGTCGTATGTTTTTTCAATGTCCAGGAAGACTGTTATCATAAGAACATAAAAATGGCCACACAGGGTCAAACCCATGGTCCATCTAACCTAGTTTCCTGACTTTCAAAAATGGCCAGTGACAGATGCCTCAAAGGGAATGAACAGAACAGGGAAATTATTAAGTGATCCATTCCCTGTTATCTAATCCCATCTTCTGGAAGTTGGAGGTTTAGAGACACCCAAAGAATGGGGTTGCATCTCTGCTCATCTTGGTCAATAGACACTGAGGTACCTATCCTCCATGAACTTATATAATTCTTTTTAAACCCAGTTATCATTTTGGACTTCACAACATTTCCTGAAAATGAGTTCCACAGGATGACTATACGAAGAAATAATTCCTTAAGACTGACTGAAAAAAATACAAATTGTAATCCTGTTAACCTAAATATACAACATAGAGGAAGAATCAAAAACTTTCCCCAAAGGTCTTCAGAAGTGCAGGAAGAAATATTTAATGAAAATAAATATAGGAGTTCATTTTCAAAGATTTCATAATTTTAAATTTGGCTGGGCAAACAAGAGAAGCAGCCCTAAGGTTTGTTAATTGATGAGGGAAAGAAAAACTCAAGGTCAAAGCCAAGGCATGTGACTTAATGGTAGAGAATTTAAATCCTTCAAGAAACCTTTTGAATGAGAATTTTTAAAATTGGGTGATAATGACAGAGATTCTAAAATCTTATGTGGACTAGAAAGACAACAACAATTTTATTTTTCAGATAGTTAAAAGTTGATAGACGTGATGTTATAAGCATTGTAAGTTGACAGATCCGGAGTAACGAATCATTCCATTTATGAAATTTCATGATAATGCAAACATCGAATTTACAATGGTTGACAATGAGTTATATATAGGACAATTCTTAGAGGCAGTTCAAGGAGCAGCGTGATATAAACCTGACTAGCAACTCCACGGTATGCTGACTTACTAGGAATTGTAAGTGGAATCTCCAATTTGCAATGATATTTACAAGCATTCTACAAAAATGCAGCAGCAGCAGCCAGGGAACGTAGTAGGAAATGGCATGTGTGAGTTCCGCACACAGCTCAGAGTAGACAACACATTATGCAGAGTTCCTGACCTGAACTGATAAAGTGTCTTAAAGATAACATAGAAAACATTCTTTGGCTTTGGACCTTTATTCCTTTGGGAGGTGTCATCATTAGTTTCAGAATCACTAGTGACTGCTGGAATTCATGTACAATAAATCACTAACTAGACAACATAAAAGACTATCACGAATAAGTCTGCCAAGAACAAAATAATTTTCCTCCAAACACTAATCAGAGCCTACTGTTTGTCTTCGCCAGGAACATTTTCAGTTTTAGGCCCACACAGACACAAATTTATTTTACTCAAATAAGTAGTCCCAATGAGTATTTCTCTTGGATTGGCAGGATCAGGCCCTTAATAAGAAATTCAGCAAAGGAAATATTTGACTGTAGATTATAATTTTTTAGCAATTAACTGGGAATGGTCAATAAGTATGTATTGTTCTCACTTTACGTATAGTGAAACAAAGGGCTTGTCTATACAAAGCAGTTGCACTGGTTGAACTTCAGGTAAAAATTTAAACCAGATTAGTTAAACTGATGCAAACCCCTTATTTCAATTTAAGAGTAGATAATACTGGGATATTTGGGTCCACATTTAAACTAAAGCAACATAATCCACCCTTAAACTGATATAAGTGTCCACAAGGGTATTGGAACAAGTCTAATTAAATCAGCTTAAATGAATGAAGTTTAAACCAATGCAACTTTCTTGTGTAGGCCTAAACTGACCTAAACCAGAAAGACTAAGGCTTTGTCTACACTTACAGTTTTGCAGCGCTGGCCGTTACAGCTGTGGTCGTACAGCTGTGTACGGCCAGCGCTGCAGTGTGTCCACACTGACAGCGACCAGCACTGCAGTGTGTCCACACTTGCACCAGTTGCAGCGCTGTTGTGAGTGGTGCATTGTGGGCAGCTATCCCACAGAGCACCTCGTCCCATTTTGTCGCTGTGCTGTCGTGTTGGGAAGGGGGACGGAAGGTGTGCGGGTCAATTGCTTGCCTGTTCCGAGACCCGTGATGCCGGGTGAAATGACCCATCTAAAGCGTAGCGGGGCGTCTGTTTAAAAAAAAAAAAACAAAAAAAAACAAACAAACGTTACCCGTCCCCAAGCTGCGGTCGGCCTCCATGTCCCGCTCCTTTGAGTGTAGGCGCCGGCGGTAGGCGAGCGGCCCGCCTATCCTCCAAGCATAAGCTCCAGCCGGGGCGGGCCGCGGGACTTGACGGCGAGTCCGCGGGCCCAGCATGCAGGCTGGGGCGTGAGGGCTGTGTGGCTCCGGCCGAGGAGAACAGAGTGAGGAGTCTTGCCGCCGCCTCCCGGTAGAGCAGCGGAGCAAGCCCGACCGCGACCACGACTGGAGCGCCGGGCAGAGCACGAGCTAAAGCCGCGACGTCCGACAGTCTGGAGCTCGGCACAAGCCAGCAAGTCCACCAGCGACTCTGGCTGGAAGCTCCGGCCCTAACTAAGCCCCTGAGCTGGGGCAGATGAAGGGAGGGTATGTTTAAAAAGCGCTACGGGGCATCCAGCTGCTCGACACTCCAGTACTATCAAATAGCCGCGTGAGCCCGCCTCGTTAGGATGCCCAGCACTCCGCGGCTATTAAAAGGATCCGAGTAGGAAGGGAGTGGGGGCTAACTAAAGGGGCGGGTCTCAGAATGTGCACTACTCGTGCTGCATCCCTTAATGACCAGGCCCCCCAGTCAAGCCCCTCTGGCTGCAGCAGCTCTGGCACCCCTGTGCCAAGCACAACCTCTGCCAAAACACACCTGTCTTGTCACTCCAACACAACCCCTGCACACACGTCCCAAAGACAACCAGCCCCCCACATGCGTGCCGCATCCAGCTCTGCACACCTGCAGCCCCCTGCCTAGTTTCCGTCACCGCTTGCACCCCACTGCCTGCAGCCATCCCGACTGATAAGTTTAGGGTCAACAATCACCTCGCGCCCCCCACTCCCCACCCCGCATCAGTTCAGGCATTCCCACACCCTGTTCTCCAAACACCGCACAATCCTTCCTGCGCAGCCTAGACCTATCAGTCAGCCCATGCCCTGCCTTCAGCCAGCCCAGTCCACTGTGCCCTGGTCCAGGGCATTAACGCCTGCAAGGGAGGCAGCTGGACCACACACATGTGCACACCCCCAGGGGTGGCGGTGACCCACACATGTGAAACGCAGTCATTATAGAGCAATCAACAGCAATATATGAAGCAGAGTATAATTTATTAATGCAGAGCCTTTATGGAAAGAATAATAAAGAAAGGAAATAGAGGCTTTTCCCACCTTTTTAAAGTCATCCCTGCTGATTGTCTTCTCTTGGTAGAATTTCTTCTCTGGCAGCTTTCTTTATCTTGGCAGCCTGTTCCTTTTCATGGTTTCCTGTCCCTCCATTTGCACTTTATGTTCTGTGAATACGATTCCGTAACGGCTTCCCACTCTTCTTAGTCTGTCCTTGTTTTTTCTTAAGCTTTCGCTGTCTGCAGAAGTTCACTGGATGGAAGTATTCAGGATCAGTTTTAAAAACAAAGCCACACCAGAGTAAACTGTTAATACAGAGCGCTGCAATGTATTAAGAGTTTTCTCGTGCATCCATTTACACATTCTGAGCATAGCATAGAGAGGCCCAGCTTGCAGTGAGAGATGGGAGTTCCCCAATGAAGGGCTCACAAGTGAAGGGGGGGCTGTACGTGGCACTCACCCCTGGCAAGGGGTTGGGGGTGGGGGTGACTCACCTGGAACTATGGCGTTCTGTGCTTGTAGGAAAGCAAAAGAGCAGCACAGGTAACATAAACTGCCTACCACATCTGCGCACAGCAGTACCCAGAGCCATCTTGCACACGAGCTCACCTGGGAAGGGTGGGATGGGGGTCTTCCACTCTGGCAGCCATGGGGTTTCTGTGGCTTGTGGAAAGCAAAGCGCAGCTACAGGGAAAGTAAACGAATCCTACAACACACATCTGCTCACAGAGTTAACATTCAGAGCCATCTTGCCACGCAGCTAACCTGGGAGCGGGGTGGCGGGCTTGTTGAGTGCACTTGGCAAGCCATGGGGTCTGTGGCTTGTGGGGCAAATGACGGGCAGTACGTACAGGAGAATTATACATGCTGAACACTGACCACAATCTGCCACGAGCTATTACTCAGAGCATCATGCAATGCGCTCACCTGGGAAGGGGTGAGGGGGGTGACATTCACTTGGAAGCCAGGGGTTCTGTGTTTGGAAAGCAAAGGAGGCAGCTACAGGGAAAATCAATGAGGTATTCCACTCTAGGCATGCTTGCAGGCCAAGCGTATCCCCTGGCTCCAAACATTTGCATCCTATATAAAGCTTTACCAGGAAAGGCTCCTTGCTGGTTCCAGACCAGTCCAGCAGCTGCGACTGGCAGACTTCTCCTAGCTGGAAATACTCCTCCTGGGAGTCTCCAAACACCTCAGTAGCCTCCCTCTCGGGTTCCTCTACAACCTCCCCCTCCTCTCCAGGCTCTGAGCCCAGGGCAGGGGAGTGCGAAGTGATGACCAGAGAGGCTGAAGAGGAATGCTGGGATAAGTCCTAATACCCTGGAGGCCAATAAAAACGCTGGTGAGTGTCCACACCTGATGAGCAGCGCTGCATCACCAGCGCTGGTCTCGCTATACCGGAAGCAGACCCAGGTGTACAGCCAGCGCTGCAAACAGGGAGTTGCATCGCTGGCTGAGCTTTTAAGTGTAGACACCTGCTAAGTTGCAGCGCTGTAACCCCCTCACCAGCGCTGCAACTTGCAA
Organism: Chelonoidis abingdonii; assembly: GCF_003597395.2. NCBI lineage: Eukaryota > Metazoa > Chordata > Testudines > Testudinidae > Chelonoidis > Chelonoidis abingdonii. The sequence continues at coordinate 32,568,587 of NC_133774.1, forward strand.
GTGTAGACAAGGCCTAAGTGACTTTCAGAAGGCTACCCCCAAAAAACCCATGTCAGAACAGGGATTAGAACTGAGGATTTCCACATTACCAGACCTATGTTTAAGGATTAGACTTCACCTTTCTCTTAATGGCAAACCGCAGTTTTGTACAGATGAATGAAGGAAATACAAACGTTTCTTTCATTATTCTAAGAAGGGATTCATTTTACACCATATCTTTTGACTGTGGGGTGCATAGTTGTTACGGTCACAAATTCAGTCCTGTTAAAAGTTTTAAGAGCCCCTTCCCAGCTAGTTGACATTCTACACTATTGATAACAGGAAGCAACTGAGTTTCCATTCTAAGGCCTATTTTGGCACCATAAACAGAACATGTATTGTCCTCAGAATGGATCAGGGTTCAAGGATAATTTATTTTCCTACCACATTTGAGTTTAATTGGAAGATGAGATCTTGAATTATGACACCCTATAAAATGAGGTGCCCAATAAGGTTCAAAAAGTCTTCTAGGGCAAATATTTTACAAGTACCAAATTCCCACTTTCAAAAGTGATTTGGACATGTATTAGCCTACGTCTCATTGAAATTCAGTGTGACGTAGGCATCTAAAGTAACTTGTGCATTTTCAAAAAAATTACCTCCAACTTTGTTATTTTATAGGAAAACATCCTCTAATACAAACAAACGAATGAACAAACAGAATGCAGGAAAGAAATAAAACAGCTAACTGCACTCCCTTTGCATAGCACCAAACTGTAGTTGACTAAATTCTAACTTTCAAAAGCTATATATACACTTTTGGATATAGAACATCAGATGATTGCTGGGGATCTATTGAAAAGCTCGGGTTTCAGGCCCTTTTCCTTGCAGAGATAAATTTCGAAACATACCTCTAAACTGTTGTTCATTCTCAAATGACACCAAGAACTGGTGGCCATGAGAAAACATACCTCACTGCACCTCACACTATCAGGCTCTTAATGAAGAACGAGCCATGATTGCCTTCATTAGGCTGTCTAGTCAGCAACTTCAAACAGTGTGCATATTGAGTAAAGAAGGTTTTAAAGCATCATGATCACTACTTAGTTAAAAATAAGGCATTCTAGGTTTTGTGACTAATAAAATGGAATGTATGAGCTGAGAAGGTGACTTTCAGGACATTGCTATGATTTGGGGGAACAGATGAGACAGTTTGGAGTTTTGGTGCCTTGTCTTCGGGAGTTTGAAGCCTAGGAAATGCAGCCTGCATTTTTGAAGAGTTTATTTTTGTTCATTTTTAAAAAAAAAATACTAATGTTCTTGAAAGATAACATTTCAGTGGTTTGAATGCATTTGCCTTTAACATTAACTTCACCACAACATTGTTGAGGTTTTTTTGTATGTGACTGTATAAAATTTAACTAGGCAGCCAAAAATGGGCAAAAGATATAATTCCAATGCAGAAACGAAATTTGAAAAGATATGTGGCCAATTTATAAACATTTTTTTCCATTCTTAGGTTTGCACGGTTTAGTGAATACAGTAAAGTGTTCAATAATAAGTAATAAAAGTTCTGTAGGTCTAACTTCTCTTTAATCGTTTGTGCATATCTGAGCTTCCTACAACTCAATAATGATCATTCATGAGACAGCTGTTCTATTCATGGAACAATGGTAATGCTATTTAACTGCAGAAAACGTTTGGAAAGCTTATGGAATGCCTTCAGAGCTGTAGCATAAAAGGCAGGAAAGTATCTATGTAAATCTAAAAATTAAACCACAGTCCTTTGATTACAGGAGCTACAAAATTAGCCTGCAGAGCAAGTATAACAGCCACCTGCTGGATAGTTTAAAGGAATCCAGTTTTGAAATTGAATATTCCAGTTCTGTAATTTAAATGGATATTGTCATGATAATAGTAAGAAAAAACTACTCAGTCTTCTATGCCCTCAGAGCAAACACTGGGGAGAGGTAGTTACCTGGATGTGGGAAAGAAGGGGAGTAATAGGAGATGAAGTCAATGAGTGATGGAACATTTTATTTAGGCCATGGCTACACTTACATTTTTGCAGCGCTGGTAGTTACAGCTGTGGTCGTACAGCTGTGTAGGGCCAGCGCTGCAGTGTGGTCACACTGACAGCGACCAGCGCTGCAGTGTGGCCACATTTGCAGCATTTGCAGCGCT
>NC_133774.1:32571441-32588227 GCF_003597395.2 Chelonoidis abingdonii
GCGGACCAGGTGTACAGCCAGCACTGCAGGAAGGGAGTTGCAGCGCTGGCTGAGCTCTGTAAGTGTGGACACCTGGTAAGTTGCAGCGCTGTAACCCCCTCACCAGCGCTGCAACTTGCAAGTGTAGCCAAGGCCTTAGTGTTATCCACTAATCCTGTAAACCATCTAAAAGAGTCATCAGAAACAGAGAGAGACCTCATTCCATCCCTGATGTGTTTATAATCTATGGCTGCAATCCTGCAGCACAGTCTGTGTACGCAGACTTTTAAGCCAGTGTAACTTCATTGAAGTCAGTGGGACTCCACCTGGGTCCAAAGAGTTTCCCTATATAGATTTGACTGCAGTCCTAGGGCCTGTATAATGAGTGGGGAGCAATAAACAGTACAGAGGGAGTGTGGAGAGGCAGGACAAGGTTTCTAGCAATGAAATTAGAAGTGTTCCCAGTACAGACATATGAACATCTTGGCCATTCCTTTATATTTTTGTGAACGTGACAAAGTACAGAGTACTGAGAATAAGCTTTTCAATTTTCAGGGCAAACATCTGGATATTTGAATCTATTTCAAAAAAGAGAGGAACATGCTGAAATTACAGTGTATTAAAAATATCCCCAAAGTCATCTATTTCATCCTCACCCATAACAATTTTACATTCAACAACAAACACTTTGCCCAAACCCTGGGAACAGCAAAAGTACTAGGATGGCTCCCCAATGTACCAAGCTCTTCATGGGCCACCTTAAAGAAAAAATTCCAGACAAATGAACCATAAAACCAATGATATACCCCTGGACAGACAACCTAAACTGCTGTTTCCACCACAACTTCATCATCAACACCCATCCATTAAACTCTCTCTAGAACACTCCCACACTAACATCAACTTCCTGGACAACATGATTAGCTTCAACAATGGAACCCTACAGACGATTCTATACAAGAAACCCATGGATCACCTATCCTCACAGATCCAGGAACCACCCCAAACACACTCAGAAATCTGTTATCTACAGTGAGGCATTCAGACACCACAGAATATGCTTTGAGGAAAAAGTCCAGGATATATACACCTTAACATACTTAAAACTGCCTTCAGCAAACAAGGACACTCCACCAAAGAAGTAGATCACATCATGAAATGGGCCACCCAAGTGCCCTGAAAGAACATGCTTCAATTCAGAAATAAAATTCTCTGCGATGGCATACCTCCAGTTGTCACCTACCACCCCACAATGGAACCCATGTGGGGTATCAAACAATTATAGCCCACACTCAGTGGGGACCACATCCTGAAAGAAATATTTCCTGAACCTCCTCTTCTGGCGTTCAAAGAACCCCTTCCTCCACCCCCACACACAACCTCTCCAAGTTCATCATCAGAAGCAAGCTTCCTACAGACCAGGACACATTAACTCAGTGTTGCACCAGACTTTGCCAGAGCAACAGATGAAAAGCCTGTAGACACATCTGCACTGCTATGATGATCAATACACCCCATACCACACATTTCAAGATCCATGGGTCCTACACATGTCTATCACAGCAGGTGGTGCACCTCATCTAGTCTTGGGTGGCAGGTGACCCCAGCCATTAGGGGAGACTGGTCCCTCTCCCTGTGCCCAAGGTCCCACCCCTCTCCTTCTTCCCTCCCCCACTTCATTGCCATTTTAGCTCTTTGGTAGTTGAGCAGAAACACCCTTTTTCACATGGCTTGCTACTCTGATATTTCTTGGTCTTTATGTCTTTTAATTTTTGCATTTCAGATTTCATCTTAGCCTTCCTAATACCCATTTTACCTGCCATAGTTTGTATTTCTTTCTGTTGACTTCACAAGGGATGGATTTCTGTTTTCCTTTAGAATATCTGTTCAGCTCAAATAACTTCTTCTATCTTGCTGTTTAATAATATTTGTTTTCCTTAACTTCCTGATTCATTTTTTGAAGGGAGACATACATGAATTCTGTGGCCATTACCATTTGCTTGTGTAGTGTCCATGCGGAGCATAAAGGCTTATTTCTTCAGTTTTGACATCAGGGGCTTTTTGCCTAACTTCCTCTCCTTTATTTAAATACCCCTTTCTGAATTTTAAGAGCATCTATCTGGGCGGCCGGGGGGTGGGGCCCCAGTCCCAGTGCTCCGGAGGCCCAGCTGTGGTGCACCAAGCAGCCGGGTGGTGTGGCCAGCTTCGGTGCACCAGGCGGCAACACCTCAGCTGCAATGTTCCAGGAGGGTGGGCGCTGCTCAGTTCCAGTATGCCCAGCGGCCCGGGCGCAGTGTGCCAGGCGACGCGGATGCAGCGCCCTCAGACCTGGTGCACCAGGCAGCGAGACCCAGCACTAGCTGCCCTGACTCCCTGTGGGAGACAGGCCAGCCAGCCAGCCCCGGCCCCCAGCCTGCCTGGGCCAACCAGAACACAAAAGCAAACATCTGAATATATTTTCCAACTTTAATCTTGAGAGTTAAGCCCAAATGCTGTGAACAAAATTTCAGTATACATGCATTCTTCACAATGATAAAAACTGTTTTTCCAGCATGCATAAAAGATGTGCAGTGAAGAAAATTGTTGAATATATATTGTTTGTCCTTGGAATGTATTATTGAATTGTATTGTTTGTCCTTGGAATGTAGACAGGAATCATTGCACTCAGGAAAAATTTTTGCTGGCCCTATATATATGTATATTTAACTGAACATCCATATTAAATAAAGCTGAAAGAGTTCTATTTACAATAGGAGAATAAATGGATTATTAATAAATCTTCTGCTATTCAACTTCACACTGTCAGATTTTAAAGAAAAAATAAAAGAAACAAGCTTTTAAACTTCTTTATTCATTTGCACTGTACATAGTCCTCTTCTATTTCTTCTGTTATGTCATAAACAAGTTAGTCAGCTGTACTGGCTTATAGTGACAATCCTTAATAGGAAATATTAGTTTAAGATATTACACTTTCAGAATTTTTTTAATGGTGGTAAGAGGAACGTAAACATGTTGTCATACAAATTTTCCTTCACAATTTAACCCAACTTGTTTAGATCTAATTTACCTTACCCTTTTGCAAGGTATGCCCAGTACTATATCTCCAGTCACCATCATTAAAAGCAGTGAAGTTATGTAATATTGTCATTTCTAAGGACAAATGACATTTGCAATATGTGTTCCCTGCAAATATTTGTTATCCTTTTAGCAATCCACTGCTGGGTAAACATGCTACTTGCTAAAGCTCAAATGGCAATCACTCTTGAATATTTATTCTCTTCAGAAACAGAGTTGACTCTTAAACAGGCTTTTCTTAGAGTAAGTTTTGTAGCATTTTAATTCTAAATGAAATAATACGGAAAGATGTTGCTGGAAAAATAAACGTTGTAATAGCAATTCTATATAAGTAAAAGGAGAAAAAACAAAGAGGAACATTTGATACCTTCTGCACTTGCAGCCATGTATAAAATCAAATAATATGGGTGAGAGTCTCAAGGTGTCACACACGTGAATTACATGACTTATATGAGCTGAAATTCTCAACCAGACATTTAAAAAAGTGCCAAGATTAAACCATTCCAATTCTGAATCTGTTCTACTGTAGCTGAGATTTAGCATTCCTGTCCATTTCCCATTATTGTACTTCCTCATAGAGAGCTCTGGATTAAATTAAATTGGATCATATTTTCTCTTTCCAAACTCAAAATCTGAATTAGATCACTGCTTCTTATCTCCTGTAAATTCCTATTGCGCAACATATATCTGCCTTAGCCTCTTAGGAGAAATGTACAAACCAACCATTTTATTATGTCATTAGATTTCACAACTAAATCACTGACTTTTGTTTTTGCCGATGGGTTCTTTTGAAGAGGGGAGTGCATGTTTGGGGGGCAGGGGGCACGTTGCCAGTTTTGGGGAAGGTTATTTTCAGCATATTTATACAGTTCTTTCATATTCTAATTACTGAATGGGTCTATCATTGATATCTTTACTATTTTAATAATGATTCAATTGTTACAAACTACATAATTACATTATCATGAATTACAATATATTAAGATCATTGCAATCACCTACAAGCTATCTTCGCTAATGTTCCAGTTTAAAGACATTATATCTCACTGTAGCTTTTTGGATGAAACTGTCAGCAATCTTATTCACATCTAGTTCCCTGGTATTGTTTTGATGCACTTAAGGACAGCTACATTATTCAGTTGCATCTGTCCCATTGATGACTGGAGATAATTTTTAAGTTTTCTGAAGCAGGAGAATGAGCATTCCACATTTCAAGATGATAGAGGCACAGTGAGAAGAATTCTTATGAATTTTCAGTACTCTGGAAATATAGTGCTTCCAGAGTACTGCAAATAACTCCAAGATCTCTTTGCTGATCCATAACAGCTACTTTAGGTACTTCATTTTGTTGAGATTATATTTTGCCACGAGCATTACTTTGCATTTAATACTGAATTTAATCTGTCATTTTGTTGCCAAGTCACCCAGTTTTGTAAGATCCCTTTGTAACTCTTTGCAATCTGTTTTGGATTTAACTATTTGAATAATTTTGTATCAACTTCGAACTTTGCCATCTCACTGTCTACCCCTTTTTGCAGATCATTTATGAATATGTTGAACTGATCCCAGACTAGTACAAGCCCCTCAGGGGACACCTCTATTTACTTCTCTCCATTCTGAAAATGGACCATTTATTCCCACAACTCCTTTTTACCTGGCATGCTTGGGAATGCTTTCAGGATCATCTAAGGATCCTTAATTTAATGACAAGCCTTTTGTTATCTTAATCATCCTACCTCTGTTTATAAACAAACTCCCTGCCCCAAGGACAGACCTTGTTAGCAGCACAGAACTCACCACATTCCACACTCAAGCTCTGACTCCTAGGTCCTGAACACCCACTATTTTTTCCCTTGGGTGCTTGAGCCCCAGAGCACCCACAGAGTCAGTGCATATGACTAAATCACTCGTGCACTTTTTTTAAAGTTGACTTTGGGCTCAGGCATTAAAGCTTTCCTAGTAATGGGAGGCAAGTTTGTAGAAATGTTGGTGGTGCCCAGAAACCGCCCCCCCAACTCTGTCCCCTCAAACTCCGCCTCCACCTGCCTAAGGCTCTGGGTGGGGTTTCAGGGGGGAGGTCTGGGGTACAGGTCCTGGGCTGGGGATTAGGGTGCAGGAGGAGTGCAGGCTTTGGGAAGGAGTTTGGGTGCTGGGTGCAGGCTCCGGGCTGGGGCAGGTGGTGGGTGTGCAGGAGGGGGTGAGGGCTGCAGGCTTTGGGACGGAGTTTGGGTGCAGGCTCTGGGCTGGTGGGGGTGTGTAGGAAGGAGTGAGGGCTGCAGGCTCTGGGAGGGAGAATCTCCTGTGTCCAAAATGTCTGAAACTGTCTCTTGCTTGGTGCTCTCTCTCTCAGCTGACACACAAAATGACTAGAATAATTCTGTTATAAAGTGAATGTTCCGAAAGTTGATGTATTGAAAACAAAGGTTAGAATGGAAACACACAATTACAACCTTAGCTTAAGGTTACTGCACTCTGATTCTAAAAGTAGATCATGTAAGGGAAATATTACTGCAGGGGACATTAGGCACAGTTAGACCGTGGCTCGTGGAATATCAGCATCTCTGTTGTGTTAACATTATTACTTATGTCATTATTTGGAGCTTGGTGATGAAGAATCCCTGCTGCATATACCTTGAACTCTGAATGTAAAACTGCCAACTGCAAGCCTCTTGTGAGCAAACTGTGAGCACTTTCTTGAATCCAGTGCCCTGTAAACCGTATAAAATAAAGACAACCTTTCTAAATATGTTGTGTTTTCTTCTCTTCTCTCTGGGATGTTTTCTATCAGTTATATTTTCTTTACTGTTGATGTAGCTGGTAGCACAGAAACCAAATGTCCTCTGATGGTGATCTTCACTGCACCACATCTCTTAACATTTGTAACGTATTGTGGCAGGTAGGATCTGTTTTTAGTCACTGCAATTCACCCAGGTGGTCATTAAGATAAGCTGTGTCTGTATGCACAGTTACTCGATCGGTTGTGTAAAGTATGGACTCATTTAATACTGTGCAGAACATGATGCAATAATGCTTAACATATGCCTTTCTTATTGTTTGCTCTTGCCATTGCTGTCAGGGGTGATTTATTTATTTATTCATTCATTCCGCTTTGGTACAAATAAATTTTTCTCATCCCTGCATTATATATTCATTAGAGCTTACAGCTATAGACGTTGACCAAATGTACTATACTGATTTACTTTTCAAATTATGCACTAATGCCAGTGCTGCAAAGAGTGCTAGAAGATCAAAAATCTCCTGATGTTTCATCTAGCTCTGATATCCTCTGTCATGTGAATGAGTCAAGAAATAGTTCTCATCTGTAAGATGACTAATGACTTTTCTTTCAGTCCATCTCTATTTTAGCCAATGACTTCTTTATTTTCATAAGAGAGAGAATGTACATTTCTGTTCATATTTGCATAAATATATTCTAATTACTTTTTCATTAATAGCATTAAGTATTTTATTTTACATATTCCTGGATTTAAAGCCGAATAGTGTATTGGGATTGATCAATATTCACTTTGACATTTAAATTTAGTCCCAGTTGATATGAGTGCTAGTTATCACATGAGAACTGATCCTAAGCTATTAGTGTGTGTGATGAGAAGAAACATAAGATTCGATTAACATCTCTTTCCTCCATTAGTTCCTTCTATAGAGACTTTGTTCTGGGTATAGGTTTAGTTAATCATGAGAGAGGTTTTACGTGGGGAACATGTTGGCCATGAATAGGTAGGCAAGTTAAAATCCACTTGAAGACATTAAACAGGGAACGAATCACCCCATTAGAGTGAAAATCCCTTGGTTTGCCTTTTCCATTGTCAGAAGGCTAGGAACATAGGGCGGCCCAGTTATATGGGCCGAGGTGCCCGCGGCCTCCAGCCATATTCAGGGCTGGGCGGCTCCTGCTAGGCCAATATTTGGAGCTGGGTCCTCTCCCCCGGCCCTGCCTGGCTTGGGTCCAGCCTGGGGGGTCTCGCCCCACGCCTTGCTGCGTTCCCTGCCTGGAGCGGTCCTGGCCTCCGCCTTTCCATCCCTTCCCCCTGGTCCGCCCCTCCACCGTGTCCCTGCCTTGTTCCTGCTGCCAGAGATGGCTCCGGCAGAACTGCTGTGTGTCTACCCCAGGGTCCTGTGCTGCCATCCACTAATTGTGACAAGGAGGCGCCTTACCCTGCTCTTCTGCCCAGCCCTGAGCCTTCTCCAATGCCCCAAACCCCTCATTGCAGACAGAGCCCTCATCCCTTCGCTACCTGATCTCTTTCCCAGCCAGAGCCCTCATTCCCTAAGCACATACGCCTATCGTTATCCCCAGCCGAAGCGCCTCATCCTCTGCATCCGTGAGTCCTCCCCGCTCAAGGGCCTGTCATTCCACATGCGCACCCTGTAGATGCTCTATCTCTCGAGCAAAAGCCGTCTAATCCGTTTGCCATCTAGAGTCGCCTGCTTGCAGTCCGCACCAAGTAGAAGCCGCTGGTTTTCCATGCCCCGTGCTGCACCTCTAATCCTCATCTTCCAGCCAGAGCCTCATCCCCCTGTGCACCCTATCCTCATCCCATGCAAGAGTCTGCGTTCTATCCCCTGCACCCTATCCTCGTCGCAGCCGAGGAGCCCTCATTTTTTCGCCAGTGGCACCGTAAGATGCCACACACTCTATCCGCCAGTGGCGCAGAGCCTCTCGAGGTGCGCCGCTTTTCGATCGGTGACTGAGCACGCTGCGATCGCGCAGCCAGGCCTCACTCGGGCCCTGTGGCACCCTAATTTCTCAGGTGCCCGCGCATCGCGATGGAGCCTCGTGCGCCTTCGTGTCAGGACATCATGGAACCTGCTAGACCCAGCCATGGCCGCTCCATCCTCCCTACTCGGCCGTGTCCTCTCGCTCCGAGTCTCTGGGCGCTCGTCCACTGATGCTCTCCTGTGCTACGACTACAGTCCTCTGCCCGAGCCGCTGGCCCTCATCCTGCCCTGCACACTACGTATCACGTACTGACGCCGCGCGCAGCCAGGCCCTCATCCCCTCTGTACCCTATCCTCGATCCCCAGCCCGAGCGCCTCATCCCTCTCGTCGAGACCCTAAGGTCCTTCATTTCCACGCTCAGAGCCTGGTGAATCCCCCGGGATGATACTTGTAATCGCCTGCTGGCCCGCGTCCCTGTGTGTAGCAGGCGCCTTCTGGCGGTCTCCTCCCTTGGGGCTATGGTACACTAATCCACTGCCGCCCAGCCCTTGAGCCGCTCGCGCCCGCCGTGCCGCTAGTGCCGAAGCGGATTGAATCCCGCTGGCGTCCTCACCCCGAGCGCATGCATTTTGGTGCAGGATGCGTGAGTCCTTCTTGCCGCCAGGCGTTGCACCACAGCGGTCCCCCCTTCCCTACACCTCCCTGGATGCCAGCCCTGGAAGCGCTGCATCCCAAGACGCTCCATTCCAACAGCTTGCACCTCAGTCCTGCCCCTCGTTGCGTCGTCTCGACCCTTTCGTACGCTGGCCCCAGCCCGAGACGCCGTGCAGCCCAGGCACCGCGCAAGCGGCTTCGCTCGCGCATTTCAGCTCACCTATTACATTCAACAACAACACTTTGCCCCTGGGAACGCAAAAGTTGGTGCTCCCCATGTACCAAGCTTTCATGCTAGAAATCCGACAATGACATAAAACCAATGAATTACCCTGGCGACAACCTAACTGCTGTTCCAAAACTCATCTCACACCATCCTAACTTTCTTTGACACTCCCCACTAATCACTTCCTGGAAACATTGATTAGCTTCAACATGGACCTTACAGCGCTTCTATACAAGAAACCCATGGATCCCTATCCGTCAAGATGCCAGAAACCACCCAAACAACTGATGTTTATTCTACAGTGAGGCATTCAGAACCACAGATATGCTTGAGGAAGTCCAGGTTATACCCTTAAATACTTAATGCCTTCGCAACAGGACTCCACCAAGAGTAGATCACATCATGACATGGGCCCCAAGGCCCAGAAATCTTTCATTTCAGAATAAATTCTGCGATGGCATCCTCCAGTTGTCACTTCCCCACAATGGACCCATGTGGGGTATCACAATTATAGCCCACCTCAGTGGGGACAATCTGAAAGAATATTTCCTGAACCTTCCTCTTCTGGGCGTCAAGAACCCCTTTCCTCCCCACACCTTTCCAGTTCATTCAGAAGCGCTTCCTACAGACCAGGACACATTAACTCGTGTGCACCAGAACTTGCCAGCGCAACAGTGAAAGCCTGTAGACACATCATCTTGTGATTCATACACCCCATACACCACATTTCAAGAGCCATGGGGTTTCCTACCATGGTCTATCCACAGCAGGTGTGCACCTATCTAGTTCTTGGTGGCAGTGCGACCCAGCCATTGGGGAGACTGGTCCTTCCCTGTGCCCAAGTCCACCCCTCTCTTCTTCCTCCCCCCACTTCATTGCCATTTTAGCTCTTTGTAGTTGGCATTAAACACCTTTTTCACATGGCTTGCTTACTCGTTTTCTTGGTCTTTATGTCTATTTTAATTTTTGCATTTCAGATTTCATCTAGCCTCTATACCCATACCTTGCCATAGGTTTGTTTTTTCTGTGCTTCACAAAGGATGGGTATTTCTGTTTTCCTTTAGAATATTCTGTTCAGGCTCAATATAAATTTTCTATCTTGCCTGTTTATATATTTTGTTTTCTTAACTTCCTGGATTCATTTTTTGAGGGAGACATACATGAATTCTGTGGCCATTACCATTGGTGTAGTGTCCATGCGGAGCATAAAGGCTTATTTCTTCGTTTGACATCAGGGGGCTTTTGCCTAAATTCCTCTCCTTTTATTTTAAATCCCCTTCTGAATTTTAAGGATCTATCTGGGCGGCCCGGTGGTGGGCCCCAGTCCCAGGCCTCCGGAGGCCAGCTGTGGTCACCAAGCAGCCGGGTGATGTGGCCAGCTTCGTTCACAGAGCGGGGCAACACTCGCTGAATGTTCCGGTAGGGTGGGCGCTGCTCAGTTCAGTATGCCCAGCGGCGCCGGGCGCAGTTGCAGGCGACGCGGATGCAGCGCCTCAGACCTGGTGCCCAGGCAGCGGACCCAGCCACTAGCTGCCCTGACTCCCTGTGGGAGACAGGCCAGCAGCGCAGCCCCGGCCCCAGCCTCCTCCTGCCTGGGCCAACCATGAACACAAAAGGCAACATAGCTGAATATGATTTTTCACTTTATCTTGAGCAGTTAGCCAAATGCTGTTGAACCAAATTTCAGTATACATGCATTCTTCACAATGATAAACTGTTTTTCCAGCATCAGTTAAAGTGTGCAGTGAAGAAAATTGATTGATAATATTTGTTTGTCCTGGAAATGTACTTAATTGAATAAGTATTGTTTGTCCTTGGAATGTGACAGATCATTGCACTCAGGAATTTTTGCTGGCCTATATATATGTATATTTAACTGAACATCCATATTAATAAAGCTGAAGGGAGTTTATTTACAATAGGGGGCATAAAGGGATTATTTAATATCTTCTGCTATTAACTTCACCACGTGTTTCAGATTTTAAAGAAAAAAAGAAAAAGCTTTTAAACTTCTTTATTCATTGCACTGTACATAGTCCTCTTCTATTTCTTCTGTTATGTCATAAAGGTTAGTCAGCTGTTACTGGTTATAGTGACAATCCTTAATAGGAAATATTAGTATTAAGATATTACACTTTCAGGGGAAATTTTTTTTTTAAAATGTGTAAGAGGAAACGTAAACATGTTGTTTCATACAAATTTTCCTTCCAATTTAACCAAAATTTTTAGATCTAATTTACCTTCCCCTTTTGAAAGTTATGCCCAGTACTATATCTCCAGTCACCATCATTAAAGCAGTGATTATTAATATTTTCTTTTCTAAGGACAAATGACATTTGCAATATTGTTCCCTGCAATATTTGATTATCCTTTTAGCAATCACTGTGGGTAAACATGCTACTTGCTTAAGCTCAAATGGCAATCACTCTTGAATATTTATTCTCTTCAGAAAACAGAGTTGCTCTAAACCAGGCTTTCTTAGGTTAAGTTTTGTAGCATTTTAATTCTGAAATGAATAATACGAAAGATGTTGCTGGGAAAAATAAACGTCCTGTAATAGCAATTCTATAAAGTAAAAGGGAAAAACAAAGAGGAACATTTGTCCTTGTGCACTTGCACATGTTAAATCAATATGGTGAGGTTCAGTGTCACACCGTGATTACATGACTGTATATGAGCTGAAATTCTCAACCAGACTTTAAAAAAGTGCCAAGATTACATTCCAATTCTGAATCTGTTCTACTGTAGCTGGATTTAGCATCCGTCCTTCCCCTATTGTCTTCCCTAGGACCCTCTGGATTAATTATGATATATTTTCTCTTTCCAAACTCAAATCCTGCATTGATCACTGCTTCTTTCTCACTGTAATTCCTATTGCGAACATATCTGCCTTAGCCTCTTGGAGATGTACAACACATTTTATTTGTCATTGATTCACACTAAAATCACTGACTTTTGTTGCCGATGGGTTCTTTTGGAAGAGGGGAGTCATGTTTGGGGAGGGGCAAACGTTGCAGTTTTGGGGAGTTTATTTTCAGCTATTTATACAGTTCTTTCATATTCTAATACTGAATGGGTCTATCTTTGTCTACATTTTAATAATGATCTTGTTACAAACTAATATATTATCTTGAAATTACAATATATTAAGATCTATTGCAATCAACCTACAAGCTATCTTCGCTAATTTCCGTTTAAGCTTTATATCTCACTGTAGCTTTTGAGATACGATGTGAACTGTCACAATTATCACACTAGTTCCCTGGTATTGTTTGATGCATTAGGACAGCTTTATTCAGGCATCGTCCCTTAGACTGGAGAATTAAGTTTCTGGCGGGTGGATGGCATTCCACATTTCAAGATGATAGAGCACTGTGAGAAGAATTCTTAGACATACTCTGGAATATAGTTGCTCAGAGTACTGCACCTCCAAGATCCTGCTGTATCCATAACACACTTTAGCTCTTTGGTATATTGCCACGAGCATTACTGCATTTAATACTGAATTAATCTGTCATTTGTTGCCAAGTCACCCAGTTTTAAGTCCCTTTGAACCTTTGCATCTTTGGATTTCTATGAATTTTTGATCAACTTCACTTTGCCAATTCCCCCCCCCCCCCCCAAAAAATCCCTGGGGGGGGGTATTTTTCCCTTTATGAGAAAGAACCCCCCCCCCCCCCTTTTTGCAGATCATTATGAATATTTGAACTCCGATCCCAGACTAGTACAAGCCCCCAGGGGACACCTCTATTTACTTCCTCTCCATTCTGAAAAATGGACCATTTATTCCCACAATCCTTTTTACCTGGCATTGCTGGGAATGCTTCAGGATCATCTAAGGCATCCTTAATTTAATGACAACTTGTTATCTTATCATCCTACCTCTGTTTCATAACAACTCCCTGCCCCAAGGACAGACCTTGTTACAGGCACAGAACTCACCACCACACTCACTCGAACCCTAGGCTTGACACCCTGTCCCTTGGGGCTTTGAGCCCCAGAGCACCCACAGAGTCAGTGCATTGACTAATCACTCCCGTTGCACCTTTTTTAGTTGATTGGCTCAGCCCATTTAAGGCCCTCTGTGCCAATTTAGAGTGGGGGTGGACCTCTCACTATGGATGTTAGCAGCACAGAAAACTCACCACATTCCACACTCAAGCTCTGAGCTCCCTAGGTCTCCTGAACACCACTATGTTTTTCCGCTTTGGGGCTGGCCAGAGCACCCACAGAGTCAGTGCATATGACTAAATCACTTCACGCGGCACTTTTTTTAAAGTTGACTTTTGGGCTCAGGCATTAAGCTGTCCTAGTATGGGAGGCAAAGTTTGTTTAGAAAGTTGTGTGTGCCCAGAAACCGCCTGTCCCCCAAACTCTGCCCCCAACTCCGCCTCCACCTGCCAAGGCTCTGGGTGGGTTTCAGGGGGTGGGTCTGGGTTTAAACAGGTCCTGGCTGGGATAGGTGCAGGAAGGAGTGCAGGCTGGGAAGGAGTGGGTGCTGGTGCAGGCTCCGGGCTGGGGCAGGTGGTGGTGTGCAGGGGGTGAGGGCTGCAGGCTTTGACGAGTTGGATGCAGCTCTGGGCTGGTGGCGTGTTCGGAGGCGTGCGGGTGCAGGCTGGGGGCGTTGGGGGGTTGGTGCCGGCTCTGCGGGCGTTAGTCAGCACAAATTGGGCCGCTGCCGCCTAAAGCTCATACAAGCCCAAAGACAACAAGAACGGGCCTTGATTTCTAGCCTAAGTGACAACACTAGGCACATATATGGATCAGAATTGGGAGTACTGGTAGACAGACGTGTCCCCAATGCCATTGAGTGTTGGTGGGGAGGTGTGGTTGTTCGTTTGGTTTGTCGTTTTTGTGCGAATGTGGGAATGGATGTGCTGGTGGTGCATAGGCTGGCGCTGGGGCATAGGGTGGTGTGAGGATTGTGGGGATGTGGGATGGGTGTGTCGTGTGGTGTGTTATATTGTTTTCGTGGCGGATTGCAGTGCTGTCATGTTGGAAATGGATTGTTTGAGGGTGGTGTGATGGATATTTCGTGGGGTGTTTCCTTTTTTGATGGCGCTGTTTGGTTTCTTTTGTGTTGGTGTGTGGTTAGGTGTCTTGCAGTTGGTCTGGTTTTTGTTTTTTTTGTTTTTGTGCGTTTTTCGTGTTGGTTTTTTATTGGTGTTGGTTGTGTTGTTGGGTGGTGTTGGTTGGTGGTGTTAGTTTGGGGTTGGTGGGTGTGGTTGTTTCTGGTGTTGTTTTTGGATATGGTTGGGTGTGTGGGTGGAGGGGTGTGGGATAAGGGGAAAGGGTGGGGTCTGGTCTGGTTTGGTTTGTGGTGTGCTTTGGTTTTTGTTTTCCGCTGGTTTCGGTTGTGTTGGTGGTTGGGGCGGTGTGTGGCAGTGGATTAGTGTACAGGGGGGATGAGCGGCTCAGGGGCTGCGGGCAGGGATTAGGGTGCCGGGGGATGAGCGGCTCTGACTGGAGATAGGAATTAGGTGTTGGTGCGAGGATTGAGGGCTCTGGCTGGGTTGGGATTAGGTGCAGGGTGTGAGGGCTTCTGGCTGGGCAGAGGATTAGTGTGCAGGGGGGATGAGGGACTCAGGGGCTGCGGGCAGAGGATTTAGTGTGCAGGGGGATGAGGGCTCTGGGGAGCAGAGGATTTAGGTGCTGGGGGATGAGGGCTCTGGCTGGGGCTGAGGCGTTCATGATGCCAGAGGGATGAGGCTCTGGCTGGATGAGAATTAGGTGCAGGGGGATGCAGGGCTCTGGCTGGATGAGGTGTTCATGAGGAGATGAGGATTAGGGTGCAGAGGGATGAGGGCTCTGGCTGGGGATGAGGATTAGGGTGCAGAGGGATGAGGGCTCTGGCTGGGGATAACGATTAGGGTGCAGGGGGATGAGGGCTCTGGCTGGGGAAGAGGATCAGGGTACAGAGGGATGAGGGCTCTGGCTGGCAATGAGGGGTTTGGGGCATTGGAGAGGCTCAGGGCTAGGGCAGAAGAGCAGGGTAAGGGCAGCCTGCCTTGCCATTAGTGGATGGCAGGCACTAGGACCCTGGGGTAGCACACAGCAGTTCTGCCCGGAGCCATTCTCTGGCAGCAGGAACAGGCAGGGACACGGTGGAGGGGGGACGCAGGGGGAGGGATGGAAGGCGGAGGCCAGGACCCGCTCCAGGCAGGGACGCAGCAGGGCGGTGGGGGGAGACCCGTGGGGGCCAGGGCTGGGACCCAATCCAGGCAGGGCCGGGGGAGAGACCCAGCTCCAAATATTGCTAGAGCAGGGCCCCCAGCCCTGAATATTGCTGGAGCCCGGGCACCTCGAGCCCATATAACTTGCCGCCTATGTTCCTAGTCCTTCCTGACAATGGAAACAGGCAAACCAAGGGATTTTCACTTCTATGGGGTGATTCTTTCCCTGTTTCAAATGTCTTCAAGTGGTTTTAACTTGCCTACCTATTCTGGGCCAACATTTTCCCCAGTAAAACCTCTCTCATGGATTAACTAAACCTATACCCAAACAAAGTCTCTATAGAAAGAGAACTACTGAGGAAGAGGATGTTTAAATCCAGAATCTTATGTTTCTTCTCTCAGCAACACACTATGAGCTTAGAACAGTTCTCATGTGATACTAGCACTCATATCAACTTACTAAAGTATTAAATGTCAAAGTATATTGATCAATCCCAATACACTATTTTGCTTTAATCCAGGAATATTAAAATAAAATACTTAATGTATTTAATGAAAAG
Source organism: Chelonoidis abingdonii (assembly GCF_003597395.2). NCBI lineage: Eukaryota > Metazoa > Chordata > Testudines > Testudinidae > Chelonoidis > Chelonoidis abingdonii. The sequence continues at coordinate 32,586,790 of NC_133774.1, forward strand.
TATTAGAATAATTTATGCAAATATGATACAGAAATTTACATTCTCTCTTTTATGAAAATAAAAGAAGTCATTGGCTAAAATATGAGATGGACTGAAAGAAAAGTTGCATTAGTCATCTGTACAGATGAGAACTATTTTCTTGACTCATTCACATGACAGAGGATATCAGAGCTAGATGAACATCAAGGAGATTGTTTGATCTTCTAGCACTTCTTTGGCAGCACTGCATTAGTGCATAATTTTGAAAAGTATATCAGTATAGTACATTTGTCAACGTCTATGCCTGTAAGCTTATGATATATAAGGTCAGGGATGAGAAAATTTATTTGTTACCAACGAATGAATGAATAAATAAATAAAATCCCCTGACAGCATGGCAAGAGCAAAACAATAAGAAAGGATATTTTAAGATTATTGCATCATGTTTCTGCACAGTTTAAATGAGTCCATACTTACACAACCGATCAGTAACTGTGCTACAGAACAGCTTATTTTAATGACCACCTGGGTGAATTGCCAGTGCTAAAAACAGAATCCTACCTGCACAATAACGTTACAAAATGTTAAGAGATGTGTGAACCAGTGAAGATCACCATCAGAGGACATTTTGGTTTCTGTGCTACCAGCTACATCAGTAAAGAAAATGTAACTGATAGAAACATCCAGAGAGAAGAAAGAAAACAAAACATATTTAAAAGGTGTCTTTATTTTATACGGTTTACAGGGCACTGATTCAAGAAAGTGCTCACAGGTTTGCTCACAAAGAGGCTATGCAGTTGGCAGTTTATTCAGAGTTCAAGGTATATGCCACAGGATTCTTCACACAAGCTCCAAAAATAATGACATAAGTAATAATGTTAACACAACAGAGATGCTGATCATTCCACGAGCCAGGTCTAACTGTGCCTAATGTCCCCTGCAGTATATTTCCCTTACAGTGAATCTACTTTTAGAATCAGAGTTGCAGTAACCTTTATAGCTAAGGTTGTATTGTGTGTTTCCATTCTAACCTTTGTTTTCAATTACATCACTTTCGGAAACATTCACTTTATAACAGAATTATTCTAGGTCATTTTGTGTGTCAGCTGAGAGAGAGAGCACTCAAGCAAGAGACAGTTCAGACATTTTGGACACAGGAGATTAAAGAACCACAGTTTCTCTCTTATGTATAATTCTTCTGCCTAGAGCTGGTGAAAAATTAGAACGTCTGTCCCACAGGAAATGCCAATACTTTGACATTTGGTTTTGTACTGAATACACTGGTCTACAATTTTTGAGAAGTCGTCTGCTTCAGAGATAAAATGTGGTATTTATTATGTATTTTGATGTGCTGAATTCAAATATGATAATTAAAACAACTGATTGGCTACTGTTTCTAAGATATTTAAGTTTTTACATTTTATGTCTATGTATATTGTGTAGATAGTAGAGTTTTAAT
>NC_133774.1:32589508-32608291 GCF_003597395.2 Chelonoidis abingdonii
GGAGCCCAACAGCTAGACTAGAGCCAATCAACAATTTTAAGCATCATTTTCATTCTCAGTGACCCAGAATTATTAAAGTTTGACTACATTTATTTCAGAAGCATTTTGGCTGTAGAGTAGTGATATGGGAAAAAACTTGAAATACACCTCTACCCCAATATAATGCTGTCCTGGGGAGCCAAAATATCTTACCGTGTGATATTGAACTTGATTTGCTCCGCCTGAGTGCACAGTCACTCTCCCCTCCCCCCCAGAGCGCTGCTTTACTGCATTATATCCGAATTTGTGTTATATCAGGTTGCGTTGTATCGGGGTAGAGGTGTATCATTTTTTTTCATGGAACAGAAAATAATGGAGTAAGAAATGTTAGTTTCATATTGAACGGTATGTACCTGTGGTGCCTAATGGGAGTTGTAGTTTGGGTAGCTTATGCTCACATTCTCCATTAGTAGTCCAGCCAGGGAGCCCAGTGTTCCACCCAGAGGAAAGATTGGTGCATCATGTGAGATGTAGTCCAGCCTGTGAGCCTGGCTCATACCAAATAATGGAGGCATGAGCATCCAAACTACAATGCCCCCAAAGCACCATAGCAGCTCACAAATGGATGCAAATTAATGTTGAACTGACCCAAAATATAACATCTTGAGTGTCTGACAAACTGCAGTGCATTAATTCAGAATAATGTGGCCCAAAGCAAAATGCTTTGCTTTGATTTTCCTGATGGAAAATTTAAACATTTAAGCAACACTGAAGTTTTGCTGTGGAAAATTTTGATTTTGCATAAATTGTATTATCAGAAAAAAGAAAAACAAATTGTGAGGAATTGCAGTGGAAGAGGTGGGGATTCACAGGAGGCCCAGCTGTATTCACCACATATTTAAAGGTAAAAATGCACAGTTCTTAAGGGGCATGATTCAGCTCCCACTGACATTAACAGAGACACTCATATTGCCCGTAATAAGAGCTGGATCAGGCCCAAAGTGTGCAAGTGAGGGTCTCCACTTGTGTGCTCCTTCTTAAGCACATGCAGTAATGTGTGCCAGTAACATCTAGGCACATAGCTCCATATTATATTACCACTTTTTACTGGAGGTGGGGGACAGGGGGACAACTCAGGAAAAGCCTGGGAAATTTAATACAATTTTATATATATATAACATTGATCAAGTTTGTACAGTAATGCACTCAAGGACAGGAAATGACAATGATGCATAATCTTATCTTATATTCATGCATAATGATAGTATCATTAATATATTACCAAATTCTGGTACTATATTTCATACTATGCAACATATCATAATTTATATTCTATAATCTCAAACACATGAAGTGCAGTATCCTGTGGTACGGCATATAATGTGTATGCCAGAAATAAACCCATCAAGGTAATTTACATGAAGAGGTCACAATAATTCCTGGTCGTTTATACTACCAAACAATCATTAATGACTACCTCAGGTTGGAAGAAAATTGTTGACATAAACTTTGATGAAAAAATGACCAAAATAAACCACATTTTCTTTTCCATCTTCCAATTAACTAAGGATAATATAGGGGAACAGTGTCTCATAGCTAAGGAAGACTTTGCTGCTGGTTGAATTGATTTATTAAAGAACATCTATTATAGACCTAATTTCACACACACTAAAAGAGAAAATGCCAACATTTTCAATCATGGGAGACCAAAATTAGGCACTCAAATCCGTATTTAGGTATCTAAATAAGTGGCCTGAATTTCAGAAGTGCTGAGCACTAACAACTTCTCATGAAATTCTATCTCCATACTAATGCCATTCTACACACACAGTCTAAAACAAATACTGTGTAATTGAGTTTCAAAAAATTTTGATAATGGGTAGATGCAGGACATATGAAAGCTCATCAGTTCATAACATTAAGCCATATAAGTATTACCTATAGCTGGTGGAATACTGCTTATTGAATATATTATTTGATGGAATTTTTTATTTTCATTTTTTCATTTTGCCATATTTAGTTAAATAATTTATTTGACAAATTGGTTTTCCAGTTTTCTACCTGTTCTTGTAGTCCTCTCTAGAAGCTTTTGCCTACTTAACTTTTATCTTTAACAGGACTAAACCTTTAGCCCTCTGAATTGTAACTCCTTATGAACATCTTACACCATCGATGGGTATCCCTTTACACAATCTTTGAGATCTACTGATGAAAAGCTCTAAGAGCCAGATACCGTTTTGTATTACTACAAAGTTGTTACCTATATAATAAAACAATATCTGGAAATATAGCTATGGTACTAAATTAGTGTCAGGTTAGCAAACACTGAGAACTGGTTTTCATACAAACTAAACATAGTAAAATCAACAGAGTTTTGCTATATTCCAGAAAAGTAGCAGAAAAACAACAACAACATGTCTTGCACTGAACAGTATATGTGAATTGAGGATGAAAGGGGAAGGCAACAAACCCTTGATCACAATGTTTAATTATATATAATCTTCAAGATTACAAACAATGGACATGATAGGAATAACTGCAAAGGGAATGCACATCAGTTGTTTGCTAAATCCAATCACAGCCATTTTCTTAGTGTCTGTAATCCATTTCCTATTGGTAAGTAATAATAAATAACAAAAAAGTAGTAATGGAAAAGTTTGCATTAAATAAGAACCACAGTGAATGTAATGACTTCTGTTGGCTAAGCACATCACAAATTTCCAGTCAAAAATAAACAGGCTGGAAAGCACACAGGACACATCAGTGAAAATATGACCTCACCACACAGGCAAACACAGAAGAGCTAGGGGACATTATTAATTTCTCTTTTCAGGGTGTTCTACCTTTTCAAAAGAAGATGGCCTTATAACCTACCACAGAGTGGAAAAAACATAAGCCAGGTCTTGTATAGTCTTCCTAAAGCTTGAACAACTGTTGTAAAAATTAGGACTTGAAATGCTTTCCTCTTCATTGATCATGACACACCAAGTTAAATCAACAGTGTCCTCAGTTGCCCCATTCCTTCAGTACTTGCAAACTTCGCATAAAAATTCAGGATTGCAGTTAACACGTGTCTTCTTTTAGCATCAACAATAACATGTTTCTTATACTGTATCTAAAAGCTACACATGATGACAGTGTGCTGATGTAGCATGCTACAGTGTTAACATACCTGAACTACTATATTCCGAGGTCTATAGCATGATTCCTAGCCCCTTAGGTCAGATCACAAACCACAACTCTCTCAAAGCTATATATATCTGACACATCAGACAATGGATTTCCTGTCAAAGAGTGATTCAGTAATCTTCAATATGAGGAGCGAGGAAGACTGAAGAAATCATTTTTTTGCAGTTGTATATGATTAAACGGACTGTCATCCTATATAGGTCCCCAAAATATAAATACATTTAACTTTAATATGTAATTCTAACACTATTACTTTATTCATACATGATATCCTAATTGTATATTGTACTCAAGCACGGTTTATTTAAATGAAAAAGAAGCTGTTTCACTGATATCACGCTGCTAGACAATCTCAGCTAGGGAGCATGATTACTTGCCTGTTGCTAGAAGTACTTGCTGTAAATAAATTTGCATTCCATTTATTTGATTTGAAAATTCAGAAAATGCACCAAAGATTAATATTTACAGGACATATTTCTAGTTCTAAGGTATATTATATTTCACAAAAGCCATCAGACCTAATGCTATTATAGGTGTACTAGTTGCACAGACTATTATTAAGATTGCCTGACACCTCCCAATATAAGGTCCTATTTTCAGTTAATGACCTTTTCAGACTTTCACCATTTCAGCTGAAATATTTCCATAATAGATGCCTGCTTCATGCTGAATTGTGGTGGAAAATTTCAGCCAAGAACAATGCTAGGAAAAAATACATTGTTTTGACCATGTTAAAAAATTCTGGAGACGGTTTCTTTAAAAAATCTGTAACTCCCCCCCCCCCCCCATGCTTTGGAGCTGAGACTTGAAAATCTGGCAGAGGGCTGACCTTCGTGCCAGGATTGTGCCCTTTCCTGTCCCCATAAAAATCTGCCTAAATTTGGCCAAGTTATAAGTATTTGGAAAAATAATTGTTAGAGCTTCACAACTAGCTTCCCCAAAGACTGCGTCTTCATGTGGCATGCTCCGGCTGTGGGCTGATAAGGATATTCCCAGCAGTTACAGCTCTTGGCCACAGCAATCCTGTCAGTCCTGTGCTGGAGGCGACCAGAACTGCGACTCAGTTCAGTGTGCGGAATGTGATGTTAAACCAAGCATTCACAGCTAGTCACTAATTGTGTGTTCCTCATTTGCTGTGGGCCAGCTTGACACCCTGGGGTCTGATTTGCAAAACTGCTGAGCACTCGCAACTGATGTCAGTGGCAGCTGTGCTTTGAACATACAAATGGCTATATAAAATGAACTACTCTGAAAAATCAGGTTTTAGGTGTCTCAAATTAAGCACACAAAACTAGTGGGTACTTTTGACCTTAATTTTCTGTGCTCAGTTCCCCATTTATAAAACTGGAATGATAACACCCACTCACCTCAGAGTGTTGTTGTGAAAATAATTCAATGTCTGTGAAGTATTTAGATACTGTAGTAATAAGCACCACAGAAAAAAACGTGAGTAAATGGAATAATTTTGTCTTCAGGGCAGGGTTTGAGTAGTGTGCAGTAAATAAGGGCTAGGATCACACACTGAATGATGAGAAAACAAAATTCTGAAGTAAGTACTGTGCATCTTCTGCACAGAATGACATGGGGTCCTGTAGAAAAAAACAGCATGTTATCATGTATTTAAAAACTGCATCATGATGCATAAGGGGAGTGAATTAAGATTGCATGGACAACCTTAAATTCAGTATTCCTAACTTCTGAGTGCCCTGTTTTGCAACCTTAATAATGTTCTTTCAACATAGTTTTGTGTGTAATACTAAATGAAACACCGTATATACTTTGGACAATTATATAAGCTATCCTGTCCATTTTCAGATGTCATTACCACATCTATAGCCCACCTATCCATTCTGTGCCAGAATTACTTGCAAACCTGAATAATGTGACCCCAGCCAAACTCCTCGCTCATTATAATAGCAGCACTGTCAGAGATGAGGGTGGCGAGGCTAGTTACAAGGACCAGAATTTCTGCGGTCCCTGAATATTAGCAAATAGCATGGCACAGGGGAGATTTTAAAGCACAGGAAAGCATCTAAAGATGGCACATACCTATTGCCCAGATATTAGGGAAGTGCTGCAAGACAAACTGCAGTAGCTATGAGGTTCTTCCTCAGTAATTGCTGACTCACTACAATCAGAAATACTAGCAAAATAAGCCTTTCTCAAATACCTCACAAGCCCTTTTAACTTTTCAAACTCAGGCTGCAGGTTAAATTCTATAGTTCCCCATTTGACATTTATTTGATCAAGACAATAACGTTTGTGAAGAACATGGAAGATACGGTATCGCAATGTTGCTGTAGCCATACCGGTCCCTGGACATTAGAGTCAAAGTGGGTGTGGCAATATCTTTTATTAGAACAATAACATGGGAGATATCGTTCATTTCAGACAACTGCTGTCAAGGCTAACTCCTCACTCTAACACTTCGAGTGCAGAAGATGGGGGCCCGCAAGGATTCTAAAAATTAATACAGGCCACTCCAGGCTTGTATTAAACTCCCAAGGTTTTCTCTAACCTTGGATTGGTAGATGCTGCCACCAGTCAAGTGCAGAACCCCTTTGAGAGCCCGGGAAGGCGCACTTGGGAATTTCTTCCTGTGGGGTACCCTCAAGCTCTTTCACTCCCCTCTGGGGAAGAGCTGAGAAAGAAAAAAAATCAGCTGTTGCCACCAGCTAATTAAACAACATGTGCACAAACTTCTTAAGACACAAAAATCCAATTCTGTTCTTTAAAAAGGTATATTTTATTAATAAAGAAAAAATGCATCTGGGAACTCAGGCTATTGCCAGATTTTCAAAAGATAAACTACAAGGTTTAAGCACCAAGAATAGCTTTCTTGAGCTCCCACTTTAAGGTTACAAGCAAAACAAAAGCACCTGGGGTTAGCACAGAGGAGTCCACAAGCCATAAAGAAATAAAAAGAGATAAACCCTATCGCGTCTTACTAGACATTTCCTGATCTACTTACATATCTGGGGTTTTAAATTAGTAGTTCCCAGATATGATACTGAGGATTTTTCATACCTGGCCTCAAGCTTCTTACAGCATAGCTGCTGCCCTGTCCACCTCTCCCCAGGAGAACAACAGACAGACAAAAGGGGAGACTTTTTTCAAAAGTTCTAGTCTTCCCATTGGCTCTCTTGGCCAGGTGCCCACTCACTCCTTTTTACCTATGCATAGCAGTGAGACTTTTTAACGCTTCACAGGTAAAGCAATTAGAGAATAGCTACATACAGAGAACATGAAAAGCTGGAAGTATGCATACCAACAGGAAGAGTGTAATCAATTGAGATGAGCTATCATCAGCAGGAGAAAAAAAACTTAAGTTCTCCTCATACCTTCTATGGGTCACCTTAATTATCACTTCAAAAGTTTTTTTTCTCTTGCTGATGATAGCTCATTTAAATTGATTACACTCTTCCTGTTGGTATGCATACTTCCATCTTTTCATGTTCTCTGTATGTATAAATATCTCCTGTCTGTGTGTTCCATTCTATGCATCAGAAGAAGTGAGCTGTAGCTCACAAAAGCTCATGCTGAAATAAATTTGTTAGTCTCTAAGGTGCCACAAGTACTCCCGTTCTCAATGGATGGTCTCCTCTCCACCCTCCCACAGTCAACTCCAGCCTCTGTCTTCAAAACCAGTATTCTACAACAATTTTGTTATACTCATGGGTTTCATAGTAACTGGAATATTAAAATCCACAACTTTTTGGCTGGAATTGTGTCTGAGGAACCTGCTATCCAAATCGCTCCAATTTAACACCAAAATATATGATGCTTCTCCTATCATGGCATAACAGTATTCAAGATAATCTCACTCTATTTCAAAAATTAAAAGAAGCTCATAATGTGAGAGACTATATATTTGGGATTTCTCAATCAAAAGACCCCAGATTTTCACCCCAGGATCTGTTTGTAGCATAGCAATTTTTAGAAGAGTTTCCCTATGCATGTGGATGTTAAAACACTTTAATTATTGAAATCAGATCCTTATTGTGGGGGAAGGGAATGAGAGCTATATCTAAGAAACCCCTTAGCCAAGTTGGCCAAACTTGTCCCGCTAACTCTACAGTGCCCCTAATTTGGCTCACCATTCTTCTGGTGGATTTCCATTTTAACAGGTGAAAATTCTCTTTTGGATTAGAGCATTGCTTTTAAATGTTTACTGTAGCTTGTGCAATTTTTTATTTTTCTTTAGCAATTTCTGGAGGAAAATGTCATTTGAGGTTTGATAGAACTGTTCTAAAAAGAGGCCAAGTGCCTGGAATTTTTCTAATGTCTGTCATTTATATCAGACCCCTTTTTCAATGAAACTAGAGCACTTTGAAGGATGAAATTGAAAAGTGTTAACCTTGGATTCAGCTAGATTGGATACATTATTGTATGAAGTTTAAATATTTTGTGCTTATCTTTCTTAAGAAGTTATTTTGACTTCTGATAGTATCCAGCCACTGTCTTAGCCCATGCTGACCTTGCACCAGTCCTCAGAACAAGGCTGTCTATATTGGTGTTTTCTGATGTTCAGCAACCCCTTTCATCATGATGATATTGATGAAAGTCACAACTATTTGCTTTTCTTTGATCATACTCAGTCCCATTACTCCGGAAAAGAATGATTTCATTACCTTAATGCTGCTGTTTATGACAGTCTATCATCTTCCCTCTGTTTAATGAATGATATTTCCCTTGACAATGAAATGTTAATGTCACAGAATTTTAAGGGGCTTGTCTCAGGAATCTCTTCCTCAAATAACCTCAAACTTGGACCACTAACCTTACCTCAGACCCACCTGAGGCACAGCAATTTTCAAGACAATGAGAGTAAGCTTGGAAAAACTGGATGTTAAATAGTAAGCTAGTCTCAGTCTTAACTCTAGTGCCACAATCCCCACTATAATATACAAATACAAGGAGAGAGATGCCTAATGAAAAGTACTTCTTATGTCATATCGCAATTGACATTATATGATGGGCACAAGACCTTTGTTTTCAAGTCACCAAAAACTGACTTTAGATGGTGCACATGATCAGCACTTGGCTTCCTCAAACCATAATTTATAGGTGTGACTCCTCGTAGATTATAGAAACTTGCATGCAACATATGGAAAGATTGCAGCTGCTCTAAGATAGCAAGCTGCCAAACCAAAATACTGTAGGACCAAGTGTAATAAGCCTCTGTCCCAAATCTGGACCTTAGCGTCCAAAATCTGGGTGCTTAGCATGAACCTCCAAGCTTAATTACCAGCTTGGATCTTATCTCGCTGCCACCAATCAGGATTCTGAGTACCTGATAAACTCTCTGGTCTCCCCAAACCTTTCCCTGGGGGACCCCCAAGATTCAGATGCCCTGAGCCTCCAACAAAGGGAAATAACCCACTTCCCTTCCTGCTCTTTACTTCCTCCCAGATTTTCCCGCCCTGGGGATACTAGGAGATTTCCCTGCTTCAATCCCTTGAAACACAAAACAGAGAGGACGATTTACCTTCCCCCCTCCTTCTTCTCCCCCCTCCCAGTCTTTCCCTGAGAGAGACAGTACTCCTGGCACAGAGATTCCTATCCCCTTGCCTTAACTAGGAAAAGAAAATCCAACAAGTTTTAAAAAGAAAGCTTTATATAAAAAAGAAAGAAAAAACACATGACATGATCACTGCATCAAGATGACATAACACAGGGCTATTGCTTAAAAGAAAATATGAATAATCAGCCTTATTCAAAAAGATATCCAATTTAAACATTCCAGCAACTCCACACATGTAAATACAAAATACAATATAAACCTATTGCTTTTCCTTTTGTACTCACAACTTGGGAACAGAAGGGTAGAAAGAAGCTTGGAGATAGAAAAAAAACAACTCTTCTCTCATAGCCGAGAGAAAACAAACAGGCAGAACAAAGACAAAACACACCCAGAAGTTCCCTCCCTCACTTTGAAAAATCCGGTTTCCTGATTGGTCCTCTGGTCAGGTGTTTGGTTCCCTTTGTTAACCCTTCACAGGTAAAAGAAACATTAACCCTTAGCTATCTGTTTATGACACCAAGACAAGAATATTTAAATAAAAATGAAATAACTTCCCCTTAAAATGCTATCATAACAAGACATTCCGTTGCACATGTGTCTCCCTCTGGGGAGAGTATGAATGAACAAACAACATATGACAGACATTAGTCGCCATTGGATGGCATTCAGGTACCACAGTGATGAGCCTTGCATAGGACCCTATATAGTATTAGTGTAGGAACTGTATATGCTAGAAAGACAATATTATTCAGCCTTGGAGGGGAGGGGGTCACATTGTCTCTCTCAGAAGCCACAATGCCAGCTGACTGAGAAGCAACATTATAAAGTTTCTAGGGAGTTCTGTCTATCTCTCTCTTCAACCAAAAAGAATACTGCCTCCATGCAGAGTTGAGTGTATAGAGGATGAGAGGAGGAGGTCCCAGAGGGTGTGTACAGACTTCTGAGACAAAATGTGGCTAGTGGGAACCTCCTTTCTGTTTCTACAATCTAAGAAATAGGGATGGCTTCAAGTTGAGAGCCTTAGTTATTAAATATTAAATCCTGCTTGAAACAAGCACTGTACAAGGTATATTTTCTTTCTTCTCACTAGCTGATTGTACCATGCATGTGTGTAGGGTTTTTTTGTTTTCTTTTTAACACTCACTTTTTTTAACGCTCTGTTAGCTTTTTGGCAGTCCAATAGAAAATGTGGAAAAGATGTCACAAAGCAGAATATCGAATGCAAAGACATGCCAGTCAGCATCCTGGTGACCTATTTTTACTATAGTAATTACATATTTGAAGATATGTCACTATTTTGTCAGGAAAGCTGCAAAAGGCGATGTCAGCAAATGTGCTGCTTATCATTAAAGATGTAACTTGATATCTGCAAACATTTGTCTCTGACAACTTAAGGCAAAGGACTCCTGCAATAATACTCAGTATAAAATTACTATCACAAAAACAACAAATATTGTACTTCTGCAATAGTATATAATGTTTGGTCAAACATTTGGGACTGAGCAGGCTACAAAAGACCTTTGTTTGATAAGGTTTTGAAGGGAGCTCAGGGTATATTCTCCAGAATGAAGAAGGATGGGGAAAAAAACAGTTTTGCAGGTGGCAGGCTAGCAGGTTTCTTTTGAATAGTTATTTTATTTCAGCTTTGGTTCTGGAGTAAAATTAGTTGTATGATAAGGTGGCTAGAATCTTGTATTGTCATCTTATTATTTAAATCAAACAGATAAAATATTGTTTATTATACTGGTGCTGGCTAGGTAACAAATATAAATGCAATATATTCACACAAAAGTGTTCTTAATGCATTTGTTTTTATCTTAGACAAGGGAGAAAATAAAACTGATGTCAAATGTCATGATGTGGCAGAGGAGTTACAACAAGGAGGAAAAACATAGATGATGTATATCGGTAGGGAGGACTTACAAAATACAAAGGGAGATGTCCTGGAAGACAAAATTATATTATTAGTGAAGAGTCTTAAATCCAAAGCCTCCACAATAACCTCCTATGAAATGCTCCTGATTCGATACATAGGAATGAACAAATAGAGTTTGTAGATTAAAAGTGGTGTTGGGAAGATGCTTTTAACTTTATTTAACTCTTAGGTGAGCATAGTATCCATCTTAACAAAAAGGGAATCAGACAACTGGCAATGAAAATGAAGGCTTTTTGGAAGATTGTAGGAAAAGCCAGTGGATGTTGAGGATGTCTCATATGAACAAATAAAATTGCTAGGATAATCAGGAATAAAAAGTGACAATATAGACAGCAATTATAGTTGGAATAGGAAAAGACAAAGAGGTGAATAAAGACATGACCAAGCTGATAAATTTCCATAACATTGCAAATACAAAAGAAGTGTCTATGTATGGTACCAATATGAAACACTTGGAAAGAAAAACATAAGTGATTTGGAATTCCATGTTTTAGAAGGTGAAGTCATAGTGGTGGAAATTAGGTTGATGTGGCACTCTGTATCTCAAAGCAGCATACTGGAACCCCCATATTCACCCCTCTCATAGAATCATGAGATATTTCATACCAACCATGCCATGTAAGATATCAGATGAAAGGTCATGATCTGCTGAAATCCATTCTCCTGTCCAAATATGTAAATTGTCAGTATGTGTAAAGTTACGAGATTTTTGTTATTGAAACATGTTGTAAGTTTGCCAGTGGCAACAAAGGAGGTGAACCACTCCCAGGATGATGTTAAGCGACCATTAATCAGCAGGAGAATTGTAATCAAGGGATTTACAATGCTGTGAGGGCTGCACAAGTATCACCCAATAGGGGATTGCCCCAAGTCTGTGATTCAGGAAAGCCCACCAGACATGTCTGTGCTAACATTTTCCAGGCACAAGGACTGAAGGTATAAAACAAGGGACAGTGGTACCATGCCTTGGCCTTTCTCCTCCCCCACCTATGCTAGAAATAATAAGAATTCTGGGAAGACAAAGACATCAACTGTGTAGACTGGTCCCAGGCTTAAAAGTGGAAACCTATGTATTAAGATCTATAACATTCAGTGGGGTGAGAAAACTGCTTGATCTAAATACTGCCCATTTCAATAAGGTTTAAGATTTAGACTGCATGCTTATCTTTTATTGTCTTTGGTAACTATTTCTGATCTTTCGTGCCTACCACTTATAACGATCTAAAAATCTATCTTTCTGTAGTTAATAAATATGTTTTATGTTTTACCTAAAACAGTGTGCTTTGGTTGAAGTGCTTGGGAAATCTCAGTTTAGTTTACAAAGGCTTGCATATGTCCTCTCCACATCGAGGGAGGGGCGGACTGGGTAATAAACACACACTAGTCAGGCTTCAAGACTATAGTTCTGGGATACAAGGCTGGGGAGCTGGGGGGAATTGGCTGGTGCCTCTCTCTTTGTGTTTCATGAGTGGCTCAGAGAACTTTCATGCAATCTAGCTGGGTATGGGGCTCCATATGCTGTTATGCTGAGTGATAGTAGTGCCTGGAGGTGCTTGCTGCTAGCAAAACATTGTGGGAGACAGTCCAGGCTGGAGAGTTAAGAGGGCACAATAGTATCCCGGAGATCCCATCGCAGTTGATTTTGTTTTCCCCTCCCTCAAAGGAAATAAGAATCATTATGGATAACTTTGGGTATACAAATACCAGCATAAGGTTAGGTGCTCACTAATGGTCTCTATAACCAGAGGCAGAATAGGGATCTGTGGGGCCCTGGGCCAGAGAAAGTGAGGGACCCTCCCCACCCATTCTGCCTTCAGTCCCCTCCCCCCACCACACTACTGGTGGAGAAATAGGGTTCGGGCAAGGGACCTTGCCCCACTCCACCAGCCTGGCACTCCTGCCGGGGAGCTGGGTCAGGGCATGAGGGCTTCCCCCATTCCCCAGCAGGAGCACCAGAGACTCTCTAGTGGGTCGGGGCACCCATTTTTTCAGGCACCTCCCAAATGGCTGTGGCCCCTGGACATGGACCCATTGGCTCAGTGGCTAATCCGCCACTGTCTGTAACAGAGAAATAACAGTGAATGCAGAATGCTGAGAGTAGAGAAAGAGCCAAAGCAAAATCCCACATCCACACATTTCCTAACTTTGGGGATGTTCAGATCCAGATCTGAACTTCACAGTTGATCTCAGTCCTGCCAATGGGACAAACAAAAACACCAGATCCAAATATCTTTACCTACAAATGATGGAAAAGCTCCAGATCCAGATATGGACGTTGTAGCTGAGGGTCATCTCTAGTTAGGACAGATCGAAGAACAATAAAATCTTCTGGAACAGCAAAGATGGATGATTTTAAGCATTCATTGGCTGAAAAATCACCTTTGGACATAGTTTGTTGCAACTATAACTTGGTACCTTAAACAATTGATTCTCAGAATATTTCCTTTTCTGGAGTTTCCAATATGAGAAGTTTTTGTTGACTTTCAAAGTCATTTGGACATTTCTGAAAAATCCAACCATTAAGCCTAAGTAACACAGAAGGTGGGGTGTGGCTGAACAACTAAGTTAAAAAAAAATCTAAGGGGAAAAAATAGCCAGAAAAGAGTAAGATATTCTTTAAGTACTGTATACCAGTAATAGTAAACCCAGAGAACACTCAATAGATGAGTAAGACCACCAAATTGTGAAGGGAACTGTAGCCAGGGGGTGTTGTCACCCTCCCACATGGACGGAGGGACAGCCACGACTACCCCTTGGTGGGCAGAGCCAGGACACCCATGCCCACCCTGCTAGAAGCAGAGGAGTGGTACAAGAACTACAAATATAAAAGGCAGGCCCTCAGGCTCAGTTGGAGAGGAGTCACCAGAGGACTCCTCTGCAGCGTGGGGCATGGGTCGCTTGCTGGTGGATTCCCTGCAGCTTGAGGTCTTCAAATCTCAATTTTGACGATTTCAATAACTCAGTCATGGGTTCGGGGTTGTTATAAATGTGTATGGGCAGGGTTTTGTGGCCTGCCTTGTGCAGGAGGTCAGACTAGATGATCATATTGGTCCCTTCTGACCTATGAGTCTATGAGTCTATGAGTCTATGAGAAGGATGTCTACCACCCACTACTGGAGCTCGGATCTGACAGCTGCCACTACAGAGCTCAAGACCCAGAGGGACGACCGGAACCACCTGGTGTCAAGGAAATATTGGGGCTGCCTTTAGCTGTTTACCTTGACGAGATGAACGATGCCTCTGGGACTCATGGAGTGGAGGAAATGGCCCATGAAAGCCAAACATAGTTTGGCTGTATTGCTGACAGTCGGTTAGCGTGTTGTGGCCGGATTCCCTGCCGAGCCAATGGTGGACCACTCTGCCACTGTTAGGGCCCTAGGCTGGGACTCAGTGGAGTTGGGTGGGCCTGGATCTCCCTGCCCCTTCGCACCCCACCTGGGGGAAGCAGGCTAGCCACTCTAGGCCAAGAGGCCCGTGTTTGTCAGTGGTCTGCCAGAGCCGGAACCCCCGTCTGTTTCCTGCCTGGCCCTGACTACAGGCTTCTTGGTGCTCCACTCTGTTGGAGGGCCTCGGTGCCTAGACTCATTACTGCTCTGCCCTAACTGCAGTAGAGTTCTCTGTATGGTGCCCCACCCTGGCTGAGGGCCTGGGCTCTGAGGTTACTGACTGCTTTATCCTGCTGAGTGGCAGAGGCCTCAGTGTTAATTCCCCCCTGAACTGTGCCCCTCCAGAGGCCTTGTAGTGAGGTGGTGTGGTCTTCCCCTCAGACGGAGGAACAGCTGCACCCAGGCACTATCAAGGAGGTTAAGGAAATATTTTTGAGACAAATAGCTAAAATGTAATGTGGGGTACACATTCGTTTGAGTAAGAATACCACCATCATCAGTTGCATAAACTAAGATAAAATTACAAAGGTTATAAATCTTCATTTTTTAAGGCATAGGCTGATCATCAGCTAAATTAGAGAAAAATGTCCTTGGTGTAGTCTGGTGAACATGAGGATTTTGCACTTTCCTTTGAAATATCTGTCATTGGCCATTGTCAGACACAAAATGGATGTTACATAGGAACAAAGGAATCGCCACACTAGACCAAACTTATGGTACATTTAGTCTAGTGTTCTGCATCTGATAGCAGCCAGCACCAGATGATCCAGAGGAAGGTACAAGAAATCCCATAGAAGGGAGATGTGGGGTAAAATTTGTGCTTGTGAAGGCCTCATCAAAATCTCTAATTAGAGATTAGTTTAAACCCTGGAATAAGTTCCATATGGCAACTGCTCTGTTCCAAAATTACGAGAAGATGAGTATTTTAGATTGCTTCTCATCTCAAAACATCACCTTTCCCCAAACCTAACTTAAGAGAAACTAGTCCATGCTAAAAATGGGAGTTCATTAAACCATGCACTTGGGCGGCAGCTGCTGGACTCTTCATGGCTATTAACATACAGACTTATTATTCATTCTTTATCACTAGCTTCATCTCCTATCTCTCAACTATAAACAAAAGTGTGTGATCAAAGAAATGCTTCACGTAAGTTTTGAAGCAAGCAAATCACTCAGCATTTCCCTTCCTTTGCGACCAATCACATTGGATCAGATTCTCATTTACACTAAGGCCTCTTTACAAAACGCTGGTACTCTTAAAATGGGCATACACATAATGCAAGCCATCTTTAAGGCCAGAGTGGTATAAAGGATCCTTCATGTAAATGAAGAGAATAGCTGATGTACGGATGCATGTGAATGAATGATCTAGTAATTACTATTGTAAGTGTGGTGCTTGTCATTAAAAAGCCAATATTTACCAACAGTTCTCACACAGCAGAATGTGAAATACCAACATTATTTTCTATTCTTGGAATAACTGTGGTAACTCTTGGAATTTTTTTTTCCAGTTTAGTGGACGATCACCATGACACTGCAATTTTCATTTTAGCACTCCTAGACCAAAGATAGATTGGATGTTGAACAGTTAACTAGAGAAATTATTCACGACAGCAGTACCTTGTTCTATCTATTGCCATACCACTGCAACCACTGCAACCTCTTCCTTATATATGTGTAGACGAGCACTTCGTTGCTCGCAGTACAAATTCGCTGGAGACCACTCTTTCACAGACCAGTGCCCTTTTATCTCCCAGTATTTTCCCATCACCACATAAATACAGCGCAATACCAGTCAGGTAGCCCCTTAGGGAACAGCCTGTTCTTACAGCAGGTGGAGCAACAGGCCCTCACTCCTCACTTTCCTGTTCCGCCTTCCTACTTCCTTCCTGCTAGCTTTATAGGTCTTCCTCTCAGCAGGCTCACAGGTGATTGCTCTCAGGCTCCTTTAATGAGCCACACTCCGCCAGCTCCCCTTGATGGGAGCTATGCTAGCAGGTTTTGAGCTAACGGGCTAGTTCAGCGCCTCTTAAGCCAGTCTGTTACAATATGCTTTTATTTTCTTAGTAGAAAATGAGTATCATCTCTTATTTCAAATTACATGTATTGTCAGCTGGTCACCCAGTGCTTCCTAACCAAAATATTATTACTGGTTTTCTTCGCTGAGAAAATAACATTGGATTTTATATTTTGATTGCCCACCGAGACAATGGGCTTTTTGTTGGACACAGAGTTACTATTTTTTCTCTCACAACATCCACTATATTTCTCTCTCTCTCTTCATTATTTACACCAAGTTCATCACCATGATACCTAAGCACCTAACAGAGATTATGTAATGTACACAGGAAGATCCTTGTTTCCATCTTTGTTACTACTATCTTTACTGTCACCACCACAACCAGCAGTCATTTTCTTTAACATGTTATATACACTTATTATGCACAACAATACCCACGCACCGCACATTAAAAGAACAGTAACATTACAAAGTCAAGCACTCAGAAGTTTGAAAATGCCAAAATTAATTAAGTCTTAATCCAACCCCCTTGTGATAGTCTTTAATTTCCTGTCCCCTGCAACTTTCCCCTGTCCTAGTGATGTCTGTTCTCCATCCCTAGCTCCTTGTTCCAAGTTCCATTCTTCTCAAATCAACTCTCCACTCCTCAGGCTTTTCATCCCAGTCTGTCACCTAGCCAAGGCAGACCTAGTTTGTCCTCTCTGGGCTCCCCATCTGAGTCTTCTTGCTCAGCCAGTCCTCATTCTTCCCTCCCAGCTCCTCATCAGTTGCCTCTCCCTTCCATGCTGGCTTGCCAGTTGTTCTCCTGCATGCTGCCCATTTCTGTCCCTCTCCAGTCTCCTCATCCAAACTTGTTCACCCCATTAAGCATACACACATTCCTCCCTGGCTCCTAGTCCCAGTGTATTTGCCTAGCCAGTCTCAGTTCTTCCCCGTCCCATTCCGTCCACATTGAGTCCTAGCTACAGTCTCCCTGTTCAACTAGTCCTAGTCTTCCCCTAGTTTCTCCTCTGATCTCAGTCTTCCCTCCCAACTGGCTCCAAATACCATCCTCTGTTCCCCATTTCTCTGATCAGCTCCCAGTCTCCTGCCCAATGAGTTACAGCCTCCCCTCTCCCTCAGATCCTCTGGCTTCCTTGCCCAACCAATCCCAGTCTTCCCTCCTGCCTCTTTACCTAACCATTCCTAGTCTTCCCTCTTCCCCTCACTCCATGGTCCTAGTCACAGTTTTCCTTTCAATCCCTCACTGCTGTCTCAGCTGTGGACATAAGCCTGGTGAATCTACTCCTTCCTCACGCCCAGTCACGCACAGGAGCTGCGAGGGGATGAAGCATGCTCAGTGAGGATAAACTTTGGAGATTTTACTTGCTAAATTCTTAAGCCTCTACTGACCATGTGTAAATTGAAATTTTTCAAAGGCTTATAAATTAGCCAAATTTGGGTGGATTCCTGGAGATGGCAAAAGGCACAAAGGCCACTGCTTTGCCACATTACGAGTCCCATAACCATCTCAAAGAAAATACCCTCCACATTCTTTTTATCTTTTCAAAAAACATTTTCCCCTCATTCTTGGAAATGCCTGAACTATTTTGGCTGTAACCTTCCAAAAAAGTTCAGCCTCAGGAAGACACAAATGGAATCCTAACAATGGTGTTGCTCCATTACTAGATGGAAAAGGTTGAACTGTCAATAATAATGCAGAAAAGGAAGACATGTTCAATAAATATTTGTATTTGGGGAAGGAAGCCCAGATGATATATTCATTGATGATGATGATGATGATGATAATGATGAAATACTTTCCATTTGAACAATAACTAAGAAGAATATTAAACAGCAGCTTAAGATAGAAGTTTTTAAGTTGGCAGGTCCAGACAACGGGCATTCAAGCATTTTTAAAGAGTTGGCAGAATTGCTCTTTGGACCACTAATGATGATTATTCAATAAGTCTTGTAATACAAGGGGGAAATTTCTGGAAGAAAGCTAATATTCTGACAATATGTAAAAAGGATATTTGGGACCACTCAGTTAATTATAGGAATTTAAGTATAACATTAATCCCTGGCAAAATAATAGAATGGCTGATATGGGACTTGATTAATAAAGAATTCAAGGAAGGTAATATAATTAATGTAAATCAGCAGTGGCTTATGCAAAGCAGATTTTGTCAAAACTAATTATCTTTTTCAATGCAATTACAAGGTTGATTGATAAAGGCAATTGCGTTGATGTAAAATACATAGACTTCTGTATGACACTTGACCTGGTACCATAGAACATTTTGATTGAGAAACTAGGGGTAGGTCTACACTACAGGATTATTCCGACTTTACATAAACCGGTTTTGTAAAACAGATTGTATAAAGTCGAATGCATGCGGCCACAAAAAGAACAATAATTCGGTGGTGTGCGACCATGTACCGAGGCGAGCATCGATTTCTGGAGCGTTGCACTGTGGGTAGCTATCCCGTAGCTATCCCATAGTTCCCACAGTCGCCCCCGCCCACTGAAATTCTGGGTTGAGATCCCAATGCATGATGCTCCAAAAACAGTGTCATGAGTGATTCTGGGTAAATGTTGTCACTCATTCCTTCCTCCGTGAAAGCAACGGCAGACAATCATTTCGCGCCCTTTTTCCCTGGATTGCACTGGCAGACACTATACCATGGCAACCATGGAGCCTGTTTTGCCTTTTGTCACTGTCACCGTATGTGTACTGGATGCCGCTGACAGAGGCGGTACTGCAGC
>NC_133774.1:32610305-32719305 GCF_003597395.2 Chelonoidis abingdonii
AACGGAGCTCTGATAGAACAGGTTTGTCTTCCCATACAGCGATCAGATCCAGTATCTCCTGTACGATCCATGCTAGAGCTCTTTTGGGATTTGGGACTGCATCGCCACCTGTGCTGACCAGAGCTCCACTGTGGACAAACAGGAAATGCAATTCAAAAGTTTGCGGTACTTTTCTTGGCTACCTGGCCACTGCATCTGAGTTCAGATTGCTTTCCAGAGCGGTCACAGCAGTGCACTGTGGGATACCACCCGGAGGCCAATACCTTTGATTTGCGACCACACTAACTCTAATCCGATATGGTAATACTGATTTCAGCGCTACTCCTCTCGTCAGGGAGGAGTACAGAAACTGGTTTAAAGAGCCCTTTATATCGCTAGAAAGGGCCTCGTTGTGTGGACGGGTGCAGCGTGAAATCAGTTTAACGCTGCTAAAATTGGTATAAACGCGTAGTGTAGACCAGGCCTAGAAGAATACAAAATTAACTTGGCACATTCCAAATTGATTAAAAATGCTGGCTAGCTAGCTAACTGATAGATCTCAAAATGCAATTGTAAACGAGGAATCATTGAGCAGGTGTTTCTAGTGGGGTTCCTCGAAGATTGGTTGTGGGCACTACCCTATATAACATTTTTATCAATGACCTAGAAGAAAAACATAAACATAATCGCTGATAAAGTTTGCAGATGACACAAAAATTGGTAGAGCAGTAAATAATGATGGGTGAAGGTTAATGAGACTGAGTGATCTAGATTCCTTGGTAAGCTGGGCTCAAGCAAACAATGTGTGTTTCAATATAGCTAAATATGATATCATACATCTAGGAACAACGAATTGAAGCCATACTTACAAGATGGGGGGCTCTTTCTGGGGAAGCAGTGACCCTGAAAAGGATTTCTCAGGGTGGGGGAGAAGGGGGGTTGGTGTCCTGGTGGATAATCAGCAGAATGTGAGCTCACAGTGGCCGAAAAGTATAACGCAGTCCTTGGATATATAAACAGGAAAATCTTGAGTAGGAGTAGGGAAGTTATTCTGCCTCTGTATTTGGGCTCAGTGGTGACGGCTTTGTGACTGCTTTTGGAATACTGTGTCCAGCTCTGAGGTTCACAATTCAAAAAGGATTGTAGATAAATTGGAGAGGATTCAGAAAAGAGCCATGAGAAGGATTAAAGATTGGAAAACATACCTCATAGTGACAGACTCATGCAATCCAATCCCTTTAGTTTAACAAAGAGACGTTTAAGGAATGATTGATCAACATTTACAAATACTTAAGTGAGGAACAAACATTTAATAATTGTCTCTTCAATCTAGTCAACAAAGTTATAACAAGATCCAAGGAATGGAAGTTGAATCTAGTCCAATTCAGACTAGAAATAAGGTGCACATTTTTAACATTGAGGGTAATTAAGCATTAGAATAACCATTAGCGCGAGAGTTGTGGTGAATTCTCCATTACAGTTAAACATCTAACCTTGATTTTAAAATTATCTAAAAGATATGCTCTAGTTCAAACAGGAATGCATGCAAGGAAGCTGTGGCCTGTGCTATACAAGAGGTCAGACGAGAAGACATGGTGCTTGTGGGTGCAACTACATTGATTTGCATTGCACCAACTTATGCCATCAATGAATTTGTACCAAAATGGATAGTGGCAAGCAACAGTGTAGGGATATTGTTTCCCCCTTCTCTTCTTCTTACAGGCATTTTCTAAATATCTGGTTGACATTCTTTTATCCTCCTTTATTCCTGAAATTTATTTTTTGCTATATAAAATTGTATTTACTTTTAAGTAAAAGACTATAAAATGATTTCTCTAATTTGAAAAAAAAATGATTCATCCCTTTCTATATGTCATACGAACACAAAGATACCTGTATAAAATATTTTTTCTTTGATTAAGAACCTCTCTCTCTTCAGCTCTTAAATTCTAGAAATGACAGGTTGGGGGTGGGGAGTTGTCTCCTTGCAGTGTTGTTCTAGCCTCATTGGTCCCAGGATTTTATAGAGACAAGGTGGGTGAGGTAATATCTTTTATTGGATCAACTTCTAGTTGCTGAATGAGACAAGCATTTGTGCTTACACAATTGTGTACCTGTCCCTGTACTGTCTTTCTCTTCCTTTTATAGAATAAATGTGCTCAGTAAATGGTGGGCTTCAGTGAAGCTATTTATATGCATAGTGTTTGGCTCTGGAAAAACACGAGCTTGGAAAAGTTCTCAAAACAGCAGCCTCATTTCAACCCTGCAAGGCTTTCATTAGCTGATAATTTAATTCATTCTTACTGTGGTTGCAGGTAATGACATATTTTAGTAACAAAAAGTATGAAACAAAATATGTGCTGACAACTCCATTGAGTATCAGTAGAGTAGAGTTGCTGCTTTTAGATCTGAGGCTTTTTGGTTCAAATCTCAGCAGAGAGATTCCTTGCTTAAACACTTCCTTGATGTTGTCAACAAACTGAGACAGACACTGCCAAAAATTGTTCCATTTATTGGATTTATTCACTTGACAATTTGCCCAGTTTCTGTGATGTTTGGCTTATCTATTTCTAAATGGGTATCTGCTTGTTTTTGTTTTTATTTTACCTCGATCACATTTTCCCTTCCACATATGCAATATTGTGTTGTTCCACATAATAATAAGAAATCCTAATGGTGGAATATATTAAACTGGGAAAAGTTTCATTTTAGCATCTTTTTAACAGATTTCCCAATCTATCTACTATTCTTCATCATCTGAAGTCTTCAACACAAACATCACCTAGCTCTTTGAATCTGTCAGCCTTCAAGACAGTTATCAAAGCTGTGTAGCTCCATTTCTCTTACAATAGATGAGAATTAACACAAATGCAGCCAAGTTCTGCCCTTGAGCTAGCACTTCACATACACACGCGCACACACACATACACATCCCCTTCCAAGTGAAGTAAACCCTTAATTTTTCTTCACGCTAAGGAAAAAAATAGAAAACAACTTCAGGATTTGGTTTAAAGGATGTTGTATTCATGTAACTGAGGGCAAAACTGGACTAATAACACATGGGTAAAATGTCTTTTTAATAGACCTGGTGGGATAATTTACAAAACCTTTTCCTGTTGAAAAATGCCAGTTTTTTGACAAAATGTTCATAGTTAAGATTTTTCAAGCCCAAGATGTTATTTCTGGTGAGTGAGAAGGAGAGTGCAAGAGCCCAGAACATACAGGTACCTGGTGGTTAGGGCAGTTAGCTGGGATGCTGGAGACTCTGTGCCTGCTATGCCCAATTCAAAACATAGACTTGAACCTGGGTCTCCCACATCCCAGGTGAGCAGGAGACCCAGATTCAAGTCCCAGCTCTCAATTAGACATGCTGTTTCTCACCTTCTCCTGTTGCCACATTGGAACAAAACCAAATTTAGAATTTTTTGTGAAATAGAAATCTTTTCTGGCCAGCTCCACCTACTAGTCTTTTTTAAAAGTTCATACTAAACTTCACCCAACTTTCTTTTAGGTAGTGTGCTGAGAGAGTGGGGATTAATAGATAAAGACGATTTTAAAACTGAAATATCTTCTGATTTTGGACAGTCATGGAAAACAACTAGTTCTAGCTGTGATGCAGCGGTTTGGGTTACAAAAAGTTAGTAGTCAGTAAACCAACAAAAGAAAAAGGCAATCTTAAATATTAACATGTAGTGCAATGTAATACTATGTACTTTTTTTCATTAAAAAGTTTAACTAGCAGTTTACTGATAACTTAGAAGAATGTTTGAAAAACACAATGAAAAATGAACAATACTTACAACCATATCATTTAGGGACACCCAGCAATCTGGTGGGAAATCCTGAAGTAATGGTACTAAGAACTGAAGACAACCATCCCAGTGGCAAAGAAGTAGCATCATTCCAATTAGATTAAAGATTCTCACCACAGCACTGGCCAGATCATATGTCATATGGAAAATCTGGAAAAAAAATTACAAATTATTTAGATAATGAAATTCAGGTAATACAACATGAGATTTTTCTCGTCCAAGCAAACTAAAGAGAAGCAAGCACACTGTGATTTTCTTACAATACTTTTGGGATTAATTTATTATATAAAATCACATCACCACATTTCACATATAATGCCAATATTTTGCACTTCTGAAGTGCCTTTCATAGATTCATAGACTTTTAGGCCAGAAGGGACCATCATGACAATTTAGTCTGACTTCCTGCATATTGCAGGCCACAAAACCTCACCCACTCCTGTAACAGACCCATAACCTCTGGCTGAGTTACTGAAGTCCTGAAATCATGATTTAATATTTCCCCTGAGGATCTTAAAGTGCTTAACAAATACGAATTATGCCTCACCAGTGAAGTAGTTATTACCATTTTACAGTTATGCAGACTAAGGCATAAAAATGCTACGTTCCCAGTGTCATGCAGAAGACAATGACAGAACAGATTCCATGAATCCTACCCCTTAGACTACTACAATACCTACAAGACCACAATTCCCCAAATTTTCACCTCCATATATTGCACACTGTGCAGGGAAAAGATATACAGGTATAAAAACTAGCTTTATTACTTTATTTCATCTCTTTAATCTAATGTCATATAATTTAATTTATATTAGGATATCTGTCAATGTAATATTTAAGCATCTTCAAATGAGAAATTTCACAAGAATTTTCCTTCAATCTTTGATAGTAGTTTTATGCTACTATATCTCTGTGTGTGTTCAGTCCCTTTTCAATATTTGCTAAATATAAATGGAGAAAATGAAGAGTAAGAAATAGTCTTTATTCATATGGGGGTAATATTTCTGTATTCTTTATTTCCCAATTCAATACACAAACACCTGCCTTACTATACCACAATCATACACATGGAAGTGTAGATTTCATTAATAGTGTATTAAACACTACTAATTTTCCTAATGTATTGTAATTTACAAAACACCTGGAACAATTCATTATAAATTGGTGTGTTCGATTAGTCCCTTCATTGCTGGACAAAAATGCTTGTATCTGCATTATCCATTACAATGAAAAAAACTCTATATAAACACATCCGTGAGAACATGCAAATACCCACACCCCACATTATTAAGGGCAATTTTGCTGGACCTAATTAGCATGTTCAGAAGCAGACACTTGTTCACTGACATACAAAATAAGCATTATGTTCCACATCTAAAGGAAAAGTACTATACACAAGTATCTCAAAACATTTCCCAACTATTAATATTTTTTGTGAATCAATTTAGCTACTCCTGAAATGCAGTCTGCTCCAGGGTAAAATGGCTACCTGTTTAACAGTGCACACCAACATTATCCAACAGTTCAGGTAAGAAGGTAAAGAAGGCCCTGTCCAATCAAAATTTGAAGGGATTTTTAAATAGAATATACTTTCCCATATGAAATTGACTTAGGAAACCTGAGTCCTTACTGCTGAAAAAGGGCAGCAGTTTCCCACAGCCACCCAGAATGAATTATCCTGCGAGGGGGACATAGAGGGTAGCAAAGGAAAAGAAGAAAAAAGACACAAGATCTAACTGCTCTCAAAAAAGACTGGAAGAGGAAGCAGGAAGAGGGAAGACCATACAGTCCTCCAAAAATAAGCTTCCCTTTGACAGAGGGAAGAAGGAATAAAATAATTATGCTGAGGATGATGAACAAATATGCAATGGGTTTAGCATGTGAAGAAAATCTACAGCAACATCATATTACTGCCATTACGCAAACACATTGTGTACTGTTACACTGAATCTATGAATGTCACCGAAGCTCAGTTGAAACTATTTTTACTGAAGATCCTGTTGATTTTTACGTCAAATTATACCTTTTACATGATACATTAAGAACTCCTACTTGACATAGTAAGAGGTCAGACTACATAATCACAATGTTCCTTGGCCCCTTCTTGCCTTAAAATTTGTGAATCAATTAAACTTACAAACAATGATTTAAAAATTGACTTCCATATTTGCCCACACAGTTTTAAATAGAATTTACATGTGGAATTTTTATAGATAAACTGTTAAATATGTAAATTGAATACACAATTTCTATTACTTGCATGTGTAAATGAGTACAAATGAAATCTTTTGAGATAAGATTAGGCACCTTCTAAAACGTTGATATTTTCTGTTAGATGGAATGTGCCCTACTTTAAAACTGAAAAATTACAGTGTATTTTTCAATCTAAAATCCAAAACTACTTAAGATATTCAAACACTTATCTAAATACTAATGTTATGTATAAAGTATTTTTCTCTCAGCCAGACTGTTGTTAAAACATTTGTCCCAAGTCCCAATTTTGATAGAAATGGGTGACAGGTGCTTATAACATTATTCAAATATCATGTGTTACCCAAATACCATTTCATTCCTGTCAAAACTCAGGCTGTGGTACTGTGAGTTCATGGAGAAATTACTGAAAATGGGAATAAACAGAAAAAAAATGGTTTTGCTGGTTTAGGAATTTTAAACAGAGATGTAATGGTTGTATTTTGATTAAAAGGTTGTGTTTTGTTGCATGGAATGCACCTAGAGACTAGGCAGGAAATAACTTTATTTAAAGTAATTGACAGTAAATAATATGGAATATGTACTGTTGAGGAATGTGCCAAGCTAGGCTGCAATTGAGCACCTGTCTGTCTGTCAAGATACATTTACTGCAATCATAAACACTTCTGGAAGTGAAATTCCAACCCTATTGAATTGGGAGCCTGGCCACTGACTTCAGTGGAGCGAGGATTTCAGCCAGAGTACCTATTCTAGTTATGATAAACAAATCTGGGAAATTTAGTTAGTAGCAATACATGGTTTGCACGTACTTTGCACCTTGACCCAGACTCTTCAAATGTACTAACATACATGGTAACATCCCTATTGTACAGTTGGAGATACTAAAGCAGAAGATTAAAGGTTAGATGTTTAGAAGAGCTCTGTCAGCAATTGGGCCATATTTTCAAAAGGAGCTTGGCTTTCATTTACACACCAAAGTAAGTGGTGAGATTTTCTTAAAAAAAAAAAAAAAAAATCAATACATTGGGTGCTGAGTTTTTCAGAAAATTTGGTCAAAAGTGTGACAATAGGAGTTGTTGAGTGTTGAGATCAAAATCTTCCCCTTTCTTAGATGCCTAAATGAGAGCATAGCGCTTCTGAAAATACTGTCCTTGTTGGTGCCAGAGCTGGGAACAAAATACAGATCTCCTAACTCTCATCCCTCTACTCTAAGCACTACTTTAGACCACCCAGTGGTTGTGCACATACCCACTAGACATGAATGCATAAAAATTGATTAGCCAGAGCCATTTCACTTGGGCTAGTTCCACCTTTGGCATAGTTTGGGGCTGGGGAAGGGCCTGACAAGCAATGCTCAGATCTAGATTTATGCTTTCTCAAAGTTGGGAGAAGTTTATTTGTGTGGACTTGATTCTGATCCATCTTTATTTTAGACCCTTTAAACTGGATGTGAAGTGATGTGGGGAATATATAGGGGAATGCATAACAAAGCAAGTGAGTGATTGCACTAGCAGGGAAATTTACATGAACTACTGTAGCGTACTAACATGACACCTACATGGTTACAGTAACAACAGTAGCATAAGGCACCATCAGCCCCTGGTTGCCTGGTGAAACTGCTTGCTGACCCAATGTGGCTCTTCCTGTGAGTCACAAGGATTAATATAAATAAGGAGCTATCACAGGGGCAGGCTAAAATTTAAACGTAGTAGTTGAGGCATTCTGCTCAAATCTTTGAGCCTTAATGAGGGATTGTGGCTGGGTCTGCAGTTGTGTGTGCAAACTGGGAAACCATTAGCTTGAGTGGATTTGGCAAGGACTGTCCCAGTGCCTATCCTGTAACAATGGCTGGCCTGAATAAAGTTGTGACCTTTTGTCACCATGCAAGTATGTCTGTCTCTTAATTAGTGGTGTGCCTTTACAACAGTGATCATAGATTATAAGAGCAATAGCATGTGTTGAAATTTTTATGTGTATCCACACTCCATAAGAGAAGTGAATAGTCAGTATGTGACACTGTAATCTTTCATTGTTTTTGAAAGCTTTCACTTTAGGAATGACTCCTGTATTTCTTAGTATTCAGGATCAGTATTACACCTGCATTATTGTGTTCTGGATATTATCTAAATAGCTTAGTGTGATTTCAACCATACTGTTTATCCATCCTATTTTAGCACTCCTATTCATACAGTTAGTGTTTACATATTCTATAGTTTTATAGTGCTTATTACAATATCTTTGTGCTGTGCAAAATTACCTTATGAATATTAAAGAAATAATAAAAATCTTCAAATCATCCAGTGCATATATTGGAATAAATTTCCAATGAAAAAATTATTTTTAAATGAAAATTTTCATGGACATTTTTTGTTTCTTTTGAAGTTTTCTGTGTGGTTTTGTTGTTGTTGTTTTTTGATAGAGGCAAATAACCAAGAAATGTTCTGATTTGGGGATTCTCACCATCTATTTTTTCCCCCTTCTCAGTGGCAAGATGGAAATAAGTGGAAAAAAAAAAGGGAGGAAGGGTAAAGAAACCGGTAGACGGCGAAAAAACCCAAAATTTTGGTTTTCAACTTTTTGTTGACAAATGCATTGGTTTCCTATAAAGTTTTGAAGAAAAAATTTAAAAGTTTTCCAAACTTTCCTACCAAATATTATATTTTGACAAGCTCTCTAGAAGCTAAACCTCCTGAAAAGGTCCATTTAAATAGACAAGTTTCGCAACATATCCTAAAGATCAATACATTCAGAATCTGGGCAAAATGGGTGCAGTAGCAAATTCCAGATTTAGAGAAGACTTTATTGAAAACAACCTTCCACTGGGCTCTTCCCATCTATATGTTGATGCTGCAAGCCACTGCACCCTGAAGAATCCATTATCAATGTGATGCAAGTAGTGAGATGTGAGTTCTCAAAATAACTGGATCCCAAACTATTGAGAATTTTACAGAACATCACCAGAACTGTAATTGTGTTTGTAAATAATTTAGAGACACAAACAAACAAAAAAACCCTGTACATGTGTTAAGCCCCTTTGACTACAATGTGTCCACTGGCTTTAACACCACTACATTCAGTCATAGTATTGATAGACTCCTTTGATATATTTTTCACTAACATGGCAGACAACCTATCTTAGAAATCGGTTACGTAACATTTTCTATTTGCATATTAGAACAATTGTCATATATAGAAGTAAATTAATAACCGTAACAATAATGTTCACTGGAAGACATACTGGTACACATACAAGGTATCACAAAGTACTTTACAAACATTCATGAGTTAAGCCTCACCAAAACTCCTATGAGATGTATAAAATGGGGACAACAAAATTTACCTATAGCGTAATAGAAATACAGAAAGTTAAGAGAAATCTATAGTCTTTCCAATTTCAAACATTATTGACTTGGCCAAACTGCAGCAAAGAGGGCATTTTAGTGGCAGGAATAGGACTCAGGTCACCTAACTCCCATTCTGTGGGACCAAGAGTTTAAGCCAGATCCTCTGACATTAAAAGAGACACTGTCAAGATAAAACGAATAGCTAAAACTTTAAACCTTTGTACTTAAAGTTAGGCTACTAAATCCATACTCAGACATCTAAATATAAGTGGCCTGATTTTCAAAAGTGCACTCCACCTACAAATCCTGTGAGAGCTGCAGGTACTGAACACCTCTGAAAATCAGACCACTTTTATTTTGGTACTTAAATGTGTACCGAGGAGACTCACTTATGCACCAAGGTTAGAAAAATTTGGATTTAAACAATTTTTACTAACACCACCTTAAATTACTAAAATGGGGGGAAAAAAAAACCTAATGTATCTTCCACCGTTTTTTCTGTCTTTGTTTACTATTTGCAGTTAACTCTGATTAGACAAAGATACTACTTCTTCTGACTATTGTCTATTTTGCTATCTGGCTTTTATGCACTAACAATGCTAAAATGTACAGTTTGCAAAAACTTCAGGAAACTGTTTACCTATACAAATCTGTTTTTGCTGGTTTCTTAAAAATCAAAATTATTTTTATATTAAGTGTATACCCCCTTTCCATAACACTTGAACCTGAAGTTTTCTCCCTAACCTAAGTTGACAATGTCTCTTTAATTTAATATGGCTGAAATATAACCTTTGGGTGAGAGGATTTATGAATGTTTTGGCAACACCTACTTGTTAAGAATAGAAATTTGCTCTAAGAGTCAAAGAGCTTCCATGATTATCTCAGCTTTCAGTCACACTTTAGTAATGACTCTTTTTACTCCTATGTGTGAAGGATAAAGCAGACTGCTGCCTTCCCACATTTACAATACAGAGCATACTCCAAAGTACAGAAACTCTAGCTCTGATTTTTGACTCAAGATGAAGAACTGTTGCAGTCCTAACTGCCAGCTCACTTCCTTAATGATACTGGAGGCAGGTTGTCATATTAAGTTAATAATGTATCTATTGATCTCCATGTCAGGGAATGCAGACAGTTAATCCCTGCTGCTTTTTGGTGTTGATTTTCAGGTTGTTTTGGGTAAATGCCATTAACTCTTAGAGGAAGGCAAAAATCTGAGGAGTGCTTGGAAAATGTTACAAACTGTGATGCCAAAGAACTGCCTTGGTGCCAAGGGTGCTCAATATTGAAAGATTGGCACACTTGGCAACAGTATCTTTCTTTTAATTCTCATATCATGATTTGAATCATGCTGCAGGCAACATGAGATGACACTTGAACTAAAGGAAACTACACACAGAGTCTGAAATATAAAATAGCCATTGTGGGCAGATCTGAAAAGTTGCTTGTGGACAGTGATTCTGAGTGTTTTCTGAAATCAAATCTAAAGCTCAACAATAGAACATTAAAACAGGCTGAATGGAATAAATATTAATAATCAAAATTACAGTCTTTTTGCTTCCTTCTCTGCAACAGTCTGAAATTACTGGTTTTATCCTTCAGAACAGCACATGGAGACAGACTGAAAACTGTAAGTTCCAGAGTCTCCTATATGAGCTTAGTTTTCATGTGGCCTCCAGCAAGATAATAGTTATAGAGGGGCAAAGCTCCACAATAAATAAAATAATTTAAAGAGAGAGAGGGAGAGAGAATAAAGCCTTTCTTTTGGACACCCTTTATGCCAGCTTGAGGGGGCCCATTTAAATCAATATGAGCTATTTGGGATTCTCTACATCAGAGGTTCTCAACCTTTTTCTTTCTGAGCCCTCTCCTCCCCACCCCCAACTCCACAGCCCACCTATGCCACAATAACTGGTTTTCTGCATATAAAAGCCAGGGGTAGCAAGCCAGACAATTGCCCAGGGCTCCATGCCACAGGGGGCACTGTGAAACTAAGTTGCTCAGGCTCCTGCTTCAGCCCCATGTGGTGGGGCACAGGTCCCCAGGCTTCAGCCCCATGCAGTGGGACACCTACTTTCTGCCCTGGGCCCCAGCAAGTCTAACACTGGTCCTGCTTGGCGGAACCACTGAAACCTGCTTGCAGCCCCCGCCCCCCCACTCCCCACCCCCAGGGAGCCCTGGACCCTTGGCTGAGAACCACTGCTCTACGCTGTCATTTCATATATTCTGCACTACATATGCCAGATATTGATGCCTATAGCAATTTTCTGTAAAGATCAGTAAGACACAGTGATCCTGATCCAACTGTTAGCGCAATCATTCCATTTGACCTCAGTGGGAGATAGTCTGGCCCAATGGGTCTATGTATTTTGTAACAAATTACAACATTCTAAACTGAAACTATGTCTCGAAAAGTAGCCTGTAACTCCTATTGATTGGAATGCTTGGATATGCCTGAATGGTAGCATTGTGTATTCAACTGAATCCTGATACCTGTGATTAATTTTATCATACATATTTTATAGCTAATAAATGTGTATGATAATGCGTAGTCGGGAAAGGTATACAACACTATTTAATCTAGTTATATTCAGAACTTTAAAATGCTGACAAGAATAACAATCTGCATTCACTTTAGTTGACCCTGGAGGGAAAACAGCAGAGTTTTAATAAACAGAACAAACTATTTTTAATCAAACGTATCTGGAAAAAAGAGCTGAGGGCAGCCTATTTTATGTGACCTTTTAAAATTATTTTCTAGATCTAGTCAATCTGACAGTCAATTTATTACACAAGCCACATTTATTCCACTCCAGGGCATGTACAATTGGAAGCCAGTTTGTGATTAGCAAAAGGAACTGCACCACCGCATATAAATGTGTTAGAGCTCTAAATCTTGGTTAAACATGCAAGCTATAACACAACTAATTTTCTGGAGCAAGAATTAAGCAGACCTTGGAAAGGTCTAGTATAGCTCAGAAAGCAAGCTTTATTCATCTGCCATATATATTTTATGCAGCAAATTAGCCAATACTATGTGAATTAACTAACTTCTTCTACCAAGTCTAACAATTTCAAACCGCTGATGTCAGAAGTACCCTTTCACAGCCATGAAACACAAACAAACTCACAGCATTAAAACAGAAACACTCTCTAGATGCCTAGGACACTTTTGTCTGATGTGTTTCCTCTGCTTAGTTAGAGTCAGTGTTTCCTACGTGATTGTGCCTGTGGGTGGCGGGGAGCAAGAGTGCAAGGTGCTTCTTCCCATCATCCCTCACACACAGGCCAAGGTCAATCACAATGCTGGAGCAGGCAGGGGCAAGGACTTTCCCCCTCTGTACTTTAATTGATGAGGGGCTTTTAAGATCTCTCTCCTTCAAAACTGGCTCCATATCTTAACTACATCATAGCAGCCTACTCATGTTTCTTTCTTGGGGTTTTGGTTTGCAATATTTATGTTTTCATTTGATTTCTTTATTTAGATTTGCACTATTTTAAAAAAAACCCATCCATTCTAAGACCTGGAAATGCAATTTACACATAAACAGTCTCACAAATATCCTCTTGAGGCACTACTCTGGTAGCAATAGGACTATAACAATTGTCAGCAGAATTCTCTAACCTGACAGTAGCTGCCTTTTGCTTCGCTAATAGTAGCTGAGAATTTAACTAGGGCCTGACCTCCCCCTCCCTTCAAACTGCAAACCCAATCCACAAATGGTAGAGCTATGCCCTCAGTCAAAAGGCCAAAAGGCAGTTTTATTCCTGCCATAACTTCTGGTTTCATAGAGTTTAGGGCCAGAAAAGACCATCAGATCGTGTAGTCTGACCTACTGTATAACACAACCCAATACATTTCAAGCAGATACCCTTATATTAAGCCTAAAGTCTTTAGTTCAAATCATGTCAGCCCTCAGGAAACTGAACTCTGTGCTACAGGCAGAAAACAAAACAGACCAAGGTGCCACCAGTGCTGAGGTCCCTGAAATAGCAAGGAATTGAGAAAGATTCTAGATGATTCAGCAGGCCCTTCATGTCCCATACTGCAGAGGAACCCTCAAGGTCCCTACCAATGTGACCTGTGGGAAAACTCCTTCTTAACCTCAAATCTGAGCATTGGAGCAAGAAGATACACCATCCAGAAATTTAGAAAAGATACTGAGCCGCACTATATGGTGTCCCATATCTAGATGTGGCCAATCTCTGATGCTTCAGAGGAAGGTATTCTCACAGAATACATCAAGACAATGGGCATCGTGGAAAAATAAGTCCTTATGTCTGCAGGAGACTGACTGAAGACCTGAAGCATGAGATTTAATTATAGTCATTGTCTTACTTCAGAGCTGCAATTGTTATGAGCATATTGAGGGGAATGCAATCAATCCTCTTCTCTCCATGGCCCATGAAGGAAGGAAAAAGCAGGAAGATGTACACATTCACAGACTGCAAGAACAGAAGGGAGCACCATGACCACCGAGCACAGCCTTCTGCTCACAGGCCACATAATTTCTCCCAGAAGTGATTTAAGGTAAATCTTTTGGAAAGCAATGATGAGTCCTCCACCTCCTCTGGTAAGCTGTTCCAATGTTTAATTACCCTAACTAGTAGAAAATCATCTTATTTCAAGTTTGAATTTGTCTAACTCCAACTTCTAATCACTGGTTCTTGTTATGCCTTTGTCATCAACATTGAAAAGACCCTACTACCAGACATCTTTTCCATATTTTCCTATGCACTATGACCAAATCACTTCTCTTTGATAAGCTGAATAAGATGAGCTCCATAAGTCGACATCGTAAAGTTTGTTTTCCAGTCCTGATCTTTTTTGTGAGTCACCTCTGAATTCTCTCCAGCATTTCCACGTCCTCCGTTAAGTCCAGATACCAGAACTGGACACAATTAGCCTGTCAAGGTTCCTTCGCCACTTTGAACTTTAGGGTACAGATGTGGGGGACCTGCATGGGAAGCTCTAAGC
Source organism: Chelonoidis abingdonii (assembly GCF_003597395.2). Lineage (NCBI taxonomy): Eukaryota > Metazoa > Chordata > Testudines > Testudinidae > Chelonoidis > Chelonoidis abingdonii. The sequence continues at coordinate 32,624,630 of NC_133774.1, forward strand.
TCAATTAACAGCTTAGATCTGGTCTGACTGCCACTACCCCAAGCACTTCCTTCCTGGGTAGCCTTGAGAGACTTCACCAATTTCCTGGTGAACACAGATCCAAACCCCTTGGATCTTAAAACAAAGAGAAATTAGCTTTCCCCCCTCCTTTCTCCCACCAATTCCTGGTGGATCCAGATCCAACCCCCTTGGATCTAAAAACAAGGAAAAATCAATCAGGTTATTTTTAAAAAGGGCTTTTAATTAAAGAAAAGAAAGGTAAAAGAAAAACCTCTGGGAGAGATTACCATACCAGCTACTCCCACCGACAAAAGATTCCAAACACAGAGGATGTTCTCCTGGGCAAAACCTTAGTTACACCAAAAAAAATACCCAAATACACAATTTGATTCTTCCTCTAATTGCACAAGACAGGTTACAAAGAAATAAACATAAGCCTATTTATTCCTTTCTAAAACTTACTGCTCTGATAAGAGGCTGGTTCCTTGATCTTTTTCACTCCGGCTGAAAACTGGAAAACAGACTAAACAAAGGAAACTTCCCTCCTTCCTTTTGAAACATCTTGTTCCCCCATTGGTTCCTCTGGTCAGGTGTCAGCTAGGCCAGGTGAACTTCTTAACCATTTACAGGTAAAAGAGGCATTAACCCTTAACTATCTGTTTATGACATAGCCCTTTTTGCCACAGCATTGCACTGAGAGCTCATGTTGAGGCAACTATCTACAGTGACCCCTAAATCCTTCTCCGAGTCACTGCTTTCTAAGACAGAGGGTACGTCCAGATTACCCCCCGTATTGGTGGGTAATGATCGATTTATTGGGGATCGATATAGCATGTCTTGTCTAGACGTGATATATCGATCCCAGAACGCGGTCCCATTGACTCCGGAACTCCACCAGAGTGAGCGGCGGTAGCGGAGTCAATGTGGGAGCCGTGGCTGTCGATCCCACGCCATGAGGATGGGAGGTAAGTTGAAATAAGGTACGTCAAATTCAGCTAAGGTATTCTGGTAGCTGAAGTTGCATACCTTATATTGACCCACCCGCTCCAGTGTAGACCAGGCCAGAGTCTCCCATCCTGGTAGGTATAACTTGTATAGTACGTTCCCAGATGTATTACCTTGCATTTGGCTGTATTAAAACACATTTTGTTGGATTTTAGTCCTTTAACCAATTCAGATCACTCAAACCATAACCTGTCCTCCTCATTATTTAGTATCCCACCTTTCTTTGTGATATCTGCAAGCTTTTCCAGTACAGATTTTACATCATCATCTAGATTGTTGATACTGAAATAATGAACAGTGTTGGACTGATAAGGGATCATGGGAACCTAGCTTAAACAGCACCACTAATCAAACCACCACATTAACAATATTTTGAAATCTGACAGTAAGCCAGTTTTTAATCAGCTAATCTGTGTCTATTAGGTCCATATAAACACAAGTTGGGTTGTTTTTTTGTCTTTTTTTTCATGGAGTACTAAGTCAAATCCAAGTACACAAGCTCAACAGAGTTGCTTTTATCAGCCAGAGCTATAATCCTGTCCAAAACAAGACACTTCCCACCTTAAAATTATGTTTACCGTCAGTTATGCTAACAATTGCTTAAAGCCTTGAAAAAGTGCCCTCTTCAAAATTCCAAATGTACATGTTAATGGTTGCTGTCCTATTCTGTTTGCACATAGTAAAGGTAACCAGATCATGGTCAATGGTATGTAAGAAACCAATCATTTTTAGACCAGCAATTAACTCTTCTTTCTCCTCTGCTTCCCTCAAGAAACCAGGACTACCCTCCTCTAGTCTGGACTGAGTCTCAGCTAGCTTGTTCTCATGCAAGCCACAGTCTCCCTCAGATGCGGAGTAATGCGATCAGCCACTCCACCTGTACCCACTGAGGTCAAACTCTAGTGCTGAATGTCCTTATACATCACATTTATATACAATTACACTAAATAATATGAAAAATGTATTGACAGAATGTCTGTATTGCAAATAGGTCTTTTGTGCTTTAGAACTCTATACAAGAAAGAAATACAACTCTATGTCTGCAAACTAGAAATTATTCATACTGTTTCTTTAGTGAAATATAAGTTTCTACTACACAGTAAATAAAATCGTTTACTGAATTGGACCACTAGAGTTAAACATTATCCTCACTCAATTGATACAACTCCACTCACTTCAGTAGGAGTTTGACCACAGATTGACAGCAATATTTGGCCTTTGGGAAATAACTCTCATAAGACAACACCGTAAATCTTTCACTTAAGAATACTAAATACCCTACCTAATTATACGAGTACTTTTAGCTTTTAATGTTACAAGACAAGTAAAAACGGGAAAAAAAATCATCATAATTTGGTTTGGATTTTTCTGGCACAGATATTTACCTCAACTGTAAATTTGTGGGTCAATGAATATGACAGCAAATAAGTGAAGAGCAAAATAATTAGACCAGTAAAGAAGTTAGTCCTAGGTGTTTACCAAGTTAACAGGTGGTTTATTTCCTTTTGCTATACAGTATAAACGTACTTGTAGAACATTCCCATGTATTTTGCGTGCTTGGGAGATATTCTTGCATATAATAAGGACAATAGGTCTCACTTTTCTTTTTGGGTATAAATCTGTTAGCACCAGTGGGAGTTATGTGCACATACCAAGAACAGAAGAGATTGTTAAGGCCCCATTAATACAATGAAAATATCTGGGTCAGCTGAACCCATATATAAAACAGCTAATGAGGGTTTAACATACTTTGCCTGATCCAGGTAAAACACAACACAGTTTTGGTAAATAATTTTCTAGGTCAGTTCATATCATTTATAACAAGACTAAAATCACCCATGGTCAACACTGATGAAGGGACCTAGTTCTGAGGGAGGAGGTTGTTGGTGACATCAAGTATCTGCAAATGTATCTCTGAAATGGGCACCCAAAGTCAGTGTGACAGTGCTATCCCTGGGAGCCAGCTGACGTCACTCAATTAGGGTGAACTGCAAACAGAATGGGCAGACAAACCCCAGAAGCTAGTGGTTATTCCAATACTTAGATTTACCAAGCCAGCACAAAACAGCTTCTACAGTACCTCACTGGTTACTTAGAAGTTTCAAACACTGCAGTTCCCTTAAAGTGCCCAGCCTCAGGCCTCCGTCCAGACACACACCTCTGTATGATGCTTCCTGAAAATCGTATCACATCATGTAAAAAAAAAGGTTCTTTCAACCCCAAAGGGTCAGCCACACACCCAGGTCCAATTATAACTTAGATCTTACCCAAAATACATGCTATAGCCAATTCTTATTAACTAAGCTAAAATTTATTTAAAAAAAGAAAGAGAGTTGGTTAAAAGATCAATATACATACAGACTTGAATTCAATTCTTGAGGTTCAGATACATAGTAAAGGTGAGCTTGTAGTTGCCAAAAGTCCTTTCAGAAATAGTCCATAGGTTATAGTCCAATGTCTATATTCAGGGTGACTCCAGTCAAAGACTGGGGATCTCAATCCTTATGGCTTAAGGTTTCCCCTTCTTGAAACCCAAAGGAGATCTGAGATGAAGTAGGATCGTGTCCCAGGGTTCTTATACATTTCCAGCAGCCTTTGGCTTGAGGAAACAAAAGGCTTTAACTTTTCTTCTCTCAAATATCCTGACAATTAACACAGGGTAATTTATCCATACAGATACAGTTCAGATACAGGTTACCACAAACTTCAAAGAGACACAGAGACAATAATACTATTTCACTCAAGTATCTTCCTAAATGTTAATATTCCTTTTTTGATCTTTGAATCAAAGCCATGGTAATAGACAAGACTTATTGGCTTACATCACAAGACCTGAGCAAACACCTATCCTTCTACCTCTAACAATGCAGACTTGCATTTCAAAGCTCTATTCATTTACATATCTTCCTAACCAGTTTCTAAAGTTCGCCCAGGGGTCAGGTCCCTCTGTGAGTTAATTAACTTTTTCTGGCCCTGTCACCTTTCAATGAGATATTATATAACACTCATAACATCACAGTCAGTCACTTCTCCTTCAACAGTGAAGCTCCTATAGAATGTAAAGCTGCTCTCTCCTTATGGAACCTCTGGGGTGAATTCCCAATGGACGGAATATGGGAAGTGATCAATGGTTCGATGCCTAGTTGGCAGCCGGTATCAAGCAGAGTGCCCCAGGGGTCGGTCCTGGGGCAGGTTTTGTTCAACATCTTCATTAATGATCTGGATGATGGGATTAATTGCACCCTCAGCAAGTTTGCAGATGACACTAAGTTGCGGGGAGAGGTAGATATGCTGGAGGGTAGGGATAAGGCTCAGAGTGACCTAGACAAATTGAGAATTGGGCCAAAGGAAATCTGATAAGGTTCAACAAGGACAAGTGCAGAGTCCTGCACTTAGGATGGAAGAATCCCATGAATTGCTACAGACGAGGGACCAACTGGCTAAGTGGCAGTTCTGCAGAAAAGGATCTGGGGATTACAGAGGACAAGAAGCTGGATATGAGTCAACGGTGTGCCCTTGTTGCCAAGAAAGCTAATGGCATATTGGGCTGCATCAGTAGGAACATTGCCAGCAGATCAAGGGAAGTGATTATTCCCCTCTATTCAGCAGTGAAGAGGCCACATGTGGAGTATTGCATCCAGTTTTGGGCCTCCCACTACAGAAGGGATGTGAACAAATTAGAGAGAGTCCAGCGGAGGACAACAAAAATGATTAGGGGGCTGGGGCACATGATTTATGAGGAGAGGCTGAGGGAACTGGGCTTATTTAGTCTGCACAAAAGAATAGCGAGGGGGGATTTCATAGCAGCCTTCAACTAACTAAAGGGGGGTTCCAAAGAGGATGGAGCTAGGCTGTTCTCAGTGATGGGAGATGACAGAACAAGGAGCAAAGGTCTCAAGTTGCAGTGGGGGAGGTCTAGGCTGGATATTAGGAAAAACTATTTCATTAGGAGGGTGGTGAAGCACTGGGATGGGTTACCTAGCAAGATGGTGGAATCTCCATCCTTAGAGGTTTTTAAGGCCCAGTTTGACAAAGCCTGGGCTGGGATGATTTGGTTGGGGTTGGTCCTGCTTTGAGCAGGCGGCTGGACTAGATGATCTCCTGAGGTCTCATCCAACACTTATCTTCTATGATTCCATGGTCTCTAGCTTGGAGAAGAGGTTTTTTAAAATAGGTGGAATGCTCACTTTTGCCTGCCTTACACACTCTGACCAGGCAAAAAGTGTTTGAGTAGGTTAGCTGGGCATAGTTACAAAAATGAGTTCAAACTAAGATAATTTTTATGTGGATGATGTCTAAGGCTGACATTTTCAAACATGGGTATCCATTCAGTTTCTAAAGTTAGGCATCTAATTTCATTTTTAGGCACTTGAACTTCCACCTCCCAATTTTGAAAATGGTGGCATACTTCTTTAATCCATGATTATTAAACATAAAATGAAAAACAGAAGCACCCAAAACATCAATTAAATACTTTAAATATGTGTTTCTCTACTACAAATATTGTATAAATGTCAGGATAAATTAGGTAGATTCTTTATGGAATCTGAATTTATCAATAAGAGATTTTTAGCTAAAAGTTGCCCTACACTATTTATGCAAGCTCAGCTCTCAAAAACCCATTGCAGACATTTTCACTGAGCCCAGAAGCATCTGGGAGTTAAAATTCCCACTCTCCATGTTTCCTCATCAGTGCTTTCTAAAACAAGTATACAACTGAGTTTTTATTTAAAACCAAACCAAAAACAAACAAACAAACAAAAACATGCTGTCTTGGAAACAGAGTGGTCTGTAAAGACAGAGCATATACTTCGCATTAATCAGGAACCAGAGCTTTTAGCAGACCACAACCTTTTATATGTTGCACTTTAATCTGTTACTATGTGGTGGTACATTCTACTGGGGCAGGTCTGTGATGAATTCTATTCAGTTTCATATGTGTGGAGCCATGGAGAAGGGAAGAGGAAGGTTGAAGCAAGACTGGTTTTGACTTTTGGGAGTACCACTGTGAAGTACTGAATGGATCCCACACAAAGTCTGGCAAGTATAGGAGTTAAAATTCCCGTGCACTCTTGTAACAAGGAGCGTAGATTAGCAGGTTGCAGCAATGCTCATTAGCCTCAGTGGCATTAGGCAAAGGCACATGATTCCTCAGGGTGATAAAAGCAGCCCTGAGCGATAACTGAAGCAAGATATACCAGAAACCATGTGCAGGACCATCCTTACGATTTATGGGGCTCTACACAGTATATTAAACTGGTGCCCCTATGCTTAGGGGGTTGGACTAGATGACCTCCTGAGGTCCGTTCCAACCCTGATATTATAGGATTCTATGATTCCACTGAAGGTGGTCCCCAACTGGCACCGCTGACCCCAGTGTGTCGAGGAGGCACAGCCACCACCACCACCCGCGGACCCACAGAATCCACCCCATTGCTGACACACACCATGCTTCATACGCAGCAGATGATGTGGCAGTGGCTCAAGGCAGGCTTCACATTGTCACACAGGGGCTGCATCTTGCCAGAGCCCATGGCCCTCCTGCAGCCCCTTGCCACTCCTGGCTTACAATGAGCTTTTTGACAGGAAGTATCAAGCAGTAATAACAACAACAATAATACATGACAGAGTATGTGTGTGTATGTGTGTGTGAGAAAGAGAGCCAGAGAGCCTGTGTGTGTGTGTGTGTTTCTGTGTGTGTGTATATGAGTGTGTGTGTGTGTGTGTGTGTTGGAGGACCATTTGACAGTGTGTGTGTTGGGGAATGTGAGTCTGTGTGTATGTGAGTGTGAGAGAGACAGACAGACAGACACAATCTGTATTGGGGGACTGTGACTCGTGAGAGGCAGTATATGTGGGTGTGAGAGCCAGTCTCTGTGTGAGAGAGACTGTGTGTGTTTTAGGGAAGTGTGAGAGACTGTGAGTGCACTGTCACTTTAATTCCCCTCCGCTCCTCCAGTCTCACCCCTAACTCACCTGGAAGTTTCGCTCCTCCTGTCCTGGCCCCGCCCCAGGCCAGCCCCTGACAGAGACTGAGCAGTGCAGCCAGGCAGGGTCTAGGGAGGGACTCCACTCCAGGCGGCGGTGGGCCGGGCCACCATGCCCCTCTGGGCTCCCGGGGCTGGGGTGGCAGAGCCAGAGGCTGGAGCCTTCAGCCGGCCAGCTGAAGAGTGAAGGAGGGGGCAGGGAGAAGCCTGCCTGCCCAGTGCAGGGGGTGGTGGTGGGGGGCCAGGGCTGAAAAGAGAGGATTCCAGCCACAGCCAGCGAGGGAAATGGTGCTCCAAATTTTCCAGTGCCCTACGCAGCTGTGTATGCTTAGGGATGGCCCTGACCATTTGCATTTGATGTAGTTGGAGGAAGTTTAGCCCACTATGCTTAATTTGAACAACAGAGATGTTTCAGCAATTATGTCCTTAAAGAGACAGAGGGCTTTTTTATTTCTGTCTTTAAATTGAAACCTGGCAAGTGCTCATATTCTAAACCATCCATGCTGAGTCTTTTGACTAAACTCTCATTGCTTTGATTTGAGCGCACTATACCCAATCGAAACATAGGAATAGTCCACCATGTTGAACAGCATTATAATCAAAACAGCTAATCAGGAATTCTTGAACATTTGTAACCATTTTTTTTTATTGATCTTACAATAAAAACAGAGGATGCCTAATATTTCCAGTGCTCCCTTCCCAAGTGTTTTGGTTCTACCTGTAGCCATGTACCATGTTTCTCTCTAAACCCTAAACAAAGAACAGACCCTTTCAAAAATTGTCTCTACTGCTGAAGGGAGGCTCTAGGTTTAATTGGAATATTCACAGGTGTAGTTTGTTGTTACTTTGTAACAGACATTATTTCTATCATGCGGTATTTCCACTGAAGGAAAAAACAAAGTTAATATAAATGTGTGGCTGGAAATACTTTAAAGTGTACAAGTAGTTACTAGTGTACCTCAACATTAATAATAGAATGTACCAAAAAAAATGAGCAAATGTAACTAACATTTATAGCCAGAAATTATTTCCAGATAGACACATTTGCTATATTTAACCTTCTATAGTTTTTTTAAAAAAAGTATTCACAATTTAATATTCAAATTGCATGCACAATCCCCAACATTTGCTGAAATTGAACATACTGTACACTTTAGGAACACGGATGAAATACAAAGAGTTCAGATTGCATAAATATCTAAAAGTCTGGGTGTTTATCGAAACTTTATCTGAGTCTGCAAAACCAGTCTACAATCCTCTCAGGACGGAGTATGTCTTTCATTAGATTTCCTGGGCATCGTGCTTCTAGTCAGACAAGAAATACTTCAGTAAACTACTTTTTTTTTCCTGTCCTACCCAGAACCAGGTACTTCTGAGGCACATGAAAGAGTGAAAAGAAAGATATCCCACATATGTTGTACCTCAAAGGGGCTCACTTTGAATTTTTAGGAGATGATTCATGTCAGTTCTTATTTTATCACTGTTGGGTCTTTTTGCGCTGTACCTAATCTCAACTTCAGAATTCCTGCATTTCCAAACTCGAAATTAATATTCTAGCCATCATAATACATCAGAATAAAGGCCTGATCCTGCACTACTGAAATCAAAGTCAGTGGGTCTTAAGGAAGGATTTGAAGGTGGTAAGGTGCAGGGGCAGCTCTAGACATTTCGCTGCCCCAAGCACGGTGGCATGCCGCGGGGGGCGCTCTGCTGGTTGCCGGTCCCGCGGCTCCGGTCGACCTCCCGCAGACGTGCCTGCAGAAGGTCCGCTGGTCCCGCGGCTTCGGGGGACCTCCCGGCGACCAGCAGAGCGCCCCCCGCGGCATGCCACCCCTGGTAAGGTGAGTGGCTTTCTGAACCACATTAGGGACAATGTCCCAAGCATACAAGGAAACACTGAACAACGTGCAAAGATGATTTGGGGAAGCACCCAAGAAGTGGATGAAGCTGGCATTGCTGGTGCAGCAAAGGTGGCATGGATCAATGTGCCAAGATACAAGAGAGAAGCAGGGACGGGGAGACTTAGGAAAAGCCTTACAAGTGAGGACAAGAAGTTTGACTTGAACTTGATCCATTGTAAATGGAGGAGCCACTGGAGAAATTGAAAGAGTATGATATGGTCAGTACAGTGGTTGAGGAAGATTAACTCAGCCTCCTGAATTGATTGATGGTAGGGCAGTATAGTGACAAGGAGACAGGAGAAGGAGAGACTGAACTAATCTGAATAAGAAATTAGGAGAACTCTGTGAACCAGAGTTTTAGCTGCAAGGATAGAGAAAAAAATCTGAAATTTACAGATATTTTAGAGGAAAACATAGTAAGATGTGGATATAAACTAGATGTGTGGAAGAGAGGAAGGAGTTAATGATGACCCCCTTGTTACAGGCCCAGGTGACAGGGTATATTGAGTATAATCTTGTTAACAGTAATAGATAATGGGAAGAACGTGCAGGGAGGGTTTCAGGGTAATGATAGAGTTCAGCTTTAACCATAAGCAACTGTGTACCTTATGGATATCCACTGGACAACAGAAGTTTCCAAGCAAAATCATTCTCTAGTCAACAATAGCCATATTCAATATTTGGTTTCTGGTGGTTTCCATTTCAAGCTTGAAATTACAGGCACACTTTATTTCTCCAGATGCCTGTTTTAAGAGCTAAAAACATTTATTGTAGCAGTTTTCCACATTCAGAATGATATATTACAGGTCATGCCTCCATAGCAATAATTGCTGAACAAAAGGAGTTGAAAATTCAAACAGAATTAAAATTGAGGATGGATTTTAGCCTGGAGAAGCACCGGCAGAATAAGACTACATACCATCAAAGCTACAGGACATAAGGTAGAGTATTGACTGTTGAGTAATCCAACTAGTTAAGTATTATTAATCCTCATATTTAGTTCTTAAGTGATCAGAGAATGATATAACAGAGTGCAAGTAAATATCATCAGTACAATGCTATAGGATGAGAATTAGAGCTGGCTGGAAACTGGCATTTCCTTTCTGAAGGAAATTCCAACAAAAAAATTGGAAAAAAAATTGTTCCAAATGAGGGGTAAGAAAGGGGGGATTTTGTAATTTCCCATGCAACAAAAATTCTGAAAAATTTCAATTTAGTACCATCAAAATGTTTTATTTAGATAATATCAGATTGTTTCATTTTGATAATGTCTAAATATTTCATTTTGATAAGGTAAAAACATTCAGTTTTGCCCATCTTCTCTCATAATAATGATTGTGTGTACAGTGGCTGCCATGAAAATAAAAATAAAAATCATCATTTGTTAGCAGTTACCACATAGTGGCAGTATTTCAAACCCCAGACACTCAACAAAAATCATGAGATTGACTTAAAAATAAATCACAAGATTAAGATGTAAACTAATACATTTTATGGTTATTTTTATTAGCCTTCTGGGTTTTCAACCTTTAGTGTTCATGTTTTCAAGCTATTCTCAGCAACTATGAGAGCATTAAAAAAAGTAATCTGAGAGTCTCTCATAATTACATGACTCCAGGAGTTGGATTTTAAGGAACACACAAATATTATGAGACTTATGATAATATTGTGAGAGTTGACAACACTGTTAGATTATCAGTTTCCCCAGCGTTTAGAATAGGACATATGTGATAACTGTGTCGTAAGAGTTGCAAACATTGAAGTCTTATACCTGCTTGCTGTGTGGGGCTAAAAATGATGCAACTGTAGATGGCTGGGTGGTACCACAATGTAGAAAGAGCAATGTGGTATCACACAACTGCCAACAGACAAATGCGAGATGGAGAATTATATTTATCAGTTACTTATGGTAGAACCCACTGTGCTATGTGCTTTCCAGATATTCAGGAAGGGATTGTCTCTGACCTGGGGGGCCTCACAATCTAAACATAGACAGAAAAGTAAACAGAGGGGATAGCAGAAGAATAAAAATTAGCAATTTATATACATGTCAATTTGCTGTAAACAACATAGCAGAAAAGGGTCTTTAGGAGGAGCCTTGAGGAAGAGTTCAGATAGGGCATATGATGCAGAAGTGGAGTCTGCATGGAAGAAAACATGGAGGTGATTGCATGAGAATTTCACAAGATGGAAACAATGGTGGAACTGAAAGGACAGAATGCAACATGGCATAGTCCTGGGTACTATAGCTATAGAGGTATTATTTGGAAACAACAGTGAATTGCAGTAAATTGGCCAAGATTGACTACTCTGAATGTGATATAGCATGCACCTGTGTCAGCCAGTCCTAACTGTTGTGCAGTTCTCCAGTGCCCATATGCTAGTAACTATTTGTCATTTTTCTGCTGACATCACTGTCTGTCCATTGTGGTTGCACAGGATATGTTGTGTGAGGATAATGGCAGCCTGCTTTTGCTATAGAACACTTTATTTTCCAGTGACAGTGAAGTTAGGATTGTGGATGCCCTGGAATGACCCTGTTGCTGTACACTGGGGGTATGTCTACACTGCATTGTAAACCTGGGTCCATGGAACCTGGGCTTGTGGACTTGGTGTTTCCAAGTCTGCACTTCAGCATCCCCTCTGCATTGCTGAACCTGGATTTCACAGTCAGAGTAACAAGTCTCTACTGCACTACACACACCTTCTGTGGTTTGATCTGCATCCACACTGCAAAATTATGGGGTTTGGACCCGATTCACAGTGGGTCTCAGGCTTTGACCCACCCCTCTAGCAGGGTCCTGAGTGCTTACTGACCCGAGTCAGATGGATTTGAGCTCAAACCTGAGTCAGAGCCTGGGATTAGTATGCTGCACAGATATACCCTGGAAGTTACTCTACCTCTGAGTTTGGAGTATCTTTTTACCGCTCCATCTGCATAGATTTTTTGACCTTACAGTGTCAGGAGCAGTGGTCCCTCAGCCCTGTAAAACCTACTTGTGACAGACTGACAATATCCTGTAATATACTGGACACATCCTATTGAACTGAGTTTCATATCTTTGGAATTCACTGTATTAAAAATGCAATCATCTATGTGTCATTGAGGATTGTATATTTTTCCATGGGAAGATTAAATAGGAAAACAGCAGGGGGGTAATTAGGCAAATTCACTCAGGTTGTAACATCTCCAGAGAAACATCACCTCCTGGAGAAATCCACATATACTAGTTCAAACTGGATTCTCCAGGAACCAAAAAGAAAGAATATTTTGGACCAATAGCCTGGTTTTAAACTGGCTCAGTATCACCTATCTGAATCAGCAAACCAGGGCTGCCCAGAGGATTGTGGGGGCCTGGGGCAAAGCAATTTCAGGGGCCCCTTCCATAAAAAAAAGTTGCAATGCTATAGAATACTATATTCTTGTGGGGACCTTTGGGGGGCCCGGGTCCTGGGGCAAATTGCCTCACTTGCCCCTGGGCAACCCTGCAGCAAACTGACATTACCTCTGGTCCAAGTTGGGCCTCAGTCCCTAGTGAAGGGTTGGAAGGACTAATCACGAACCTGCACCCTTATCAAAGCAAGGGAATGATCTCTGGTAAGCTAGTTAGCAAGTGTGTTAGTTCTTTTATTGTTTTTAATATAGGTTTCAGAGTAGCAGCCATGTTAGTCTGTATCCCCAAAAAGAACAGGAGTACTTGTGGCACCTTAGAGACTAACAAATTTATTTCAGCATAAGCTTTTGTGGGCTACAGCTCACTTCTTCAGATGCATAGAGTGGAACACACAGACAGAAGATATTTATACATACAGAGAACATGAAAAGGTGGAAGTACCCACACCAACTGTAAGAGTCCAATCAATTGAGATGAGCTATCATCAGCAGGAGAAAAAAACCCTTTGAAGTGATAATCGAGATGACCCATAGAAGGTGTGAGGAGAACTTAACATGGGAAATAGATTCAGTTAGTGTAATGACCCACACCATTCCCAGTCTCTGTTTAAACCTAAGTTAATTGTATCTAATTTGCATATTATTTCGAGTTCAGCAGTCTCTTTGGAGGTTGTTTTTGAAGTTTTTTTGTTGCAAAATTGCACCTTCAAGTCTGTCACTGAGTGGTTAGAGAGGTTGAAGTTCTCCACTAGTTTTTGAATGTATGGTTCCTGATGTCAGATTGTGTCCATTTATTCTTTTGCATAGAGACTGTCCATTTTGGTCCAATGTAAGAAAGAGGGCATTGCTGGCACATGATGGCATATATCATGTTGGTAGATGTGCAGGTGAACGCGCCCCTGATGGCGTGGCTGATGTGATTAAGTCCTATGATGATGTCACTTGAATAGATATGTGGACAGAGCTGGTATCGGGTTTTGTTGCAAGGTTAGGTTCCTAGGTTAGTGTTTATGTCTGGGTTACTGTCTTTAATATAGTCTCTCTCTAGTGCTTTTACCTTAAGAATAAAATAGGCTGGCACAAAAAGAGGTATGTGGTATCTACAACTGTAGGCAGTCACACAGTTATCCATCTCTGAAAAGAAAACAAGCAGGTGTGCTTTGGCAGCCCTGTCTGTGCTGGGAATAACAGTGAAAGCAGGGAACTGTGCAGCCTGAAAGTATGCCAGTCAGGAGGGAGTGAGATGTGGGTCTCCACCTATGAAATGCAATGGCTGGAGAGCTGGAAGCCTAAAAGTGGTGCACTTGCTGGAACACTGTGTTGGGGGGTGAGGGTGGAGGTTAGAGAACACAGGTACAGTTGCCTTGACCTGTTACACGCCTTCCTTTCTAACTCCCACCATCTTTGCCAGATGCACAGAGACATACTTTGAACAGTTCACAGAGACTAGCCTGTTCTGCAAGGTTGCACTGAATGTGGAATAGCATTTCCTTTATTCTTTGCTAGGAAACATGCTTTTTCCTTTATTCCTTTATTCTTTGCTAGGAAACATCATCAACAATGCAATGTTGAAATGACTCTGGAGGTAAGTTGCCTGGACTCTTCCCTTGCCCACTACTCCATCTCCCTGGGACTTGTTCTAACATTCCAAAGTCTTCAGTACCTACAAATAGCTACCAGTATTTAAAAGTTTTTTTTTCCCCTCCCCCTAAATTTTCCCAGGACAAGCAAAATTCAGTAACACTTCTTCAAGATATTAAAAGACCATGATTATAAAGTTCACTGCTCCCTAGCAATGAAACTATCCCTAATCATGGTGGATAAAACCTTTATATCACATCACCCCTTCCACATAGTCTTTGTTTCTTAAGTAAATAAAGGTTTAAAATAAATAAAGAGCTAGCCTAGTAGATATTTTTTTTAAGTCTAGTATCTCACACCTCATGTTCAAATGTTAATACTATACCCCTAAATTGGTAGAGTGTAATTTTGGACCTTCACTTATACTGTTAATTTGTCAGTTTTTGTGGTATTAATTTTTATTCTATTTAATTATAAAAAAGACATTGAATAAATCATATTGGGCCAGATTGTGGGCAGTGCTTAATTTGTAATGAAAGAGGTGCCGGGGCTCAAGCAATTTTTTACATTCATAAACTGATGCAGCAAGCCCAGCGGTGCCAAGGCTTAGCCCTGGCACAAATTAAGCACTGATTGTGGGCCTGTGCCTGTGGGAGTGAAGGGCTTCCTGCACCAGCTACTCATACCAAAGGTATCTGTGTGATGGGGAGAGAATAGGCCACTATGTCCTTCCTTGTGCATACTGGTATAAGTGAGTGGGAATGGGCAGGGACCAGGTCGAGCCATGGGCGTGTGCTGCTCCAGGTACAGGGCTCAGACACAATCTGCTGCCTGGGACAGTACAAGATCAAGCTACTCCATACACCAGGCTTGTGGCAAAGCTGTGAGTGAGTTCATTCCTTTAAAATCTAAGTGTGCTATACATGCATGGAATGCGCAACCCCTTTCATCATTCTAAAACCAAAAAGGAATATTAGCAATTAATTTCTTTATGGTTCTCAAGTAGTATGGGAGGTCTTAAGAAAGAAGATAAAAATGTTATTTATATAAAAAAGAAACAAAATAGCCCATTACATGTTGCCCCCACCCCACACCCCCAAAAAAACCCCAAAACAACCAAACAAGTAACTAATGGCATCAACGTAACAATGTAATCAGTGCAAATCCTGCAGGTTAAATGAAAATAAAGGACTAACTAAATGCTTGGTTATTTTTCAAGTGATGGAAGTGGATTCTCTACTAATTTGCTACATACAATCTAAACATTCAGGTTCAATTGCAATCTCTCTGAGGTTCTCTTTTCAAACTTTTTACATTTTCCTTTCAGTTGATTTGTCTCTTTAGCACTTATTGATTTTCTCTCTTAGGAAGAAGGATTCTAAAACAATTATCTGGTCTCCTTAAGTATTCCCCTATCTGGTAGAACAACAACAAAAATGTATAAATGGAAATGTCATTCCATTAGTAAATTCTTAGATCTTCACTCATCGTGCAACAATAACTTCTAAAGTTGAAAAGATTCCATAATTTGCATGCTGCTGCTAAAGGGCATGTAATGTGTTAGCTAATACCTACGTGTGCCAGTTTAATCTACTGGCTGCAATATCAGACTGTTAAGTATGTATCCTAAGCTCTAAAGCTACCAGAAGCTCAAATCTCTGCTGTAACCACACCTGGCTTGGAGCTGCAGGTTCCTGACCCCTCTGCAGAGTTCTGTATAGAAATATAGCCCTGACATCCAAACCGGTTGTGTTCAAATACACTACTCCCCCCAAAAAGATATAGTTACACAGGAGTATACATTGTTACTTCTGAGGACTGCTTATACTTTTCCTCTTGTTTAAAAGGCAATTGGTGCCTTAAGAATATCTAAGATAGGAGAGATGTGATTGGTGGAATATTGGCACCACTGAAGTCAGTGGCAAAACTCCTTTTGACTTCAGTGAGCTCAAGATTTCACCTAGCATTCCTTGTCTTGTTGCTGCGGAATGAGGTCACTAAGTAGTCTACCCCAGCTACTGGTAGACTCAGGAATTTAGTAGGTAGCCATTTCCCAAACAGACAGGAGGGAACGGGAGACAACTATGAAGATGCTCCTTTTACCTTCTCCCCTCCCTGTACCAGTCACCTCACCCTGCTTCAGTGTTCCCTCTCTCCTCTCTTTTCTATTTTTATCTCCTCCTAAACCCACTCTCCTGAAAAAAAAGAAAAGAAAATCATGGAACTAGCATGAAGTTTTGCTGCTGTCACATTATTCACTCTGCCTGCACACTAGATCCCCTTCCACCATGTCTTTTCTATATAGATGAGAAACTCTTTGCAGGGACTGTCTGCTATACTGTATCTGTCTCGTGCCTGCCACAATGGGCTGGTTCTTGGGCACTACCATAATAAACATGATTATTAATAGTAATAACAGAGAGGAACCTATGGAGAGGTGGGGTTAGTCCTGATCTGAGATATCTTCGGGGTTTCTGAACCCTTCAAATCTTTACTTCATTTAGCTCTTTTTATTTCTTTCTCTCTAGTCTCATATGTTAGGGATAACAGCTAACATCTATTATACAGGTGCAGCAGTAAATGCCTCAATACAAATTTTGGAAATAGAGAGAGAATATTCATCCTTTTTTTCATCACACCCTTCCCTCAAAATAAAAGTAAAACTCAGATCTTCTTCTTCTGGATGTGTTTTCTTCTGATACGGTGTGATAATGTGCAGACATTTGTTATCAGACAGCAATATAACAGAAGTCTATTATATGTTTGCTCTACGTTTATTTTGTGTATAAATTAAGCTGACCATGCTCTGAACATATTCATTCACAAAAAGTAGACAAGGAAATAGTTATTTGATTTTGCTTCTTTGATTTTTTTGTAAGATTATTATATATAGATACTTTTGATCATTTTCTACCATTTAGAAACTATTTTAATGGTTGTTTTTACTATGACTAGGTCTTTCATCTTTTAACCATTCAGAAAATGACTAATGTGACTTTATATATGCTTTGGTCCTAAATTAAGCCCCATTTGACTAGATCAATATGAGAGAAAAGGGTGTATGTTGTGTGTTTATTCCATATACAGAAATCCAGTTGTGTTTATTCCATATACAGAAATGTACTAAGCATCAGCAGCTCCTATAGATATTGATGTGCTAAGGTTCTCAGCTAAAGTGGTAAAAAGCAGTGCTTCTAAAAAGTAAGAAAATGTTCAGAACAAGATCCTGCCAGAGAACCATATACAAATGCGGGGGAATTATTGAAAAGGTTCAGATAACAATGTCTTGATTCAAAACCCCAATCACATTTCAGACAACATGAAAAAGCCCATTCTCAAGAAAATGTGGTGCTAAATGTTGTGTATCTTGAGTGACATGCAAGCCAATGCTCACACATTCCTGCAGCCCAGACTTCTTAGTGTATGTGCAACGTGCCTCAGGTTTCATATGACCAGGATTCGTCATCAAATTTGGTCCACTGGTTGGATCATTAACTTCCCTGGCCTGGGCCAGTTACTGATGGGGAGCGCAATATGAATCCTGATCCATGCCTCACAGCCCAGACTCAGTGTCATGCATTCACTTGGGCTGCAGGAATGTTCTGCTCTTGTTGCTTTAGCTGGGAGAGCCTGCTGTGAAAATATAAAAGGGGCCACTATCTCGCTGCTGGATCCGAGGAAAGAGGAAGGCACAGAGATGAGCAGCCAAGCAGCGGGGATGGGAAAAGGGTGGCAGCAGCAGCAAGTAATAGGACAGAAGGTGAGGGGATCCAGTGATGGTCCCATGCTCCCCATCTCAGCAACCAATCATCTCCCATTCCCACTCACATCCAGTCAGTCCTCCCTACCTGGGCAGAGTTTACTGACCTTAAGGTAAAGAAAATGTATGGTTATATTAATTTTTTTAGATATTTAATAAGTTAATTTATATATTTGCAAACGTGCATACAGTATCATATGATGCTACACAAAGTTTGGTAGGTATTCCAGGAGGAAAGAACTCTGAAGTTCCCCTTGTCAGATTACTCCATAGATTTTTCCAGTAGGACAGCTGGGTTTGCCCCCTTTACCCTTTCAAAAAACAAAACAAAAAAACCCCACCCTTAGCTTTTTCAATCTACAGAAACTGCAGAATTCCAGAACTCCATTGCACCACCTTGGAACCTCTCCTAATTCCACAGCAGCCGCAGGACCTCTGACACCTCCCTAAAGGTGCAAAGGGTCTTGCTCCACTTAAAAACAGACTCCCTTCCAACACATAGGCCATGGCTACACTTACATTTTTGCAGCGCTGGTAGTTACAGCTGTGGTCGTACAGCTGTGTAGGGCCAGCGCTGCAGTGTGTCCACACTGACAGCGACCAGCGCTGCAGTGTACCACACTTGCAGGCATTTGCAGCGCTGTTGTGAGTGGTGCATGTGGGCAGCTATCCAAAGAGCACCTCGTCCCAATTTTGCGCAGTGGGTTGTGGGAAGGGACGGAAGGGTGCGGGTCATTCCGCTTCCTGTTCCAACGACCCGTGCTGCATCGCTTCCCTTTTGAGCCGTTGGTGCCATTGTGAGTCTGCCACCGTGATTTCAGTAGGAAATGGAGCCCGAGCTGCTGAGACTTTGCTGATGAATGTTGCCAAGCACATCACGTCTGGCAGTTAGCTATTCCTTAGCTCCAAAGTGACAGTGAGGAGAGCTCAGATGATGAAAATAGATTCGGCTGACGCGCCTGACACCTAAAATTGCTTGTGGCAGTACGGACTGCTCAGCACCGATGGAACGCCGCCTTTGGGCTTGGGAAACAAGCACTGAGTGGTGGGATCACATCGTCAGCAAGTCTGGGATGACGAGCGTGGCTGCAGACTAGGATGAGAAAAGCCACTTTCATGGACCGTGTGTTGCAGCTCGCCCCCCTGCAGCGCAAGGACATGAGACTGAGAGCTGCCCTGTCAGTGGAGAAGCGGGTGGCTATTGCAGTCTGGAAGCTGGCAACTCCAACGCTACGATCGGTCGCAAACCAGTTTGGAGTGGGAAGTCGACTGTTGGAATAGTGGTGATGCAAGTTTGCAGGGCCATTAATCGCATCTGCTAAAAGAACCGTGACTCTGGGGATGTGCAGGACATTGTGGATGGCTTTGCACAAATGGGTTCCCTAACTGTGGAGGGGCAATAGATGGGACGCATATTCCTATTCTGCACCACCCCACCTGGCATCCGAGTACATTAATCGGCAAGGTACTTCTCTACGGCTCTCCAGCGCTTGTGGATCACGTGGGCGTTCACTGACATTTAACAGGATGGCCTGGAAAGTGCATGATGCACGCAGCTTTCGGAACAGTGGCATGTTCAGGAACTGCAGGCAGGGACTTTTTCCCAGACCGGAAGATCACAGTGGGGAACGTCGAATGCCCTTGTGATCCTTGGAGACCCTGCTTACCTGTTAATGCCTTGGCTCATGAAACGTATACAGGGAAGCTTGACAGGAGCAAGGACCGGTTCCAACTACAGGCTGAGCCGCTGCATGAATGACCGTGAGTGTGCTTTTGCCGTTTAAAGGGGAGATGGAGAAGTCTCTACGAGAAGCTATGATGTGAAACGATGACCAGAGAGGCTGAAAAGGTATGCTGGGATACCTGCTAATACCCTGGAGGCCAATTACAGTGCTGGTGAGTGTCCACACCTGATGACCAGCGCTGCATCACCAGCGCTGGATTCGCTACACCCATAGCAGACCAGATGTACAGCCAGTGGTGCAGACAGGGAGTTGCAGCGCTGGCTGAGCTTTGTAAGTGTGGACATCGTGTAAGTTGCAGCGCTGTAACCCCCTCACCAGCGCTGCAACTTGCAAGTGTAGCCAAGGCCATAGACTCTTTGCCTTGCAGCAGAGGGTCATTGGTGGGTACCACAGGGTTGGTTGATCACTTTTTCATCAGGGGCAGAAGCTGACAGACAGAGGGATCCTTCTGCATGCAATCCCCACAGGGTAATCTGGCTCAGATGATCAGAGCAGGACATTCATCAAGACAGAGAAGCATAATACTGAGCATAACTCCTCACTGACAATCAATGGAATCAAAAGATTAAACATAGACACATAGGAATTGGCATATCTGATCAGACTGAAGAATAGTCTACTCTTGTGCCCTGTCTCTGACAGACGGTTAGGAGGAAAGTTTTAAACCTCTATAATGGACAATTATGCAAAAAAAAAAAAAATGAACAACAACAACAAAAATGGGGGTAGGTAACCAGGGAGTTAATGGCTGGCTTATTTCCCGAGGGTTTTTACCTCATTAATTTTATGAATTACTTTATCTTGTTTCAAAGTAGCAGCCATGTTAGTCTGTATCAGCAAAAAGTCCCATTATGTATATCCATGTCTAACCTTCCTTTCACTTTTGCTCTTTGACTCAGTAGTTTCTTGTGGCAAAGAGTTCCACATGTTGGTTGTGTACTGTATAAAAAACAGTATTTCTTGTAACAGTTTTAAATTTGTTACATTTAATTTTCCTTATTTGACCCCTTATTGTTTATAGCGGTAAATAGGAGTGCCTGACTTACCTTCTCTAAACTATACATTATATTCTATATCTCTATTTTGTCAGCTCTTATTTATCTCCTCTCTGGTTAGATATAATCTTTTTAATCTCTCTACATATGGAAGTCTTCCCATGCATCTAATAATTTTTGTTCCAGTTCCTTAACCTTTATTTGTGCTCTCCTTTGTGAGATGGGTTGAACACAGTTGAACACTGGTGAAGGGGTACTATGGACTTATAGAAGAGCTTTAGAATATTTGCAGTATATTCTCCATCCTTTTCTTAATAAAAGATAACACTATAAAATTTTTCAAATATATATTATTTAATTTTGAACTGAGAACTTTGTTTAAACAAACTACACACAATGTTCAAATGAACATTAAATGAGTATTTCTGACAACAAGGCAATATTTGTTTTTTTTTTCAAAGACATAAAAATGAGAGGGTAATATTTTCAGTAGAGGGAAGATACATATTTTATTTCATATTCTATCTTATTCCTTTTACTTTTGATATGTTGATTTTCTTAAATCAGTTTTAGACTGAATACCTCCTAGCCTCATTTTTGATCGATATATCTGAATCTAAGAAGTGAATGAGTGAACTGTAAAGTTATTAAGACAGTTATGTATATCAGTTCTTGTCAGTCCCTTTCAAACTGAAACATAGATATTGAAGCAATGTAAAATTATGCAGGTAGATAAATGGTACTGTAATAACTTATTTTTAATTCAAGACAAGCAAAATTATTTCTTCAGCAACTTTAACAAAAGCAAAAAGGATATTAATTCTACCAGGTCTATCTGCCATTTGATTTATGTTTGAAATGCCTGACTTAAAAGATGTTTTTAAAAGTAAAATAAATTAATTAAATTAAATTAAATTAAAAAAACAGTGCTATTCAAAGGCATCTTTGAATCTTAACTATTTTGTCCATTTGAGCTAAGAAAAAAAAAAGATATTAAGTATAATGGCTTTTCATCTTTGCCCAACAATTATTCCTGGATGTGCAACCATAATCTTTTTTGCTACAAGTCCTAAAATGGTCTGTCATAAGGAATCAAGCACACCAACAGTCTTGTTTAATATATGATGAAAGGACATGCTGGAATCTTTTAAGGGGGAAAATATGAAATCTATTTTACAGTTGACATGTATGAGTTCATCTGGTATATTAAGCTGTTCTGAATTCCCTTT
The DNA here is from genome assembly GCF_003597395.2 of Chelonoidis abingdonii. Taxonomy (NCBI): domain Eukaryota; kingdom Metazoa; phylum Chordata; order Testudines; family Testudinidae; genus Chelonoidis; species Chelonoidis abingdonii. The sequence goes on from NC_133774.1 coordinate 32,646,227, forward strand.
TATTTTAAGATAATTTATTTAATTAACTTTTATACAAAAAAGTATATAGTGCCACCTAGGGGTACATACTAATTTGTAAATTTGGAATGAGAGAGACCAAATACTATAGATTGCTTTTGTTTTTCTTAAATACATTCTCAGGAAGAAAATGTATGCCAAAGGAGATTTATTTAACTCCATATTACCATGCTCATAGTGTTGCATAAAATAATGGTATAAAATTAAGCTGTTTCATGTTTTAATCAATATATTTTTAAAAAAATACACAGACTGGCACACATTCCAAAGAAATATATAACAAGGAATCAAACCCACTGAAATATTGAAAACTCATTTAATTGGGTATTTCAAGGAATTACAACCACTGATGTTTTGATTATGCATCCTTTATCAACTTGTTAGTCACTGAAATGTAAGTGAATTTTATGTCCACCTTCACATAGTTTCATCTAACACTTCCCACTTCAGTAGGGTGCTTGTGATGAGGTGTCTTTTTAAAAAAACAACAGCAACAAAAAACCACCAACAACCTTTTATTTGGTTGAATTACATGTTTTTGGTGATTTATTTCCTTGAAAGATATGGGGCACGTCTTGTTTCACGATAGTAGTTAAAGTGGCTGCACATCCACTTTAAGTTACCGGTAGGTCTTGAAGCACCATTGGTAGTTTGCTATCAGATTTTCCGGTTCTTAGCACAGAATTCTGTCTATGCAGATATAAGTGGGGGAATAGTCCCACTATTGTGGGGAACTTTCCTGGCTTCTGCACTACCCCGGTGAAGTGGCTAGCGAAAGGATCTGAGTCCTCGTTCCCACTTCCTTTACCCAGGGGCCTCCCTGCCCTTGAGGACTCCCCTTCCACTCTCCTGTCTGGCAGAGTCCTCATAACCCCAACAAGGCTGGGCCCAGGATTCCTGGGGGGCTCAACCCCCAACCCTGCTGTGGTCACCCAGGACAGGGGCTAGGGTGTCCCCACTCTGAGGTACTCTCTTTGCACTGCGCACCTCCCTGACCCACTGATCACATCATACAATTTAAAGCAAATACAAGTTATTTAATTAACACTTAATTTAAAAAAGAATAAGAAAAATGGGAAAGGTTAAAGGAAAACACATCACCCCGCTCTGTGGCAGGGACCATCACAAACTGTGTCTGGACATCAGGGCACTTCACAGTCTGTTCCTTGTAGGTCCCAGGCCTCCTTCTCAGGCCCTGGCTGTGCTGCAGGGATGCTGTGGGTTGGACACTTGCTTTGGCGGTGGCCACACACTCTCAGGCTCTGGGTGGCAGGACCCTTCTTCCCAGCATCACCCCCACCCTGTCAGGGTTACGATCCCCCTCCAAGTCTGGCCTGCAGAGCCTCTTGGCTGAGGTGTCTCCCTGTGCTGGGCCCACTGCCCAGGGTCCCCCTCGCTTTCCCCAGCTGCTCACCGCACACAACTCTGGACTGCTCCAGCCCCAGCTCCACACTCCCTCAGCACAGCTGCTGCTGCTGGTCTGCCTTCAGCTCCCTGGGCTGCTTCTCTGGCCTCTTTGGCTCCAGTTGCTACCACTCTAATCCCAGGGCAGGGCTGCTCAGCAGCCTGCTTCTATGACTCTGCTCTGAGCTCTCATCTGCTTCCTGGGCTGCTTGTCTGGCCCCTCTGGCTCTGGTTGCTGCAGCTCTACTCCCAGGGCAGGTCTCTCTCTCTGGGCTGTGCTCTGGCTTTTTGGGCTGCAGCTCCGCTCCCATCAGCTTAGCTTGGGCCCCTGCTCTCTCCTTAGCTTGGCCCCACTCCATCTGACTCAGACAATTCCAGCTCACACGGAGGACAGGAACCCCCCTGGCCTCCTGACTCCTTGATTAGCCTGCCCACCCTGTCAGTCAGGCTGACCTGGAGCACTGGCCTCTCCACATTGTTCCTGGAGACTGTCAGTCTCAGGCTCCTGATTTCCCATCGACCCCTCCCTTTTAGTGCTGGGAGCTCGCAACCAAACACCCCCAACTGAATGTTAGTAAGGGGGCAACAGTCCCCTTACATTGAGCTTTGAGAACAGTTAGCATCAGGAATCTCCTACACTCCCAGCCCCTACTCGAGGGCACATACTTTCACCATTTTAGCCCTGCCACTCCAGCTAAAGATCACATAGATGGGAATATTTCCTAGACAATTCAGTGGCTCTGGGACCATAGGTTTGAATTCTTCTAATATCTGTAAGTTTATTTATTTTTGTCAGAAGGGATATGTGAAGTTATCTGGGGGAGGAAACACACAGGTCAATCCCTTACTCCTGTTGTGTGGCTGGCTACATATATAGCCCATCCTGGCTAACAGTAGGAAGGTTGATCTCACAGGCAGGTAAATAATTTTCAGTACCATGCTACCAGCAGAGAGAGCTGCTAACATTGTACTACTGCAGAGTGGGCAACCTACGGCACACGTGCTGAAGGCGGCACACGAGCTGATTTTCAGTGGCACTCACACTGCCCAGGTCCTGGCCACTAGTCCGGGAGGCTCTGCATTTTAATTTAATTTAAATGAAGCTTCTTAAACATTTTAAAAACCTTATTTACTTTACATACAACAATAGTTTAGTTATATGTTATAGACTTTATAGAAAGAGATCTTCTAAAAATGTTAAAATGTATTACCGGCACGTGAAACCTTAAATTAGAGTGAATAAATGAAGACTCGGCACACCACTTCTGAAAGGTTGCCGACCCCTGTGCTACTGTGATTTCAAATACAGCCACGCTTTACTTTGGTTTTGAGCAGGATTCTGAACTGAAAACACTTTAGAAAATTTAGAACAGCATGGAGCTATTTCTTTTTCTCGTTTATTTTACACTAGGAACCCAAGATTTACCACAATAATGAAAATTAACTGACTCTGATGATACTGCATCAATATATGAAATGCTGTCACCTCATGATACCATGCTATTTCTGAGCATACTCGAAAACCATTTCAAAACCTCTCTTTTGAATCCACCCCCTCAAAAACACTTTGAGTCTCTCGCTGTAGTGTAACTTCAATATATTCATCTGTTCAATAATAAATGATTCATTTTCTGCAGATCCTGTGCTGTTACTTGTTCCTGACTTCTTATATCTAGATTTTAAAAGGCTCCTGGATATTGATTTGTTAGACAATTATCGGCCCATCTCTGATCTTCCAATCTTGTCAACTATGATAGAATGGGCAATGTCATCACAAGCTACTTAACATTCTTATTGTACAAAATATTCCAAGCACATTTCCACAATATTCCTGCAACGAGACAGGGAGTTGTCATGGTCCTGAATGACCTTATCACAGACTCTGGTCTGCCTTATGTCAATCTTCCTGGTCCACAGTGCTATATTTAACCCAAGTGTTCATCACTTTTACAGACTATAGGCTTAAGAACTCCATTTCTATCTTGTTTCTGTAGTATTGATTAGGAAAAACTGTTAGTTTGCTCAAGTAGTTGTCACTTTTTCTCTTTATAGTGCTTTTTACTGATTTCTTACGCTTTCATTTGCACACATCAAATCCTTTGTTAAGTTTATTTTAAGTTAAGGTGGCAAGAAGCCACCACCCGTCAATGCAATGTGTAATAAACAAGGAAATAAGCAGGTAAGTCACTCAGTGTCTTATCTTCACTCCACACATCAGTTCTGCTTCTCACCCTCAGCTTTCTCTTTTACATCAAAGCACACCCACAAATCTGTACTCTCAGATGTTATAAGAATGTATCTGTAAAACTTTGAGTTTATGCAGACTTGTGTGGATTGTTTAGTTAACAGAACTCAATAAATGTGAGGATTATAGAGAATATTTCCAGAAACTGTTCAGAAAAATTTCTTTACAACTATTTTACCTTAAAATATCCATAACAAAGTGTCATTAAACGGTGGGGCAGAAGGATTTAGTCTTGCTTTAAGTGCAAATGTCAATACAAACATACTATGGAGTCATCTGCAGGAGTCTTCATAGTATATTAAGCGCTCAGATGCATCAACATGCTACAGTAAAATCCAATTATTCAGAACACCACTAAGAAACAAAAAGCATCCTAGTTAAATGACTGTCCTGACATCGGATTTTTCACATACTGAATCTGGGCTCAATTCTGCAAAATGCTGACCACTCCAGTCCTAGTGCAGCGAAGCACTTAAGCAGATGCCTTATTTTAAGCATGTGTGTAATCCCACTGACCCTGATGGCAAAAAACATGTGTTTTTCAAGGTTAGGTCAAGCGACTTAGTTTAACATGACTGAAAAGCCAACTCAACATCTGTTAAGATACAGGCTAACATGTTTGAGGCAGTATTAGCTGGCCTTGTATCCTAGTGGGGAGCTCATTAAATCTCATCTCATAAATCAATCCAACCAGCCCCTTAATTATTTTTGGTTCCTCTTCTCTGAAATTTCCCCTTGTTGTCTCACGAGAGAGGAGCTATCATTTTCCTGTTCCATGATGTGAAACCCACTTTATGCAATCCAACAAAGTACTGGTAGTTTTACTGCTGTGTTTTATAAGAATTTTTGTGCTTCTCCAGTATTCTTTTATGTTGGGGGGGGGGGAATGTTCTGCTATTTATTGAACACATAACAATGAAAGAAAAAAGTACACAAATAAATGTGAAATAGCATTGTATTTGATCACACAATACGATTCTGGTTCTATAACCTGCCTGAATGACACTAAGGGCCTAATGCACCAAACCAGTCAATTTCTTTTGACATTTATTGCTTTCCAGATTTCTCCCGCCCATCAAATATCTAGGTTTCCAATTATTTTCCTGTTGATTTTGTGTTGGCATGTATGCAACACCTCCCGACTGAATGTCATATTCTATGTGAATCTGATTAATATGCTGTTCACTCCGTCTTCCAGAGCATTAAAGAAGATATAAAATAACATCATCCCTAATACTAATCCCTGCTGTCCCCTTCCTTGCCCCCTCCTGTTTCTCCTAACTACTTGATCCTCTTCTTTTTATCATTACCTTTCATTTAGGACCCCGTGGTAGTGATCTTATACAAATTTCAAGACAAAATAGCAAAAATAGGCAGAAGGGAGAACTTGTTAAAAACTCTGTGGATTGGTCTCGTGCAAAAGCTGTTGCATGTCACCTCCCTGGGTTGAAAACCCAGTAGAAATTCACAACTGATAGAGAGCATGGCAAAGCTAATGCATGGACCCTGCAGATGAACATGAAACCGAACCAAAAATATGAGTGTGAAGAAGAAGATTGGGAAAGAATTTGGAAGAACTGAAGATGAGCCACAGGTAATGAAATATGCAAGGATTTGGATATGGCTTTAAGAGGGAGAGGCATGTGGTGGTGAACATATATTTTATCCCAGAGTAGTAGCCTTAGTCCCTGGAAAAGTACATGCTGGAGGAAAAAATCCAAGTCCTGCTCCATTCTTTCTCCGAGCCATTTGAAGCAAGGAGGCAAGCTGTCCCTCGGGAACAATGGAGAACACCGTAGGCATGGACCACACTTTCAGGAGATACACCCTGGCTCTCCTTGTTTAGATGTAAGGGTAGGAAAACTAGGAAACTACTTGTTGGTTGGGCTCACATGCTCTCCAATTTCCTTTCCCGTTGGCTGTATTCCCCACTTCAAGAACCCAGCTGCTGGCCCTGACTGGAGTTCTTGCTGGGGTCCCTTGGCTGCTACCTGAAGCTACTCCCTATAAACAGGCCAAAAAAGCAAATTCTAATACCCAGTTTCAGCCAAATATTTTTGATCCATCCCTGGAGTAAGAGAAGGTGGAACGATCCCCCTTCTTGCATGGCCTGCATGAAGCCAGGGACAGCAGCCATCCTTACACTAAAGGAACACAAGAATGTGTCTTCTGTGCTCCCCTAAGGGTTCTAAAAATCCAAAAGAAACAGGAAGAAGGGAAATCCATGGCTCCACATCTGCCCCAGTGTGCAGAGCAAGCCCAGTGTGCACATAAGAGTAGCTGAGAGTGTTCTCCCTGTGATGTCCTGCAGAGTGCCTTCCACTGAGGTCAGGAAGATCTACATCTCCCAAAACACGGAGCTGTGCCCACAGAGCCCTACATGGTTACCCAATAAGTTGACAAGCACCTAAATCCCATTGGGATATAGACTAAGTGCCTAAATCTCTTTTGAAAAATGATATTTAGACTCCCAAGATCTGATAGGTGCTGCAACTCTGAACACAGCAATGCCTAAATATCTTCAAAAATCTGAGCCTACGTGACTATGAAGCCCAAGGCCCATTTTCAAAAGAAATGAAGAATCTAAGTCCCACTAACTTTCAATTTGACTTACGGTCCTACGAGTCTAAGTCGGTTTTGAAAACAGGATTCAGGTTCTTGAGTCAGATGTGTAAGGAGGTTAATTTTTCAAAAACATTCAAGCTCAGGCCTTGTCATAGCTTTCCTACTCAGATCTGAACCTTAGAGTTCAGAAAATAAGTTGCTAGCATGAAACCTCCAAGCTTAATACCAGCTTGGATCTTATAGCGCTACCACCAGACAGGAATCAGTGCCTGCCTCACTCTGGTCTCCCCAAACCTTCCCTGGGGGACCCCAAGACTCAGATGCCCTGAGTCTCACAACAAAGGGAAATAACTACTTCTTCTCCTCTTTACTCCCCCAGATTTCCCGCCTGGTACAACTAGGAGATCCTGCTTTCCATGTTCCTTGAATACAAACCAGAGAGATAAGTGTCTCTCCCCTCACCCAAGGCTATGCAATTCAGCGCTTAGTCAATCTAACACAGGGATTCCCTCCTTTTTCGTTCCTTAGCCTTAACAGAGAAAAATTCAAACAGGTCTTAAAAAGAAGCTTTATTAAAAAGAAAGAAAAGACATAAAAATGGTCTCTGTATCAAGAGTGACAATAATACAGGATCAATTGCTTAAAGAAAAATGAATAAACAGCCTTACTCAAAAAGATATCAATTAAACATTCCAGCACTACCACATGTAAATCAAAAAAAAACATATAAGCCTATTGTCTTTTACCTTTTGTACTTACCTTGGAACGAGATATGAAGAGCCTGGAGACAGAGATCGCTCTCATAGCTGAGAGAGCACAGACAGAACACAGACAAAAGACACACATCCAAAAATTCCCTCCCTGAGCTTTGAAAACTCCGGTTTCCTGATTGGTCCTCTGGTCAGGTGTTTGGTCCCCTTTGTTAACCCTTTACAGGTAAAAGAAACATTAACCCTTAGCTATCTGTTTATGACAGGCCTATATAGATTAAACCCATGAATATCAAAGAACAGAATTAGTTACAATATTTCAGTTGCATACCAAGGGCCATGAAAATTAGCAAGTTTGAGGTGTAGCTCTTAAGGAATAAAAGGGAAAGGTGTGGAAAATGACTCCTTCGACTCAGAACATTTTTCAGTAACTCATTACTGGCACTGTTAAGTCTGCTTTCGCCATGTAAGAAAAATTGCTCAGAAAACCATAAAACATAGATCCAAAATTGATTCAGAAAAGCTAAACCATGCATTTCTCTCTCATGTCTTGACTGGATGACTGTAATGCTCTCTCAGCAGGTCTATCAGAAAAGCTGATTAGTAGACTGCAAGCAATTCAAAACCCAGCTGCTAGACACATAGCTAAAACCCAAAACCATAAGTACATTTCTCTGACTCTAAGCTCAATACACTGCTTTCTAACAGAATTACACTTTACTTCTTAGTATTTTACATTGAACATTATAAGCAAAACACAACTGGTCTCTAAATTATTACACTAAGTTGTTCTCTAGGGGCTTTCCCACTGGTTACTATGCCCTCAGGCATGTTATAATTTGGTGATGGGTAGTGCGTACAGTGTGCCAGGTGCTTTTCAGACATTTAATAAGACTCAGCTCCTGATTCAAAGAACTCACCATTTCATAGGACAAGAAACATCAGAAGTGTAAGAGACAAGGGATAGGATTGTCCACAGCCCTAGCACAGGCACACAAGGAAGTAGTGAGGAGTAAGGATTCCCCACTCCCACCTCAGCTCATCTACCACATTGATTGTATCAGGACAAACTAGATCTTGGGTGCAGGGGCTCCACTTCCACTGTTCTACCTTTGAGCTAGTTGGACAGACAAGGAATAGAGGAAGTCATTGATTTCCGCTGAACCACTGGAGAGGCTCTGCTTGAAAATGTATAAAGCCTTTGCCTGGACATGTACGTACAGATATATGTACTAAACTGGAAAATGTTTTGCGGGCAATAATACTCCATTAGCCGGGAGATTTACCTATTAGGGAGATACCCTATTAGACCTACTTCCTATCTCTAATATCTATGATGCTATGAAGTATTCCACAGTTAATGTTTCATAGAGTTTAAGGCCAAAAGGAATCATTAGCTCATCTAGTTTGACTTCCTGCATATCACAGGCAATTACTCTTAAACCAGATACCCAAGTATTATAATAAAAGGAGATATACCTATCTCCTAGAACTGGAAGGGACCTCAAAAGATCATCGAGTCCAGCCCCCTGCCTTCACTAGCAGGACCAATTTTTGCCCCAGATTCCTAAGTGGCCCCCTCAAGGATTGAACTCAAAACCCTGCATTTAGCAGGCTAATGCTCAAACCACTGAGTTATCCCTCCCACTGAACCCAAATTCCTTGTGTCACAGGCAGATAACAGAAGGGACCAAAGCTCCACCAATGCCTGAGGCCCCTACAGTGGCAGGGAATTGATTAGGTGAAATATGCCTAGATGATCCTATAAAATGATCCGCATCCCATGCTGCCAAGGAGGGAGAACCATTCAAAATCCCTGCCAATCTGATTTAGGGGGGAGGAGGAATTCTTCCCAACCCCACATCTGATGATCACTTTGACTCTGTGCATATAAAGCAAGACACACCAACTAGTGATATAAGAAAGAGGATTCTCTGTACTATCTCAGAACACTGGTCTATCCTGTCTGGTGTCCCACCACCAGCTGTGGCCAATTACTGATGCTTCAGAGGAAGGAGGGGAAAAAAACCCAAACCAAAATACATCTGGCCTATAGTGTACCAGGGGAAAACATTCTTCATTACCCCTTCAGGTAAGATTTGGTTGTAGTCACTGTCTTAATGCAGAGCTGCTAGTGTTATAAACATGTTGGCACTTTTAAACAAATTCCAATGCAGCTGATAAGGCAAAGCAAATGAACTTGATGTGGAAATAAGGAAAAAACTAGTCAGTGTGCTCCAATTAGTCTGTTAATGATTTCTATTATTCTATTTTTCCTTTTACTTGAGAAGCTGTAGTGCAAAGTACACTCCCAGGACAAGAGAAAAAGCACTTTGATAGGCAAAGATTTTTGAGATCTTTAAGAAAATGAAATTCAAATGTAAATTTCTGCAGTGCAAGATATACACTTGTGTTGACTCTGGTGTAACAGTCAAAAAAGCAACATGTAAGTAATCACTCATTTATATTTTATGTTCTGCCTGACATTCCACATGAAATTTTGAATATTATGTTCATCATGTTGCATTGTTCTGAATGTGCACTATCTATGTAAAGGGCACCATCCTTCTCTGAGTGAGTGAGTGAGTTAACTTAATGTGTATATAATTGGTGCCACTGACGTTTGAAGTAAGGGCTATAACTAGTAAAGTCCATGTCCTCTGGCATGAATCAGTAAGCACAAGAACAATATTACATTCTCACCCACTTGGTACTGTTTATTAAGAATAGATGAACTGAAGCTTTTTCAGACTGCCATTTATAAGCTAATTAATATTTTTGACATAATAATAATAATTAATAATTTCAGTGAATATACAACATTTTCCAATTCAGCTTCGCACTCTCCTCTCTTCTTGGCAGCACAGTATTACCCCTCTTTCAGGTAGGAGAAGAGAGTATTCCTGTTGGAATTCTGTCTACTAGCATCAATACAGATGTGGCAGAAGAGGACATGACCATATACAGACATGCTTCATCCAAGTGACGTGTAGCCCTGATTAATTTCCCCTTGGCCAAATGAATAAAGGAAAAGCCCACATACCTTAGTGGCCATGGGAGACGAGTGAGAGGATAAGAAACAGAAACTTCACCTCACTCTCAGTTTCACACAGCTCCTTCCTCTGCTAGCCCAAGTGAGAAGGAAGGTGAAGCTCTCACCAGAAACACCAGCACTCTTGCTGGTGCAACCACCAAGTTTCTATTCACACCCTGGTGTCATTTGCTAGGCATCTGAAGGCCGTTTCACCCCAGTCTTATTCTGCTTGCCCCTATTTATACTCCATTGTTTTTAGGGAAAGCCGACTAGCTTGTTCCCACTTCCTCTTGGTTTTAGGAGAGCCAGCTGGATAAGTCTGGCCCTTGCCTCACCCGGAGCAAAAAAGGAATCCCTTTAAGACTACTATACTTTATAGCACCTCTGTGTAATGCAGAGACAGCTGCGGTAAGCCTGAATGGATCCTTCAACAGTAGGCCTACTTTGCTGCCCACAGAACACATGAAAAGGTAAGGCTCCAAACATCCTAGGAGATACTAAGCAGGCCAGAAGCTACCCTACCCCTGGAGTCCTTTGATACATACTGGGAAGCAAATAGGGGAAGAGGTAAAACTCAACTGGGAAAGACCTTTAAAGACGTTTCAAGTTCCTTGTTAACTAAACAACATTACTACAGTATTCAGAATAATCCATGTATACTAAGTATAATTACCTAAGTATAGTGAATACAATAACAATATCTAGCTCTCTCAGAGAATACTTGTTCCCTACAGCATATGTTTAAGTCTTTTGGTTAGTCTAGTTTTAAACTACTTAACAAATATGACTTGCCCCACATCCCTTGGAAGACCATTCCACAGTCTATTAGAGCACTCTGTGAAAATTTTCCATCTAACCTGTTCATGGCTTCAAAAAGTCAAAGTAATTAAAAACAAAACAGATAATTATATTTCTCTTTACTTGATTTCATCCATCATGGTGAGGAACAATCCCCCAAAACTTTGGTGTTTGAATTCAGTCTGGAGAAAATTATCCACAAACAATTTCATTTTCTACAGTCTTCAAAACTGAGAATGAATTTATTTCTTTTCCTGTACTAGACAGAAAGCAGTAATCCAGGAAGTAGGCATGGGAGATGGGGGGGGGGGGGCGCAGGCAGGGGGTGATGCCTGCAGGCACAAAGGCAGCACACATCATGCAAGGCAACATTTCCAGGTAAATTTCATGTCACTCTTTGACCATTTCCAACAAATCTCTAAATGCAGCCTCAGTGTTAATGAGTCTTGACCATAGCATGCAAAATGGTACATTAGCCTTGAGCCTTTATACGGGTATACTGTAAAATGGATTGGTCAGTGTGTACATATGTTTCAACTTGCTACCTATAGACTTAGCATTCCACATAAAAATCATACATGCATTCATGCAGGCTATCAGATGGTCACCCACAAAATAAGTGCAACTTTATACAGTATCATTTCCAGACCTGCCATATCCCTGTATTGGGATAACTTGGTCCCCTTGTGCCCAAACACATTCATCTTACATGCAGCTAAAAATTTTACATGCTGGACCAAAAAAACAAAGAAAACAAAACAAAAAACCACACACAACCCTACACACCAAACCCTTTTTTTAGAATCTAGTTACTGTGTTCCCTGTCCCACAACTAGAAATAAGCTACTTTTCCTCTTAACTGTGTGACAACTTTATATATCAGAAACGGCCTTTACCTGGGATAAATTCATAATATAGTTATGCACCTAAGAAAAGGCTAGGTGTTGTCAGAAACCAAGAAAGTCAGCCAGTACAAGAGGAAGGCAAGTAGAGCTTGTGAGATCACAAAGCAAAGAATAATACAGAATCCTAACAGAAACAGAGTGAGCTTCTAACCCCAAATAGCCATTGCTCTTTGTCTTATTATGTAGGCTCAGAGTAAGACCTGTGAGCTACTTTATTCCCTATCATGTCATGGCCCCACACTGCTAAAGCTTTTCTGGAGTAGGCAGAAGGAGCTGCTGCCACCAAGAATGCTACTCTTCATCAATGGGTGAGGGATAGGATGGACCCGTGGCTCCAGTCTGTTCCCCCAGTGCAAGTGTTCTGGAGCTGATGTTGAGGGGGAAGCAACCTGCATCATCAAAATGACTGAGAGATTACGCACACCCCAACTAGGAGCAAAGGGGAAGTATGACAATTGAATTCCTGCCCTGTTTTCTGGGGAAGTTCAGCAAACTGCTTGCTGCCCATTACAGACTGAATTATAGGTTTACAATCTAGCACTTTTAAAAAGTAATATATAGATTGTAATATCCAGAAAACAGGTACAGACATGCATACACAATTCTCTTTCCCTCATATACCTATTGTAATTGCCAAACTTGTGGGCAGAGTTTCAACTGGCTATAGGCACGTGGGTAAATAAGGGATGGATCTGTGATATACAGAATAACTAAGTGCTCGTCAATTTAAGGGATTTTGTTTGCACTTTTGAACAGTTAGTTTTCAGATCATATATTAGTTGGTGGTTATAACTGTAGTCAAAGAGTTTAAATTACTCTCAGGATTTTCTTCAAGTAATTCTCATTGAAGCATTAATATAAAATCTCAGTTTATTCAATTTTAGCATTATACAGTAATATTTAAGATATTTCAAATATATATATATATAACTGCTAAAAACAACAATATGCCTACTACTCAGATATAGGTTCACCGCAATCTGGCAAATATTATATTTTGCAAACCTTTATATGTATCCAATGTGATGCTGAGCCTACTTATGTATGAGGCCACTGCTAGAGCTAAAGATATTATTGGGAGATAATTAAAAGGATGGCAAACATAAGTAGAGAGGGTAAGTATACAAGACACTTTTGGTGTGAAAAACCTGAAAGGAAATCAATGCCTATGTGGTTTGACAATAAATCCACATTAAATATAGCTAGGTCTAACAATTTTTGAGAAGGTGGCATCTCTCAAGATTAACCTGCACTCACAAGATCTCTTAAGTTGTGTGAAAAACTTGAAAGATAAACCACTTCAAGGTGAAGGTAATGGTCCTGGAAACAAGCCTAAAAGACATGATAATTTAGGATTAGTAATGTGATTACAAAATCAGGACAGAGGGATTGAAATTTTGGCTAGACAGCAAATTTCTTATTAGCCCTAGGTAGTTTAGATACTGTTAAAGATAACATAGGACAAGAAGAAATGTGGCAGTCTTTGAAAGGAATGCATGAAACAAACAAGCTTAAAAGACTGGTTCATTACACACAGTCACATATATTTTATGGCTTCTGGCAAAACACAATGCTACACATAAAAACTACTTCTAGGGGTTCCACTAGGTGAAGAGATAGCTGAGTGGTTTGAGTATTAGCCTGCTAAACCCAGGGTTGTGAGCTTAATCCTTGAGAGGGCCACTTAGGGATCTGGGGCAAAAATCAGTAATTGGTCCTGCTAGTAAAGGCAGGGGACTGGACTCAATGACCTTTCAGGGTCCCTTCCAGTTCTATAAGATGGGCATTTATTATTATAACATACTACTCAATTTAACTGATAAGGCTGCACATTTATGACCTCTTAAACGGAAAGAAGCAGTACTGTACATAAATCCTGATTTGATGAAATGGAGAGGCCTGACTGTGAAATATTTTAAGTTAACATCTCAAAAGTTGTGATGTTTTCTCTTCTTGCAATTAGCCTTGTAAGCAGCATTTTTGGACTTTTCCTGTGGTTTTGAATAATATTCAAATAATATACAACCGATAAGTAAAATTGCAATTAACTATAAAAAGATGCCCACAGGGATATCAGAATTCTGCAACAGTGTCTTCTACATGACCTTACGAGATAAAAGATAATTTCATAGAGGTACAGTAAACTATTCAAATCAGAAATGTTGTTATGAACACAGAAAAAAATGGGCCCAATCCTTACCTGGTATAAATCAGCTCAGGATCTGGCCCAATAATCAGACTCTGTTGACACTCAGAACATTTTTAACACTGCCCAGCTGCCGACCACAGTAAACTAAAGGGGCTACTTATTTTAGGTGGACTTCTTTTCAAATCTACCAAAATGTAGTTTTTTTAAAAGTGTGGTTGTCATAATAATATGGAGTGATTTTCATCTGAGGATTTCACAGCACTTTCCAAACATTACTTCTGACCCTCAGAATGCTCCTATACGTTTTAAGTAAGCCCATGTTAATGTTACAGCTATGTTAGAGGTAGTAAATGACTTAGCCAAAGAAAATGCAAAGCTAGACTGAGGGTCTACTCTAGCCAGGGGCGGGACTGAGCCTGGGCTTTCCCCATCATTCCCCAGCCCTCTCTACACACCTGCTCACAGTGGAGAGTATCCAGAGGTAGGGTCAGCTTGACACACCAGATCTTGACCAATAATCTATGTAAGCCTTACCCCCTGCTTAAGAGCACAGTCTATCCCACAGTGAGTTATTGGCAGAACAGAGATTGGAGCAAGGAAATGCTGGGTCCTAGCCCTTTGTTCTAACCACTAGACCGCACTGCTTTCATTAGATGTCAGTCCCCAATTCTGTAAATACCAAGAAAGATGACTGAATTACTATATTAAATATAATACTTTATGTAGCCTCCCCAAGAATGAAAATTAAGCTTGCTCAAATAAAGTAAAGTTCTAGAGTATGATTACGTTCACTACTTGGGAACTTCAAAGGTGCAGGATATTATTAAAGTTTTTGAATCAAGCTACAGAATGTTCACTTTCCATCAACACCCAAAAGCCCAAATAATGATTTGATATGCATTATGTGCATGGATAGTCCAAACTACAGGATATGAGTATTGCTTAGAAAGGTTGTTACTGTGTTGTCAATTCTTGCAATTTTATTTTGAGTCTTGTGGTATTTATTGTTGTTCTTAAAGTCCCAACTCCTGGAGTCATGTGATAATGGTGAGACTCTAAGCTTTCATTAAAAAGTTTCTAGCCCTTGTGCTTGCAGAGAAAACATAAACCTTAAGGGCTCAAAAATGAGAAGATAAGTAAACTTCTTAAGTGTTATTTTTAAATCTTATGATTTTTAAGCCAATCTCATCATTTTGAGGTGCCTAACTTAATAAAATCAATGTTTAGGATCAGTTAGATGGAGTTTCTTGTAATTGATCAAAGTTTGGCCCAAAGACTGTGAATACTTTCTACATGACAAGTTTAATGCAACTATTGAAATGAGTTCCTGGGCAAGTTGTGAGCATTTCTAAAAAACTTCAGCCACATTATCTAGCAGTTCCTTTATTGTGCTACTGGGCCATAATCCTCTTTTATTTTTATATTATCTTGGGCAAACAATTTAAAAACATTAGGCATTATTTTAAAATGCTGAAAAAGCTTTAAACTGTTTTTATTTGAAGAATATATAGGGTTTTTTCAGTGGAAGTAGATTTTTTGTGTGCAGACTTTCACTCCCCAAAAGCTAGTGTTCTGCTGGGAATTAGGAACAAAAATAAAAGTCGATAGAAGATTTAAAAATACCAACACTCTCTAGAACCAGTGACTGATCATTTCTGACTATCTGAGCTAAATACTATCTTGTTATTGGTATATGTGTATCAGATAATGCACAGCAGTGACCACTAACTTTTGTTTCTGTTTCTCAACACACAGAGGAGGAAGCTTATATCACTGAAACCTTGTTGCACTGACTGCAGTAATTTTTATAACTATAGGAAAAAAAAAAGGAGATGAGAAAAATATTTTTATTGCTTTAAATGAATACATGAAGAAAAGCCCTAAAAAAGTCAATAGTCATGGTACCTTCCAAGAACAGAGGGGAAACGATGGTTTCTGATATGCCAATGTGATAACCAGGGATTCTAGTTTTCCATGATAAAAAAATAGAAAATTCTCTGATTAAAAAAAAACCATAAACGCCTGTTTTTCTATTATTAAAATGAAATGCTGAACTTTAGTTTCTCTAGCCACAATATACATATAGGTATCAGTTGGACACAATATATTATTGATATATTTACAATTTTGAGCAAGTTCGAAGCCTACTAGTGCCATCAATCATTATAAAAAAATAAAATCCATAGAATTGCAATTTGTATTTCTTACCGTCTATGTCTATTAGCCCTGCCGCCTGGGGCTGACAGCCTGTTTGTTTAATATAGAGAGCTGGATAATGGAGACTCAGATAAATGGGGTTCTACTATATCTGTTTTTATTTCTTCACAAAATGTAAAAACTAAAGATTCTCTGTAAAAATGCAAATTCTGCGTTTTTCCATGGCAAATAGATTTCTAGGACTCCTGGCAATAACTGAAGGCAAATGCATTTACACTGGTGAAATCATGCAAGAACAGGATAGAGAACATCTGTATTTTGCACATGAATGTCTTTCCGCAAACTTCTCTTCCAAGAAACATTTATAAAATTGCTCTCTACAATACAATCTAATCTCTAATGCCCCAGTGAGCTATAGCTTGGATTGCTCATCATAGGACAGTTGAGAAAAGAATTTGGCTCATAGCTATAATTATCTAGTAAACAGTCTTCCTATCACATCCCTCACCTCAGCCCTTACCCTTCCTAACAACAAGGGCTTAGCTATTACAAGAAGGTCCTCAGATACTGCTGAGATGAACATAGCATAAGGTCCTAAAACCATAATTTCCAAAACTGGGTGCCATATTTACTTAGTTTAAATGGCCTGATTTTCTAAAAGTGCTGAACACACATCAGTTCCCATTGACTTAATTGGGAGTTGGAATTCTCTGTAAATTTCAAAAGCAGGACATATTCATGGATGTAGTAACCCAACTTTAAGTATCAATGTTTGAAAATTTTGACCAGAATTTCTACAGTGAGATCTGTAAACACAGAATTTGAATTATCAGTAAAACTGTAGAAAAGGAAAAGAGGGATAAGTTGCAAAATTTGAATTGTGACATGTCCAAGACCTTGTGAGAATTTTGCTGCTAAGATCAAATTCTCTTCAAAGCCTACATATAGATACTGTATATTTGTAAATAGAAGTAGAATTTGCTTCTATATACCAAAAACCTAAGTAGCCCCCAAGAAAAAAAAGGAACAAATTGCAAAAACAAAATGGAATGAAACGCATTTTTAAACATCATAGTTGTGGGGGATTACATAACACATACAAATTAATTATATGCCCACCTTTAAGCCACTGATACAACAAGAACATAGCAACCTCACTTTTTAAAAAATGCCAGCCTCTCTTTAAATGCCATAATTTTCATACTTTAAAGTTAAATAACGTCCACTGGCAGTGCTTAAAATCTTCCCAAGTTTGCCTTCGATAATTTACTTTAATATTTGCAGTATTCTCTAGACTTGCCAAGGATACCACAAGAGTGATTCTCATACTTAGACTGAGAAGAGCAACACATAGGCCACAACATATTTGGCCTCAATAATAATATACATGGGAAAATACAGAATTACTCGACAAACAGGTGTTATTGCAGCCGATCACTGGACTACAAACTAGCTTTTGCTCCCACATGATAACAAAGAGACTCCAAGATTTTTCCCTCCAGCAGGAGAATGGATGAACTTAGCCATGAAGCCTAAAACATCATTTGGTTCAGAACACAAGCAAGTACATATTTCTCAGAAAGGCGCTAGAACTGTGATCCCCAACGTGGTGCCCGTGGGCGCCATGGTGCCCGCTGGGGCATTTATGTGCGCCCGCCTAGTGCCCAGCAGGAGAGCAAAGCCGCGGCCCCACGCCTGCTGGGGACAGAGAACTCCAGGGCTGCAAGCTTCATTCTATGTTAAAGTAAGAATAATAAATATATAAGAATATATAAGAATAATAAATATAATATATATATAAAAATATAAATAAATATATAAAAATAATAAATATAAAACAATGTTTTACTTTTTTAAAATAAATAAGATGAAAACTGTTTATGATATTTATTTTGTAAAAACTCCTTAATTTTTCTTACAAGTAGATAAAGAGTAAATTCAGATGGTAAGGTGAAAAAGTAATTGCCAAATAATTTAATTAATATCTTTTACATGTAAAATTACCCTTTTAATCTTATGGATTCATATATTGTGTAATATTAAATATGATTTTTTTGTATTATTTAATGTACAAATACAAAATAAGGCTTGAAAAATTGTTGGCGCCCGCCACACTCTTCTGAGAACATGTATGTGCTACTGACCACAAAAAGGTTGGGGACCACTGCACTAAAATAAACCCCAGGGAGTCATATATTAACAGGTTTCACTGTCCTGAGACATCACAGTTCCCAATCTCCCAAATACCACAAATAAAGGGGCTGCCCATCAGCTGTTTTGAATTGTTATAGTGCCATTGACGTTAATGGAGTGTCTGCCTCAAAAAAACCTCACCCCAATTTAAATTGCCCATTGGGCTTGCAAATTTCTCTGGTAAGAACTACCCCACAAACACAAGGTTGTAAACTAGAAGAAATAATAAGAGACATCTGACAACATCACAATACAGAAAATAAAACTTCACCCACAATACATTAGCAAATGTACATCCTCCTACCCCATTATGGCTCACATAACAAACCAAAACTACCAATCCTACCATTTCAGCACAGTTGTGGGCAAGATAAAAGGTGGGAATCATGTTGAGAGGAAAGGGAAAGCAAAAATGTGCTAAAGAAGGTGCTAGCCATACATACCAGCCAATCCTGAGGCCCTGAAGAACTCCCCTGGCAGCCCCAGCAAAAGCGCGACCCTTGCCACCTTGAAACAAGAGCAGAGCTGGCTACCATAAATTGCAGTATTCCCTATACCAAATCTCAGAGTAACATTATTGTGACATTACGCCCCATATTCTTCATAGAGATATTGTTAGGATATGATTACGGCATAACTATGATGTACTTTATGTAAGATAGGTCATGTGAGATAGTATTGAAAATGTTATGATTTACTGAATATGATTACCTTATTTGTATGCAAGTATCATTTTGGTATCTGAAGTTAGAAATATTGTCTATGCATCTACTACAAATGTGTTTACACCTGGGGCACGCCCACTAGGCAGAATGCAATCAGTCTAGATGGCTGGCTGGGAAGGGCCATTAGCGAGAATAATAGGTCTTAGAAGACGCTAATCACCAACCCAGGAGCCTTCATGTGGATGTTGCAAACAGCCTCTGTCTCATGACTGCTATGGCCCTACAGAGGCATGTGACCAAGTCACCTGGTACTGGACTCCATCATTGAATACCAGTGTTTTTCCACTGAAAAGCACAGGAACTAAAGTGGGAGACAAAGGGTTTCTGCCATATACAAAAGCTATTTAAGGCAGGGAAGTGACATCATTTTGATTCTTCTTCACTGACTCTTCGCCCAAGATGACCGCTAGAAACATCTAAGAAACAAGGTTTGAACTGGGGGGAAAGGGTTGAACCCAGGCTAGAGAAATTTCTAGTCTGTAAAACGAATACCTGGAGTTTTAAGCTGCAAGCAAGTGCCCTCAAGAATCTCTGTGAACTGCCTAAACCAACAATTAGGGTGAGAATTTACTACTCATTTTCAATTTCTCTAGAGTATATTAAGCATAGACTGCATTTTTGTTTATCTGCTAGGTAATCTACTCTGATCTGTTTGCTATATCTTATAATCACTTAAAATCTATCTTTTGTAGTTAATAAACTTGTTTTTGTTTTGTCTAAAAATCAGTGTGTGGAAATCCGAACTGGGGGCAGAAAGTTGTTGCACATCTTCCTTCACATTGAGGAAGGGGGTGAATTTCATGAGCTCACGCGGTAGTTTCCTGTGCAGTGCAAGATGGTATAATTTTGGGTTTAACAGTCAAAGGAGGATGTGCACCTGAGTAGCTGGGCAGCTCCTCAGCTGAGCCTTCCCATGCAGAACTGATCACAGCAACTGTGTGACGTTGCGGCTGGGTGTCTCCCTACCTGTATTTGTGTTGGAAAGGGCTTCAGAGCCCGTCACAGCAGTACAGTGTAAAGGGAGCCCAGGGCTGGTGGGCCAGGTGATACCCCAGTTCCAAGTGGCACCCCAGAGGGAACCCATCATAACTATTTACTAATTTAAACTGTCAAATTTCGAAGCATGGGCATTGTATGCCGAAAATACCACTGCCCCTTGCCCCTAGATGACCAAAAAAAGAGAAACAAATGACACAATAAAAGGAACGTAAAAATACATTCTTAAGCTCTGACACACAGTGTTTGGTATTAATCTCTTATTAAGGTACTTTGTGATAATATAAATAAAGACCCTATTGTATCACACATATGTAACGTAGAAGTCATAACTTTACAGGCACCTTAACTGAGAATCTCTGACTTTTTGGGGCTTGATTCTGTACTTCTTACTCATAGAAACCTCTGTTTGACTTTAGTGACAATTTTGTCTCAGAAAAGAATCACAGATCAGTCCCTTAAAGTTTCAATTTCCAGCCTTAACTGTGCATTAACTAATAATTTTGTAGGATATGAAACTAACTGAAAGAAAATGAGGGAGGCTTCCTGGACTCAGGAGTCATACACACACATTCCCTCTGCTGAGTGTTCTCAGTCACCTCAGTACATTCTGTATTTCCTTTGATTGACACTTGTATCACAGATGCTAAAAATGGTCTGGTATACAGTGTAAAAAATGAAGGAACCTTAATATTTGTCAGAAAAGCATCTTTTTTAGGATTAAACAAATACACACGACAACAACAAAATAACAAAAAACAAAAGCCTGCCATCCTGCTAGATATTTCAGTCTTTTGAATCACTGGAAAGTGAAAGTCTATGCTGACTTTTTGGAGTCACCAAGGACCATGGTAATTGGTTCTTTTCATACATTTTGTCCTTTTAGCAATATTAGCGATCCTGGCACAAATTAAAGAGAGGTAGTTTCAAAAGTATATCTTTCTACCACTGCTCAGCTCATTGATTAGATCCTTACCCTGCCTCTCTCTCCCTGACCTGTGGTCAGGAATATCATGGCCTCCCCTATTTTCTTCACAATCTGACAGGAGATTTTTTTTTGGCTTGAATTATATAGGCACATATCTTGTAATGTTCACTGCCCTTACTGCAAGTAGCCTGCTACTTATCTCTGCAACAGACTGGGGTTTTGTAATGGTTTGTTAAGCAGAGGAAGCAGTTCAATAGAGGGACTGGTTTCTTTCAGGTTGGCAGCTAGAATGGACACTGCTGATGTTTTCCTGAGGTGTTATTTTGATGAATGTTACCCTGGTAACAACAGAGAAGCAGCAGTAGTAACAGAGGTCGTCTTGTGACCCTGTAACTTAGATTTGGCTTAAGAACCAAAGGAACTGTCGGGTCTTCTACACTGGAACTTATAAGGAGTAGTTCTGTGGCCTGCTCCGTGTTTATTGCCATTTTCACCATGTTTGACTTCAAAGTTAAGCTTTGTTAGAAATTTCTCCCCTGTGCCATTAGGCTGAGGATAAGAGGCTTGATGGAGAGCTACAACATGCTGTGCACAGACACAAAAAGCAAATGTGTAAAATATTTAAATGGCAAGAGTATTATGGAAGATGTAGCCAGGTTTTATTTTGAGGCTGCTGAGACAGCTTGCTGGGATGTGTTGAAATAGACGTCCAAACTTTCTAAAGAACAAAACATATTTATCTTCACATTGTGTTAGGAGATGTGTGCACCTTTACAGTCTCTGTAGCTCATGACAGGAGAGTGAATCCAATCCACTGGCAGCATGCATTTCATTTTGCAAGATGCAACTAATGTACATTTCCCTTTCTTCTTTTCCACTATCACCAACTGACATCACTTTCTCATACTCCTGGAAGAAGAGTGTGGTGTCATGTTGTTGTTTTCAAGCCCCTTTGCACTTTTGACCTGAACAAATTGCTGTCTTTGTAATTGTGCTACTTAAACATGCAGAAGAACAAGAAATCTCATGATCACTTTATCTTTTGTTTATTTGTGCCTGTCGTTTGAAATAATGAGGCAACAGACTGATCATGGAGTTTTGAGGAGAATAAGATGCCTTTTAAACAATAAGAGAATAGAATGACTCTGGAGGAAATAACTATACTAAAAGGATACTGATAGCGGAGAGAAGGGACAGCCCTTTGACAAGGCCAAATCCTGAAGCTTGCAAAAGGGTCAATAGAAGGTCCCGGAGGCAGAGGAACCAGTCTTACCATGAAGTTTATTTGTGGTATGACACAGAATGTTTTGGGGATGGGTAGAAAGAGACTGGAGAAGGGAAATCTACAATAATGACCTAAAATCTCCAGGTAGAGAGAGCACAAAAGCTCCCTTTGTTCTGCAGTCCTGGGTAAGGAAGAGGATTCTTTCCCTGCTCCTTAACTAAACATGTATAAAATAACTAAGGTCTCTTTACAGTTCCGATTGGCACTCCGCTGTGGCTGTCTGGTTGTGCAATGCGGTACAGGCACTCTCCTGAATCCACTGTTCTACTATGGAAGCACCTCACAGAATGTGTGATGTATAGTCTGGGGCTCTGATTCTGAAGCCTCTGTCTCTATAGGGACCTTTATTCTGGAAGCACTGAACCAGTGATTTTCCAACCTTTTTTCATTTGAAGACCCCTAAAAAAATTTCAAATGGAGCTGCAGACCTTTTTGGAAATCTTAGATATAGTCTGCAACCCCCTGAGGTTAAGGGACACAGGTTGAAAAACACTAAACCAGTGGTCACCAACCTGCAAATCGTGATCGACTGGTCAATCCTGGAGCCTCTGACAGCTGATCGTCATCTCTGGCAGCTAAAAGTCTGGCAGTGCAGCAGGGCTAAGGCAGGCTCCCAGTCTGCCCTGGCCACGCGCCACTCCCAGAAGTGGCCAGCATGCCCCCCAAAGCCCCGGGATGGGGGGAAGGGTCTCTGTGCGCTGCTCCTGCCTGCAAGCACCACTCCCATTGGCCGGGAACAGGGAACTGTGGCCAACGGGAGCTGTGGGGTCTGAGCCATATGCCCCGCCCCCAGGGGCCACAGAGGCATGATGTCCATTTCCAGGAGTGGCATGGGGCCAGGGCAGGCAGGGAGCCTGCCTTAGCCCTGCTGCGCCGCTGACTGGGAGCCACCCAAGGTAAGTGCTGTCCAGCAGGAGCCTGCACCCCAACCCTGAGCCCCTCTTGCATCCCAAATGCCTTCCTGCACCCCAACCCCTGCCTCAGCCCTGAGCCCCGTTCTGGAGCCAGAACCCCATACCCTCTTCTGCACTCCAACACTCTGCCCCAGTCCAGAGCCCCCTCCTGCACCCACACTCCTTCCCAGAGCTTGCGCCCCTCACCTCCTCCCACACCCCAACCCCCTGCCCCAGCCCAGTGAAAATGAGTGAGGGTGGGGAGAGCAAGCAACGGAAGGAGGGAGAATGGAGTGAGTGGGGTGGGGCGTCAGGGAAGGTGTGGGATAGATCCTGGGTTGCACTTAAATTCAAAAAATGATCTTGTGTGTAAAAAGGTTGGAGACCACTGCACTAAACTAAACTATTTATTTATTGCTGTGAGCTGGAATGAAAGCATATTTAGTTCCCATTAATTAGAATTTATTTGGCCATTTTTCTGAACACAATGCCCCAGCCTTTCAGTGACAGAAGTCCAACTAATTTCCCCTTAATATTTTACGGGTTCACACCTTGGGTAAAAAAGACAGTGCAGTTCATTCATCTTCATTCCACATCAATGAAGTTAGCACTTTTATTTCCAGCAAGTAATTTTGTTAATAAACATACAATAACTTAGTGTATTCATATAAAATACTTGCAGCCCAACATTTTCTGGAAGGCCCTACTCTCTAACCTTCAATCTCCAAACATTATTCTAAACTCTTTTTAAATACTTGTTTTCAACTGGAACATCACCTATTTTTCCTGTGGTATGACAGCAGCCTTCCTCATCTGAAAATATGTATCATGAAGAGCAGCACAGATTTTTTTTTTGGTATATGAAACCAGTCATATTTCTAGGGACTTTTAAAAAAAGTATATTTTCAAGGGATTTAATACTTTGTTCCCTCTAATTACGATAATTTTCATACCTATATAGGACTTTCATCTAAAAAAAAATCACAAAGTATTTCAAAAAATATATACAGCTCAAGCATGCATGAAATGCAGCTGTTTCTTTGGTGGGGGGGGGAGGGGAATAGTGAAGGCAGAGGCCAAACCGTACCTACCCGTGACAGTGAAGAAACTTAGACCAAGGGCACCAGACAAACCACTGTTCTTACAATGAGGGATCTTTATGTTCCATGAAGACCAGACACAACTTCCATTTTGAAGCTTGCATCAGAAAGACACTCCCACCCACTCCTCTAGTATGCTGCAACATTCAAAACTGAGGTTGTGACTGCTGTTCATGGATGCTTAATTACTGGCCCTGGGAGGATTATTATTTATACTGTGGTAGTGCCTAGGGGCTGCAGTCAAGGATCTGGACCTCATTATGTTAAGCACTATGCAAACACAGAACAAAAAGATGGTCCCTGCCCCCAAAGAGCTTACAAATTTAAGGATGAAAAGTCAAGTTTATCCTGTGAAGTCTCTGGCTCCAAGGGGTTTAATACTACGAAGCCTAACACTATGGCCTTTGAAGTGTCCACAACAAACAAAAATTAAATCTGTATCTTGGAGGTGGCTTCTAAAGCTCTGTGGTGAAGACCTGTTTTGTTTCACGTAAGACACCTCTTAAAAACTTAAACATACGCATGTCTCCTAATTTCGGAAGGAAGGTAGTAAATAGGCACCATATCACTACTTTATTTAAAATAATATTAATAGTTGTTCACAGTTTGGATAATCAGGAGACGTTAAGTCTCAGGGCTACGGGACACTCATTTTGCCATTATGGCATAATTTTCTGCAATAATTCATATTACTGTTAATTATTTTTTTCTGCCTATGCATTTCAGCTACTGTAAAGAGATTCAGCAAGTTACTCACTATAAATTTAAACAGTAACAAACAGTCCCTTCAGACTTATTCTGAAAAGCTTGTAAACTAATTGCTGTTAGATTTGGGATGAAAAATAAGCTTTAAAGCAGCCACTATTTTATTTGAGTGCTTTCACTATCACCACTACCGCCCTCTCCTCCAAACACCAGAACTGCTGGTGGCAGGGTGTATAACAGTAGAGCACATAAGGTTGTTGCAGAGGAAACTGGGAGGGGGAAGGAAAGATTATCAAATAAAATCAAAACACATTTATTGTGTGTTGAATTCCCCTATCACGGACATTTCTCCCTCAAGTTTAATTAGGCTTTCCTGTGTATCAGTTAGGAGAGCTTTCCACACAAAAAGAGACTTGCTTATCAAGAAAAATTTGTCCAGAACTCTCCCAGCTCTGCCTCAGTGAAACTGGATTCTACAAATATCTTCCTGAGTGAAATCTATCATATTCTCAGACAGCAAAGTCAAATTATTAAATCTGACATCTCGATTATATCTAGTTGTGGCATGTTTCCTGTACAGTACTTGAGTTCTGTTACTTTACATCACAGGCTATGGCAGGGGCGGCTCTAGGGATTTTGCCGCCCCAAGCATGGCAGGCAGGCTGCCTCTGGCGGTTTGCCTGCGGACAGTCCGCTGGTCCCACAGCTTCGGTGGACTTCCCTCAGGCACGCCTGCAGGAAGTCTACCGAAGCCGCGGGACCAGCGGAACCTCTGCAGGCAAGCCATAGAAGGCAGCCTGCCTGCCGCCGTCGCGGCGCCGGCAGAGAGCCTCCTGCGGCTTGCTGCCCCAAGCACGCGCTTGGCGTGCTGGGGCCTGGAACCGCCCCTGGCCTATGGATACACAATGCAATTCCTGATGAAACACTAACACTCAGCTGACCTAATGGAGCGTATAACCTGAAACATGCACAGATTTCTTGCAGATGCCACACTACTAATTCCCTTACAGACTCTGGGTAAAAAAAGTTGCATCCCAGCTCTCTTACTCCAAAAATATTAATACAAAATGTATATTTTATACTCACTCTCACTAAACAATTTTCTACTTTTTTTGTAGTCAGTGAAATATCTTGTACTTGCTTGTTTTGGGAGCTAATTATACCAAGTTAATTAAGGAAACAATTTTGTAGACCCTTACTCACATGAGTAGCCTCAGCATTATCAACTCTCTCAATGTTATCACAAGCCTCATGGTATTTACTGTTTTTCTTAAGGTCTGAGCTCATGAAATGATCTGATGAAAAGAGTACCAGGTTTTATTAAAAATAAATAAAGTAACTTTCTAGCCCCCATGCTTGAGGAGAAAAGCTTGAAAACCTGAACCCTAAAGGCTTAAATGTCAGACAGCACGTAAGAGAACTTTCATGATTTTTAAAGCCAGTTCATGACTTTTGGGGAAGCCTGACTCATGACTGTTGAAAGCTTGGTGTTGGAAACACTGTGCCTTTTCATTTTGCATACATTTTGTTGTATTTTGTTATGTTACTGAAAGGAGAGACTTTCTTTCTGTGTTCTGAATCTTCAAATGTGGGGATTCTTTTCTCTCTCTCTTTCTCTCTGATCGAGACCTTATATTTGTTTTTTTGTTTTTTTCTTTCATCAGAAATAAGTGTCTTATAATAAAGTAAGAAATGCATGTTTTGCCCTTTATGTGTGGGGAAACACAACACATTACACAAATTAGAGGCAAGGCTGGTTTTGTGCATCAAGTGTCCCAAGAGAGACCAGGTTATATTTCATATAGAGCCAGAAATAGGAATGTGTATCAGTAAATGACCTTTCCCCGTTGCTTCTCCATGTGGATGTTTGCCACAAGTGTTTGAAGGACTTTCAAGTGTTCTCTATCAAACAGGCCATTGAAAAACAGCTTCCAAGCCCTTTATACACAAGCAGGCAAAAACCCAACTTAACTTCCCTCACTCCACTCCCTCCTCAAACTCCATTATATCCTTGCAGCCACAATTACATAACCCACTTTAGCTATTTGTCTTCCATACATACTGGCTTGAATGAATGGGTTTAATTATGACCATGTACAAACTCCTCAAACAGCAATTTACAGAGGTCACAGATTATACCTATGAAAATTCAGGAATCTCTGAACAAGAGTTTATCCACCCCTATCTGCAATTTAGGGGGCATGTTGGCTATCTATCAGCAAATATGGATAGGTCATTGTTAAGTAGTAATTTATATATATTCGTTCTTATGCTCTACAGAACTGCACCTTGCCCCACCCCCAGCTTCTTAAATCCATACCACAAGAAAAAAAATCAGATGCTAGCCCTCTCTGACTATATCGGCCAAATAAATAAGATTCCTTGTGTCAGCTTCCTTCACTAGAATGTCTTGAATATATAAATACTTCTCTTGGTCAAAGGCAGCACAAACAACTCCATCACTACTGTCTTTTTCTTCAATTGAACCCTCCCATTTGTCTCCACTGCCAATAACTGTGACAATCTTTGACCTTGAAGAACTCTCTTTCTCCTCCTATGTCTTTAAGTCTGCCTATTGCAGTAGCTCTT
Source organism: Chelonoidis abingdonii (assembly GCF_003597395.2). Taxonomy (NCBI): domain Eukaryota; kingdom Metazoa; phylum Chordata; order Testudines; family Testudinidae; genus Chelonoidis; species Chelonoidis abingdonii. The sequence continues at coordinate 32,673,626 of NC_133774.1, forward strand.
TCACAACACTGACCATGCACACAACTGCATTGACTTAACCTATGCTAACATCCTCATTTGTGGCATCATACATCCTCATGTTGATTACCACAACGCTTTCCAAATTTCAGCTCTGAAGACACCAACATATACTAAATTCTCTGCTCATTTCTTTTATGTATATCAAAAATAGAGCCAGACTAACTCTATCCTCAGACACTCTCACTAATACCCCATTCATTTCATGATCTAGTTCAGAATTCCACTGTGTTTCTAAATCTTTCCATAATCTCTAAACTTCCTCACAGATCTTCTCTCTTTGTCCAATCTTCATCCACACTCATCTAGTACCATCTTTCTCATTGTCCTCTTTGTGTCCTCACGATTGTCATGTGAGCCTTCCTAACTGCACACGCTACCATCTTCCTGCACCTACCCATCCTATCAATTATCTATTATTCTCCAATTCTGTTTTAAAATATATGCTTTCCTCCTTGCCTATCATGTGCCTGATAATTTCTTTTTTCTAGAGTTATCAATGCATGCATTAATTTACTCTTCACAGCACGAAACAAGTTTACTGCTCCAAATAAACATGACACAAAAATTCCTGGAATCCAGTGGAAGCAGTGCAGATCTGTTGCAGAGAACAGAATCTGGACAAATCAAATCTTCATCTGCAGCATGCTGTAGATCTGTGGTCTATGGGGGTTTCACAGTGCCTATCTACTATAGATGGTTTTGGATCCAGGGCACATGTAAAGCAGACCACCTGGCAACCAAACTTTCCTCCCAAAGGTCTGCTGCAACACTGAGATTGCAGACAAATAGTATCCTGGGTCTGAGAATTCTATTCCCACTACACCCGATTTTTCCTGTGCACATCTTATTTATTCAGGGAAGGGATTTGGGTCAAAGTTTATTTCAGCATTATTTTGTTCCATTGGGGAAGCAGAAAGAGAAATCAAGTATTAGAACTTCACCCCACCATACACTTCTGTTAGCAACTTTGATTTGCAAGTTTTCCCATTCTTATATCAGGATTTAATTCTAAGTTCTCCATAGCATTGTATGTGTTGGAGAGGGGACCAAAAAAAAATCAGTAAAACAGTTTTATTTAACTATGCTACAATTTGTCATTAGATAGAACAAAACAGATATGTTATTGATATATTATATCCATGGACTGGATTGCAGTTCTGAGTTACGACGTTTCAATTTTCAGGAATTAATTGTATCATAAGTCCGAGGACTACCTGTACTTCTACTGCCCCCATCACTGTAGCAGCTGAACACCTCCCAATTATTTGTGTACACTAACAGCAATCTTTTTTCTTCATCCCAGACTAAAGAGGTACTGTACAGCCTGATTACTGTAATGTGGGGGGAGGTTGTCGGGTTTTGTTTTGTCTATTTGTGTTTGTCACTCTGTATATAGTAACATGTCAAGAATGCATTCAGCCAAACTGCTAATGAAATATATGAAACAGATACAGTCCTTTCATATGGTCAGTCTTGTAAAAAAGAAACTGCTCTCCTTAAAATGTTACATTACTTTGCATTCTTAAATTAACTCTATCTATTGTCTTTCATCTTTGTGGACAAAGTAGAGGAAAAATGATGGTATCATAATGATAACTGTTAACCCACAGCGTTAACAGTTCAAACTGTTCTATAGCATCAAATAAGAGAAACATTAGTCCTCTTAAGTAAGATGCTCTTCTAATGAGAATTAATCTAAATTAAAGTTCAAAAGTTCCATCCTCCTTTAAATCTTCTATGGCTTCATTCTGTGTGTTGATCAAATCAATGTTCACTTTCACTTTCTCCAAGAGACTTGGGCTGACCTAGAATCCCAGCACAGAAAAGCTAAATCATGATGTACAGATCCACATAGACTGTATTTGGGCATAAAAACTACCCTTTTGGCGCCTTTCTCAGCTAACTGTTTCTTCAGCATTGCAAATTGCCTTCCTTTTATTCTACGTTGCTGAGCAGACATTGCGGAGGAAGATGATAATCTAGGCTTCTTTTTAGATCATATCTTTTTTCCTTCCTGACTGTTTATAAAGTGCTTCCATTGTGCTTGATCCTGTTCCCACAGATGTTGGTCAGAGTATTTCACATGCATCAGTGGAGATGGTGTGATCAGAGCATTTATCATTTAGGTTAGAAAATACAAACAACATTGTACTGCCTGAATTTCCATTTTTCATGTAGTTACTGAACAACATTTTGGCCATATATTTCACTATATAGATGATCTCTGTGTCCTCAGTCCCTTGCCTTGTTTCTGACACTTGAGGTATGTCTATAGTACAGCTGGAGGCATAATTTCCAACTCAGGTGTGTTCATTTTGACAGAGAGAGCACAGTAACACTAGCAGTTAAGCTGGGGTGGCATGGGCAGAGGCTTGGGTTAACCACCCGAGTACACACCTAGGATCTCAGATGGGATCGTACATGAGGGTGACTAGCCTGAGCCACCGCAAAGGCCATAGTGCTATTTTTAGCGTGTTGGCTCAAGCAGAGCTAGCATGCATACTTTGACCTGAGCTAGGAATTACATCTCCAGGCACAGCGTAGATTAACCCATATATATTGAAAACTCTGAGGCAGGGACCATTCTCTTTGTTGGGACACTGATACTTGATCGTTGTTATTTTAATATTGTAGTAGCACTTTTGAACACCAATCGCAATATAGAAATGGTCCTCTTTAGCATGTAAGTTTACCTCTTCAGAAAGTAATTTGTTAAAGTCCAAGGGGATCTGACACTTAATCTCATACCTAAATCCCTGAAATGTGAGCCTTTGTTTCTTCAGCCTTCTCCAATTTGTATTTCAGCTTCACACCTTCAAGTTTGTCATTGATTTACTTTAACCTTCTCTTTTTCACAAGTCTGGATCCCTGTCTCAGATGACTAAACATTTTTCTCTGCATTAACTATAGGTACATTTATTTTATCTGAGTTACCTTCTAGAGTGATCAGAGCATTCTGCATATTTTCAGACTTGATGTAGAACAGCTGTATTGACAGTTCCTTTAGTCAGCCTACCTGTCTGGAGATGGATTGTGGTAAGTCCAGTGGTGAGAAACAAGGTGCTGCTGAAGTTTCAGGCCTAGATACTAAGTTATATAGATGTCTAGAAAGTTAAAATAATAGAGATGACTACTACCAACAGGTTCTGAGGGAATCCCATTCTGAGGAAAGGACACCACTCAAATCCACCCCACAGAGAACTTCTTCCAGGAAAGGCTGTTGCAACTGCCTGGAGGAGGACAAAGGTTATACCTGCAACCACTGTTTTCAGTGTAGGAGTGAAGAGCAGTACCAACCTGGATTAAGTCTTATCAGGAGATCCAAAATATTGAGACTGGAGGGGAAACTACACCCACTCTCTCCAAAGGGATCTCAAATGAACAACCATCCTCAGAGGTCCCACAGAGAGACAATTGCCAAAAATAAAAAAAGAAATTGAGAAACCCATGGGACTAGTAGAACATGTTAAAATCTGGTACTGATGCACTTGAACAGAGGAAGGATAATTGTGACTACAGCTGTAATACTGAAGGAATAGGAGGTAATTGTTCATTGACACTAAAGCAGCATATTGAGTTAACTAACAAAGTGTGTGTGTGTGTCTGTGTGTGTGTGTGTGTACATGTACGCGCGGGGGTTGGAAGGAATGTATGGTTTGATTTAATTTGAATGGGGTTAAACTAGAAGCTTTGTGGACACCGATGAACAGTATGCATAGTGCAACATCGCTGAGTGAAAGAGAACCTTCCTAATGTAACAGTAAGGGAGCCCATGGAGCTGCATAAGAGCAATTAAGGCCTGGGCCTCACAGCTGATAATGCCACTTCCATTCCCTATGAAGGTGGGTTGAAATACGGTTTCAGCTGTTAAATGGTGGGAAAACATTAGAAGTCCCCATGCTGGTCACAACTCATGCGATAGAACTCTCTGTCATTGGCTATCATGTACTGAAGAGGTTGTTAAAACAATATTGTCAGGAATAGCCAGATGACAGTATCCACAAACTTCCATGGTCATTTGTCAATTACTTTTCCTCATGTTCAATAGAGGGAAAAGATAAACGTGTTGGTACACTTTCTAAAGCCACAAAGTCTGGTGATCTTGGTATGGCACAACTAGGGAAATGTGGGATCAAAATTTTAAAAAAGGGGGACATGATACATTTGAAATGTTAGACTCATAAATTGTGTTTTTACTGGCATATCAGCCATTTTTGAGCCAGGCTCATTGGTCAGAAGGCTTAGAGGTTGGGGAGACCCTACTCAAAATTCCACAGAGGCACAGGTGTCAGCAGATCTAAGCTGGTAATTAAGCTTGGAAGTGTCATAAGGCATAAGTCCCAATTCTGAACCTTAGCGACCAAAATTTGGGTGCCTGCATGAAACCTGCAAGCTTAATTACCAGCTTAGATCTAATAGCGCTGCCACCAGCCAGGAATTCCAGTGCCTGGCTCACTCTGGTCTCCCCAAAACCTTCCCTGGGGGGACTCCAAGACTCAGATGCCCTGAGTCTCACAACAAAGGGAAATGACCCCCTCCCCTTGTCTCCTCGTTACTTCCTCCCAGGCTTCCCTCCCTGGATGACCCCTGAGAAGATCACCCTGTTTCAATTCCTTCACCAATTCCTTGAGTGTGCTGCAGACTCAGTTCCCTTGAGCCCCAACTAGGAAAATCCAACAAGTTTTAAAAAGAAAAGCTTTATATAAAAGAAAGGAAAAAGACATAAAAATGAATTCTGTATCAAAGGTGACAATATACTAGCTTATTGGCTTTAAAGAAAAACAAATGAATAAACAGCTTATTGAATAAAAGAACTACGAATTTAAAACATTCCAGCAACCACACACCGTGTCATACAAAAAAAAACAATATAAGCTATTGTCTTTCTACCTTTGTATCTTTCAACTTGTGAAACAGGAAGATTAGAAGCCTGGAGCTAGAGTGATCCCCTCAGAGACTAGAGAGCAACAGAGACGAGACAAAGAACACACACCCAAAACTTCCCTCCCTTGAGATTTGAAAAATCTTGTTTCCTGATTGGTCCTCTGGTCAGGTGTTTGGTTCCCTTTGTTAACCCTTTACAGGTAAAAGAAACATTAACCCCTAGCTATCTGTTTATGACAGTGCTCAACCCCTGCTCAGCCCCAGGCCCCATCCCCACTCTATCCCTTCCCCCAAGCTCCCGCCCCACCTCTTCCAGCCCAGTTCTGTCCCCTCCCAATCCCTGCTCCTCCTGCACACCGCGGAACAGCTGATTGCAGCAAGTGAGAGGCAGTGGGAGGAATTGATTGGTGGGGCCACCAGGAGACAGAAGGCACTGGGGGAGAGAGGGGAAGCTCTGGAGCACTCACAGATTCAGTGCCTATGGACAGAGGTCATCACAAAGTCAATATTCCAATCAGTTCAACCCAACATGATATTACACTTCACCAGCACACAAAGCTGAAATAGTTAAAAATAAACCAAACAGTAATTCTACAGGCCCAGCCCTGAACCAGAAGAGGATCAAAAGTGAAGAGAGTTAGATGTGACACTGTTACCCATGTTGTTAAGTGTTAGCCTGGATACTACTGGTTAACCTTGATCATGATAGTGAGGAGAAGCAGGAGGACATCAAAGGCATGCTACGAAAGGAGTCAGGGGCTTTTGCAAAGGATGGCCAGGACACAGGCCAGACTGAGAGTTTAAAAATGCCCATAAAGCTCCATGGTTCAGTCTGTACAGTGGTTATCTAGCAGTCCTTCACTCCCTCTACCATGAGGTAAAAATCTATTTGCAAGACTTTGGGAACCATGGATTGGTCACTAGCTCCAGCTCTCCCTACTCTAACTAGTGCGGCTTCAATGCCTAGCCCTATCTTTAGGGGGAAACTGCATAAAGCACAGCGGGCTGACCCAATCATAAAAGCAATTCTTGAAGCAAAAAGCCAAAGGATCCAGACCATCTGTAGGGGAAAGATGACATCCAAACTAGGCTTCCCCTTTATGGCATGAGTGGGAAAATCTACCTTTATAAGGATGGTGTCCCTTATCGCAAAACCACATCCTGCAATCAATTGATAGTACCTGAAAAGTACTAACGGCTAGTCTATGCAGAGTTACACAAAAACATGTATCACATAGGTACTAACCAAGTCATTGATCTTGCTAGAGAGTGTTTCTATTGACTCCATATGAAGAGGATATTGTGCGCTACTTAGCTCAGTTCTATCAGTGCCAGAAAGAGAGGAGAGTGAACCAACACACCAAAGCCTGGTTAGAGCATAAAACCATTTGAGCTAGTTCAAATGATTTTCTTCATCTTGAGAAAGTTAATATATCCTGGCTGTTATGGACTACTTTACCAAGCTTCCACAGGCTAATCCCACAAAGAACAAATCCAGGAAAACTGCATCTAACAATGTTTTTAATTATTTTGTTTTAAAATTTGGATTCCCTAAATGAATTCATCATGACTAAGATGGCAAATTTGAAAACCAGCTGTTCTATCAGCAGTGCTTAATGTGTGGCAGGGTTTGAGCACCAACACCTCTAGACTTGGCAGTTCATAGCCCCAGCACCTCTGGACTTTCTGCCTTACTTATGAAAAGTAAAAAAAAATTGCTTGAGCCCTGGCACCTAATTGTTTGAGCCCCGATACCTCTTTCATTAGAAATTAAGCACTGTCCATAGTCTGCCAGTACTGCCAGCCTGTGGGGCTGAGATTAACCCCATAACCAGAGGCAGATTTACACAGGGTGCCTTGACATTGGGCAGCCCCAGTGACAGGGGCCCCCAGGGCCAGGCAGCTGTGGGGGCAGAATCTTGGTCCTGCTGGCTCCTGGGGCTCCTGCTGCAGGCTTTGCACCCACTGGCACCCAAGCTCCCCACTTCCCCGCCTCCTCCACCAAAAGCACCACATTCCCGCTACTTCCCCTCCCTCCCAGCACTGTGCCCGTCACCTAACAGCTGTTTGCTGACGCTCAGGTCACTCTGGAAGGGAGCGGGAGGAGCAGGGCCACAGCACACTCGGGGGAGGAGGCAGAGGAGAGGCAGAGGCAGGGGTGGGGCCTTGGGGAAGGGGGTGGAATAGGGGCACAGGGCCCCGCACTCCCCCTACACATACCTCCCCCAGCCCCCTGCCATAAGTCGCTCAGGGAAGGAGGCTGAGAGCACCCCTGCCCTGATTCCTGCTCCCCTTACACATTCCCAGCCCCCTTCCCTCCCTGACTTCTGTACCCCACACACATCCCCAGCCCCCCACACCCTGACTCCTGCAACCCCCACCACATGCCCACCTCCACCATGAGCACCAAACGGAAGCTCCTGCAGCACTCTCCCCCCTGCCCACATCCCCACCGGCACCCCTCACCAGTGATAAGCTGCCAAAATCTTAAGAACTGGTTCCCTACTGGTTCTTCTGCAGCACTTCAGCGGCAGGTTCTTCACTCGCTCTGGGTCTTTGGCAACACATTGGCGGCGGGTCGTTCAGACCCGGAGTGAGTGAAGGACCCGCTGCCAAAGTGATGCCGAAGACCCGGTAGGGAACCACCCGGTGAGTACAAGCCTCATGTGCCTCCCAAAACAGCCTGTTTCCCCCGCCCCGTGTCCTGCCTCGGACTGCCTCCCTCAGAACCCACAACTCATCAACGCCCCCCGCTCCTTGTCCCATGACCCCCCCTTCCTGAGACCCCCCACACTAATTGCCCCCCAGGATCCCATCCCCTACCCAACTCACCCCATTCCCTGTCCCCTGACTGCCCCAACCCCATCCACCACCACCTCAACAGAACCCTGGGACTCCCACGCCTACCCACCCCGCCGTTCCCTGTCCCCTGACTGCCCCCCCAGAATCTCCGCTCCCTCCAACCACTCCTTGCCCTTAACCAATCCCTCCTCCCAGCCCCGGCCTGGCCCCCTTAAAACATGTTGCTCAGGGCAGCGTGTATGGATGCCGTGCAGCCCGCTGGAGCTTGCAGCCCCACTCCCTTACCATGCTGCTCAAAGCGGCAGGAGCTGCAAAGCTGTCCAGGAGCAGTCCAGAGCACTGATGCCAGCGGCGTGGCACGCTGAGGCTCTGCGAGATGGTGGAAGGCAGGGGAGGGGCCAGGGGAGCCTCTCCCAATTGCCCACCCCTTTAACAACCAGTTCTAAACCAGCTTCTAAATTTAACAACCGGTTCACGCGAACCGATGCAAACAAACCGGCTCCAGCTCCAGCTTTGGTGCCCCTCGCACCAAATGGGAGCTGCCCCAGGTAAAGGCTCCACACCCCAACCAACTGCCCCAACCTTGCATCCTAACTCCCGGCCAGACCCTGCACCCTAACCTCCATCCCACACCTGCACCCCCAGCCCTGACTCCTGCACCCCCACACTCCCATATCCCTGCCCACCCTGACTTCCGCATCCCCCCCAACACACTAATGTTTTTTACATTTTTTTAAATAAAGCATTCTTATCCACAGCGCTTTACAATAGTTAGCTAATGGTACACAGAGTACTGTATTTTGAAAGATCATTAAGTGGTCTGCCGAGACCCTCAGTGATTTTCAAGTGGTCTGTAGAAAAATAAGTTAGACAACAAAAAACAATCAAGGTACCTCACTTTATTTTCATTTACTTCCTATTACTTATAGGAGGAGGATGAAGAAAAAAAGAATGAAAAACAGGGGCGAAGGGGAGAGATAAGAATGTTCTTTTTCTTGGCCGGGTTCCAAGGAGAGGCCCCAAAAATGAAGCTGAGCACAGGACCCCACTAACTCTAAATCCTCCACTGCCCACAGCATCCCCAGGGAAATGGGAAAATTGATCAATTTAATGAAAACTGGAAATGTTCAGAATTCTCCTGGAAGACCAGAAATCTAGTTGAAAAGAATCTTTAACCAAGCTCATATATGGTTATCAGTGAACACATAATGAAATAGGATTTTCTCCATTTTATCTTTTTTTTTGTATGGGGCAGCCTCATTCTTGCCAATCAAGCTTATATATGATTTAACAGGGAATCAGGAAATACTGGAGAACTGTGGTGATTATATGCAAAAGCAGAAAGCACAGACGAGAGAAGCTTTTGATTTAGCCAAAGAAACCTCAAGAAAATCAGCTACCAGAAACAAGGGATCATACAGTTCACAGTACTTCTCCCCTCTCAAGAGATCATGTGCTTGTCCAGAATTTGTCAGAGCATAGGGGACCTTTCAAATTAAAAGTCTACAGGGAAAAGCAGACCCACATTATTACCAAAAAGCTGGCAGGCTGGTGGGGGCATAGGGGTAGGGAGAGAATCATTAAATTTATGAAGTGCTTCTTGACAGTCAGCAGGGAAAAGCCAGGGTATTATATTGCAATCTGCACTGCCCAGTGATTACTTGCCTATTGATAGTCCAACAACAAAAAGAAACTTAAGAAAAGCATGAACAGAGACACATTCCCCAGCAACAAGACTCCTCTGTCAGTTCAGATGATGACATACAGGTTCAGTTCCTTAAACTTCGGAGTCAGAATAAAACCATGCCTGTTAGCACTGGTGAATATCATCTGGAGGGTGGCCGACCTATAAGAACCAGCTCACTAAATCCACAGGCTGATGCTTATAGTCCCATTATTGCCAATGACTCCCAAACTCCCGGTGATTCTGATGGAAGTGCTGAAATATCACATGGACATATGTCAAAGGAATCAGTGCCAGCACAGCGACAGGGATGAGAAAAGAACAGAAGATATTCACATACGATCAGCTTGGGACCCCAAGTTACCTGTATAGGGAACCAGAGATCAATTTGATTAGTCCCTCTGCAGTTGTCTCTCTAGCATACCAGTTATTGTAATATTTAGTGCCAGTAAATTTATATCTAACAGTTTATACACACAAATTAATTGTTTAACAGATCCTATCATATTCTGAAGTATAGTAGTACTCAGTCATTACAAAATATATTTTTGATGTGAATTCAAACTGCTGACCCTAAAGTCTTGGTCCCTAGGTAGTAAAGGATTTGTTCATGCTGGAACCAAATAAAAACTTCACAACTATGCAGACTTATCTATAATGCTGGAAAAGTCAGGATAACATTTAATGTCACCACTGGAGTATATAAGGCATAAACAAATGGGAGTGTCCAGTGACACAAAAGGAATGCACACAAGGTTGAACTTTTTGAACCCAGTTAAACTTGCTATTAGGCTGTCTCAGAAAAAAGTGACAACAGAACAACTTAAGTGGATTTGTGGAGACTACATATTCTTTAAATCTGCTTTCACAAAGAGCTTCCTTTTTTCCATTTTGTAGAAGAAACTTAAAATATCTTTTAAAATATGGGCCTGGGTAATTATTCTGTCAATGTGCTCTTCTTTTTGGATATGGAGCAAAGAACAGTCTGTCTAGGAAAGTGGATACTGAAAAGGCAAGGGAAGGGAATGACATATCAAAAGGCAGCTGAACATTAAGGAATGGCTGGGCCACATAGCGGAGTTGTCAATACAGACTGAAGTACTGTAACCAGTGAAATATAATGCATAGTATGAAAACTTGCCTGCCTTTACAAAGGAGGGCATCACATAGCACTGTCTTATGTAGTATCATGCTACTGAATAGTAGAGCTGGGACTCTCACCTGGAATGTGAGAAACCCAGGTTCAAGCTTGTGGCTCTACCTGATTCAGATCCGGGACTTGGCCATGGGTCTTCCTCATTTCAAGTGAGTGCCCTGGCCACAAGCATTATGGGATGGTGGTCCCATTCTTTCTTCCTCCCCCCATGGCCAGGACCTGAGAACTCCTACTGGTACATGCCTATGAGAAGTTCCAGTTTGGACAAGTCAACATTTTCCATTACAAACGGCTACAATCAAAGTTTTCTGACCAGATCTACTGAACAGTGCATCATTAAAACAAACCCCTCCAGGTGCAAATTCCTATTTTCCTCTTTACTATTTTAAAGGACCATCCTTAATGGAAGTTGTAGGCACTTAATCCCTCTCACAAAGAGGCCCTTCAAAAAGGTACTTCATATTGTTTTAGCCAAATGCTTATATAAAGCCAGCATCTACTTGAGCTCCAAATTAGACTAACTCATGCATCTTTTAGAATGTCTCTCCATAGTACCTCTAGTAATTTTCCTAGAAATTCAGTACATTCCCTGTTACAATATTATGCATTTCTACTTACACTGTAGAACGAGCTCTGATTCCCACTATTTTATCATTGTGTGTATGTGTGTTAAGGTGGGATTATTTGTTAAAATGTCCTCAGTCATTTTGCTCCCATAATGCACCACTTTTGGCATAAGGCTACTCTTGAAATGCAAAGCAATCCCATTAACCCTGTAACTGCATATAACAAAAACAAACGATCAGCTGAACGATATATTTGCTTTAAAATCCCAGAGTACAGGAGCAGAAAATCACTTTTTTTTTTTAATACAAACTTGAACAAATGCAAAAAGCTCCTGGAACTGCTTTCTTTACTGCAGCATATCCAGTGTGCCTTACATGTAGTATAAAGTAAAATGTTTGAATTATTAACACTTACAATACTGAACAGATTCATTGTGTAATCAAGTAGAGTCCCCTGGAGACTATGGTGAGGGTGCATCTTAGGTCTGTTTCAGGAATGTGCCTTTTCTGTTTGGGGTTTACTGAACCACTGCCTCTGTCCAGGCCTGCTCTCGGATAAAATGATTTAAACGCCAATGGTAAAATATCAGTATTCTCATCTTTTAGATTCTCTCGTTACCAGGAAATTAATGGATAAACTATAGTGAATTTTATATCTTATCCAGGCAAGTCTAAAGGGATTTGTTTATCTGAGTAAAAATCTATAGCAATCTCATTTCAATTCTACTGGAATTTAATGTGCTTTGCAGGTAAACAAGTGATCTCTCACCCTAGCATAATTTATTCTTATTTTGAAATTGTCTTAAATAAATAGAAAAAAGTCCTTTTCTTCATCAAGATAAAAACTCCCTTTGTTACAAGTTAAGCATACACTAAATATTCTCTTCTTCCATGTTTTTGAACATTATCATTCATATGGAAAAATTTTAAACCAAAATGACACATATTTTACATTCCTAAAAAGGCTGTCAGGTAAGCAAAGTAAGTGGAACATAGCCTCACTGCACTGTACCATGCACAAGCATACTCATGCTGTGTCAAAATAACTGAGAAACAGCATTATGTGCATGGCGTAGCTCTTGTCTCATCATAATAAAGTATGAATACATCATGGCCAATTACAGTTTTTCAACACAGTCTATAAATGCTTACTGGAAATTTCGAGGGTGCCAAAGTGTACACTTCTCACACCTCAGACCCCCATGACTAAGTTTGCAAAAGTCTTTGGGGACATATGAAGCTTCTATAAATAAAGGGGTTCCTAGAAGTGAAGATACATGCAATCTCACAATAGGGTGACAAAGACATTTGAGCCTCAACAGAATTTTGTAATTTCAAGGTTTGTAGATTTGGGATTCACTCTATTGTGACCATAGCTGGTTGATATATAGAAGCCATAGCTTTGGGGGTGCTATTTTAGAATGACAGGTTGAGGAATCAGACAGGCACCAGGGGGCCTTGAGAAGTGGCAGGCATCCATTTAATAGCACCATAGACTTTACGATCAGAAGACACCATTATGATCATCTAGTCTGACCTCCTGCACAACACAGGCCACAGAATCTCACCCACCCACTCCTGTATCAAACCCCTAACCTATGTTTGAGCTATTGAAGTTGTCAAATTGTGGTTTAAAGACTTTAAGGTGCAGAGAATCCTCCAGCAAGTGACCCGTGCCCCACGCTGCAGAGGAAGGCGAAACTCCCCCAGGGCCTCTGACAATCTGTCCTGGAGGAAAATTCCTTCTCGACCCAAATATGGTGATAAGCGAAACCATGAGCATGTGGGCAAGACTCACCAGACAGACACCCAGGAAAGAATTTTCTGTAGTAAGTCAGATCCCACCGCATCTAACATCCCATCACAGACGATTAGGCATATTTACCACTAATAATCAAAGACCAATTAATTGCCAAAATTAGGCTATCCCATCATACCATCCCCCCATAAACTTATCAAGCTTAGTCTTGAAGCCAGATATGTGTTTTGCCCCCACTGCTCCCCTTGGAAGGCTGTTCCAGAACTTCACTCCTCTGATGGTTAGAAACCTTTGTCTAATTTCAAGTCTAAACTTCCTGATGACCAGTTTATATCCATTTGTTCTTGGTCCACATTGGCACTGAGCTTAAATAATTCCTCTCCCTCCCTGGTATTTATCCCTCTGATATATTTATAGAGAGCAATCATATCTCCCCTCAGCCTTCTTTTGGCGTAGGCTACACAAGCCAAGCTCTTTGAGTCTCCTTTCATAGGACAGGTTTTCCATTCCTCAGATCATCTAGTAGCCCTTCTCTGTACCTGTTCCAGTTTGAATTCATCCTTCTTAAAGATGGAAGACCCGAACTGCACACAGTATTCTGGATGAGGTCTCATCAGTGCCTTGTATAATGGCACTAACACCTCCTTATCTCTATTGGAAATACCTCGCCTGATGCATCCCAAGACTGCATTACCTTTTTTCACAGCCATATCACATTGGCAGCTCATAGTCGTCGTGTGATCAACCAATGCTCCGAGGTCCTTCTCCTCCTCTGTTACTTCCAACTGATGCATCCTTAGCTTATAACAAAAATTCTTGTTATTAATCTCTAAATGCATGACCTTGCACTTTTCATTATTAAATTTCATCCTATTACTATTACTCCAGTTTACAGGTCATCTATATCTTCCTGTTGATATCCTGGTTCTTCTCTGTATTGGCAATACCTCCCAGCTAGTGTCAGCCACAAACTTTAATAGCAAATTCCACTTTTTTGTGCCAAGTTCAGTAATAAAAAGATTAAATAAGATTGGTCCCAGAACCGATCCCTGAGGAACTCCACTAGTAACCTCCTCCAGCCTGACAGTTCACCTTTCAGTATGACCCATTGTAGTCTCCCTTTAACCAGTTCCTTATCCACCTTTCAATTTTCATATTGATTCCCACTTTTCCCAATTTAGCTAATAACTCCCCATGTTTACCATATCAAATGCCTTATGGAATCGCAGGTAATTAGATCCACTGCGTTTCCTTTGTCTAAAAAATCTGTTACCTTCTAAAAGAAGGAGATTAGGTTGGTTTGGCACGATCTACCTTTTGTAAAACCATGTTGTATTTTGTCCCAATTATCATTGATCTCAGTGTCCTTAACTACTTTCTCCTTCAATTGTTTTCCCCCAAGACCTTGCATACTACAGATGTCAAACTAAGAGGCCTGTAGTTACCTGGATCACTTTTTTTTCCTTTCTTAAAAACAGGAACTATGTTAGCAATTCTCCAGTCATACGGTACAACCCCTGAATTTACAGATTCATTAAAAATTCTTGCTAATGGGCCTGCAATTTCATGTGCCAGTTCCTTTAATATTCCATCAATGCCAGCTGACCAAAGAAAGGAACTGAAGCTGCATCCTGGATAAGATAATAGCCAGAGGGAGCAGCCCCAGGAGTGATCAAGCAGAACTCTGGGGAAGGAGCTGTCAAGTTACTGGAGGAGAACTGGCTAGCAAAGAGAAAGGATGGCAGTGCAATGGACTCAGAAGCCTGAAAACACAGAACAATGTGACTTTGCTAACAACAAACAGAAGCATGAGAAAAATTAATATAATTGACAATTACCAAAAGAGGCTCCTGTGAATACTTGTTCCAATACTTGTTCCAATAACCAAAAATGGGAGAAGGATTACAGAAGGGCAGCTTGTGAAGGAAACAATAACAGATTAGTCTTTAGTTTAAAATAAATACAGTTTTAACTAGGCTCTACGTCAAAACATTTCAGAATCTGCAATCCAGTCAGCAAGGGCAGTCACTTGTCTTATTTATCCAGGATGAGTTTTCAAAACAGGATGCGGTTTAAAGCATTTTATAACATGAGATTAAACAGATACTGCATGTCAGTTATTGGGCTAACTGCACCTCTGACCCCTCCTGGTTTCTTTGGAGTGCACTGCTGTAGGATCTCAGGCCATCACATCTCTCATGAGAATTCTCCTCCTCTCAGACTGGGCCTTGGGCTGCAGTCCCCAGGTTCTAACTGTGATTACTTTAGCAGGCCTGACCTATGCTCAGTACCTGCAATTCTATTCCCATCAAGAGCAATGACAGTGGTAACAAATCGCCAGACTGCCTTCTTAAAGCAATATTGTTGTAGCCATGTCAGACCCAGGATATTAGAGAGACAAAGTGGGTGAGGTAATATCTAATATTGGCATGAAAGACAAGCTTTCACACTTACCCAGAGCTTGTCTTCTAAAGAGCTTCAGGTCTGAAGATGAGCTCTGTGTAAGCTCAAAAGCTTGTTTCTCTCATTAACAGAAGTTGGTCCAATTAAAGATCACCCACCCTGTCTTTCTTAAAGCAAAGCATTTGCTGAGGGAGTTGGCTGATGTGATTGCAGATCCATTGGTCATTATCTTTGAAAATTCATGGTGATTGGGGGAGGTCCCGGACGACTGGAAAAAGGCAAATTTAGTCCCTATATTTAAAAAGGGAAGAAAGAGAACCCAGGGAACTACAGACTGGCCAGCCTCACTTCAGTCCCCAACAAAATCATGGAGTAGGTCCTCAAGGAATCCATTTTGAAGCACTTGCAGGAGAGGAAGGTGATCAGAAACAGTCAACATGGATTAACCAAGGGCAAGTCATGCCTGACTAACCTGATTGCCTTCTATGGTGAGATAACTGGCTCTGTGAATATGGGGAAAACAGTGGATGTGATACATCTTGACTTTAGCAAAGCTTTTGATACAGTCTCCCACAGTATTCTTGCCAGCAAGTTAAAGTAGTATGGATTGGATGAATGGACTATAAGGTGGATAGAAAGCTGACTAGATAGTTGGGCTCAATGGGCAGTGATCAACGGATCGATGTCTAGTTGGCAGATGGTATCAAGCAGAGTGCCCTAGAGGTCAGTCCTGGGGCAGGTTTTGTTCAACATCTTTACTAATGGTCTGGATGATGGGATTAATTGCACCCTCAGCAAGTTTGTAGATGCCACTAAACTGGGGAGAGAGGTAGATATGCTGGAAGGTAGGGATAGAGTCCAGAGTGACCTAGACAAATTGGAGGATTAGGACAAAAGAAATCTGATGAGGTTCAACAAGGACAAGTGCAGAGTCCTGCACTTAGGAAGGAAGAATCCCATGCACTGCTACAGGCTGGGGACCAACTGGCTAAGCAGCAGTTCTGCAGAAAAGGATCTTGGGATTACAGCGGACAAGAAGCTGGATGTGAGTCAGCAGTGTGCCCTTGTTGTCAAGAAGACCAATGGCATATTGTGATGTATTAGTAGGAGCACTGCCAGCAGATCAAGGGAAGTGATTATACCCCTCTATTTGGCACTAGTGAGGCCACACCTGGAGTATTGTATTCAGTTTTGGTCCCCCCCATTACAGAAGGGATATGGACAAATTGGAGAAAGTTCAGCGGAGAGCAACAAAAATTATTAGGGGGTTGGGGCAAATGACTTATGAGGAGATGCTGAGGGAACTTGGGTTATTTAGTCTGCAGAAGAGAAGACTGAGGGGGGTTCCAAAGAGGATGGAGCTAGGCTGTTCTCAGTGGTGGCAGATGACAGGACAAGAAGCAACGGTCTCATGTTGCAGTGGGGAGGTCTAGGTTGGATATTAGGAAACACTATTTCACTAGGAAGGTGGTGAAGCACTGGAATGGGTTACCTAGGGAGGTGGTAGAATCTCCATTCTTAGAGGTTTTTAAGGCCCAGCTTGACAAAGCCCTGGTTGGGATAATTTAGTTGGTTTTGGTCCTGCTTTGAGCAGGGGATTGGATTAGATGACCTCCTGAGGTCTCTTCCAACCCTAATATCCTATGATTTAGAACAAAAGCATTTCAAAGAAAAGGAGATCTTAAAACAATAAATAAATCACCGATATACATGTCTAGGTTACCAGATATCTATCAATCTTCCTCATGGAGATCCTGGCAGGACTGAGTTTCCTATAGACACCTCCCCTTTCCTACCTCCCCTTCCCCAACCAGGACCTCTGAGAGTATGGGAGGTATAATCAATTCCTCAGTTCACTGCCATCTGCTTTTGGGAGACTGTCCTTTAAAAACAACAAAGTGTTTTTGATCACCTCCCTTCCCAGACAGAAAGTCTCTTTAGCCCTTGGATCTGTTAGCTCCCAAAACGGCTGTGCAACTTTGGGCTGGAGCCTGCAAGTAGGTCATTGTCCTGCTTTATCAATTCCTGCAGACATGGAGAAAGTTCAGAGAAAAACAGACAGGGTCCTGCAAGGACTGTCACCTACAATGCATGTTACAGGCCATTTAAACTTCTGCAGTGAACAATACTGTTTGTATTTTTGTACTTTTACTGAACATGCAACATCCATGAGTATCTCATGTAAACTATGAACACTAGCCAGACTTCTTTTCCTAGAACTATTGTCTCAATAGGCTATTGCATTTGGCACAAATGATTTTTTTTCATTATTCAAATGTTCTGTGGGAGGGTATGGGGTAGAATACCATGCTGCCAGCCTACAACTGGCGCATGAGACAGAGGGGAAGGCTGTTCACCTGGAAGGACAGATGAGGGATGGGGGAAGGAAAGTAGTCAGATGAGCAAGTGCTCTCTGTGCCATGGTCCTGAAAACTGTCAAAAGTCATGGCTTTAGCATGACACAGAGGCCAAATGCCTAGGAGGAGGAGCCACCATTTTGGAAATGTGTAAGGGAGGGCCAAATTAATAGTGGGTGCTGATTGAGGAAGGCTGGGGCTGGAAACTTGGAAGGGCTCCTAGCTCACATCCATCTAAAATAGCTATGTCCATGGGGCACTGTAGCGAGGCAGTGGAATCCCCCACAGGGACGAGCCTCCCCTAGCACCAATGTGGGCGGAGCCAGTGGTTCCTGTGTCTGCCCCCCAGAGGTCACGGCACAGGATAGGAAGTAGAAAAGCCCAACTGCAGAGCTCACTTGAAAGCCGGCCGCCAGAGAGGCCAGATGCTGTGACCTAGCTCTGGGTTGGGACATGCCGGCAGGCTGCGGCCAACATGACGACTGGCTGGGCCAGCCAAGCCTACCCCTGGCCAGCTACCCAGAGGAGCAGCCGAGCCTACCCCTCACCTGTTACCCAGAGGAACCGATGGTGTTGGAAACCTCCAAGGACACCGCCCTAACCCAGGTACCCTACAAGGGGGAGTCTGGAAGTAGCCTGTGGGCAGTCGACCCTGGTTTGGCTACAGCTCTGCCAGAACCCATGTCAGTGTGTTGCGGTCAGGATCCCCACTGACACAGCAGCAAGTCTCCTGCCACTGCTAGGGCCCCGGGCTCGGACGCAGTGGAGCGGGTGGGCCTGCATCCCTTCTGCCACCCAACTTGTGGGTGGCAGTCTCCCGCTCACACCAGACGCTCAGAAACCTGAGCTCCAGACTGTTTGTTTGCTGCCCCACCCTGACTCAGGGATGGGGCTCATAGCGAACTATTTCAAGGTGGTGGGATCCCCCACAGCCCCAGGGACGAGCCTCAGCCGAGCCCTTCTACAGGCACCCAGAATAGAAAGTAGAAAGGCAACACAGTACAATAATATATAAATTGTAAGGATAGATACCGACATGCTAAAGTTCCCTCCAGGGGATCTGTATTCTTCTGCCCTGGGCAGGACTCCCACTTGGCTCATGCAGAGCAGGAATCAGGATACATTGCAGCAGGAAATGAATGTGGCTGGCTTCCCAGTTGGCCAGTGACAGGGTCCTGGGTCCCAAAAGGTTCCCACCTCTTAGGGTACAGTTTCTCTCCAACACCCTCCTGCTTATCCTCAGGAGTGAGTCTTGCCTGTCTTCCTTGGTGGACAGGGGGACGAGGAAAGTTTGTGGTGAGCAACCCCCCAGTGTCTTGGATGGGTTGTACAATAATTGTGTAGGATCCTAGGTGCCACGTTACACAGCAAGTCCATGAAAGAGTCCCAATGCCCAGCTCTACGTTTAATTATGAAATTAACTTTCTTAGTGGCATGGGAAAGGGTGGTACATCAGTAAAGAATAAGAGGGGGAAATATGGTAGCAACCCTATGTCTCATTTTGTATAGGATCCTTCATCTCATCCTGATCCAAAATCATTTAGAAATAATAGTTGCACTAGTTACAAAGTTAAATACTTAAACAATAGCAGCAGGAAAGAATAATTAAGAGGTATAGCATACACTTTTCAAAATAAGTGATTTAGGAGCCTAACTCATTTTCAGAAGTGACTCAGGCACTTAAGCCCCATTGACTTTCAAGGCACTAAGTCACTTTTATGCCTCTTTTCAAGTCTCCCTAAGTCAATTATGTGCATTTGAAAATGCTACACATAGGGTGGGGTGAAAAGATCCAGATTCATATGAGATCTGAAAAGAGATGAATAAATAGAAAGAAAAACAGATCTGTGAGAAAATTATTATAACTGGTGACACTTTTCACAAATTTAGGAAAGCTCCCCTCTGAATTACTGATGAAAAATTAAAGGAAAGTTTTGCATATAGAAATAGAAGCTAAATTCAAATATCTGTTTACACTATGAAGATGGTGATGTATTTTTTGTGAAACTAGTAACTTTCTATTTGGAGTAAATTCATGATAGCAAAACTTTTGTTAAGAGAGTAGATTTTCATTATTTCCAGTATGAAAACTAAGTTTTCATCAGGATATTTTAAGAAATGGCATCCTATATTGAATCTAAAATATACTTGATGATATAATTTATTTCAAATACCCACATTTATAATGCAAACACTTGTATTTTTCAGAGCTCTAAATGAAATTGATATCTAGATATTTTATTACCTGATTAATCCTGTAGTACAGAACTGCTCATATCCTGCTGAAGTTTACATCCTTATAGAAGAACATTTATTCCTTTTGCTAACCTGGTTCATTTCCCCAGATTCTTCAACAGCTGCAGAGAAGAAAATATCATCCCCATTTGCACTTACTCTAATTTTCCAAACCTGTTTAGCCCATGCCTAACTATAGAGAGATCTTTAAAGTAAAAAGCAACTCTAGAAGCCAGCAGAGTCCTGTGGCACCTTTTAGACTAACAGACGTATTGGAGCATGAGCTTTCGTGGGTGAATACCCACTTCGTCGGATGCATGTCTAGAAGTCAGGTTGCTTGCAAGGCACTTATGGACAAACAAGCTAACAAATGTCCGCTTTTGCTAGCCTTCAGTTAAACACTGGATTCTGTGTCCACTGAAATCGATGTTATAGCTCTCCTTAATCAATGGCACATGCTATTACAGGACATTTTGCTGCCATGGCAAAGGCATCACTTGTTCTGAAACTTTATCTGAAATTCTAATCCTAGTCACAGAAGCCTCTAAATTGTATATAGTTTATGTAATCTCATTTCGTTTCCCTTAATTTTTAATTGTATGCTACAGTCTAGCAATTATTTTCCAATAATTGTACCTGCCTTAAATTCTGCTGCTTGTGGAATATTGATCTAGGTACTTTGCATTTCAACAATTCAGAGAAAGCAAGCATTGAAATTAGGCTATTTGCCAGTAAGCCTCCAATGTATAGTGCAAACCTTTACATATCTGCATATAAAAGGTTTAGGTCACAGTTGGGTCATTAATATATAATCTTGCTCACCATGAGTGAGCATGCTCTTATTTAAAAGATTGATCTCTGCCTACCTCTAAGAAATGGAATCAGCTCAGAAATTGTGATAAGCATTCTTCAGTATGACAACGTGATAATGGAGTATTTTGCTTCAGGCATTATTTCACAAGCATTGCAGTTCTCTTAGCTATACAAAATATTTCCCAAGGAAAAGTCTTGAAACAGACAGTTTTATTACATTGTTCTATGGGTGATAAGGGCCGATAAGGGATCAAAAGGGCCCTTAATCCCAAGAATGGAAGCTCCACAAAAACTGACTGATCCTGAGGATAGTAAAGCTGGCAATGACAACTGCTAGAGCTGTTTAGTCACTCCATGTGGAGCGCATTCAAATGAATAAAGATGGTCAAAACTCAGAATTTCCATTCCATGGACAATTGACATTTTGAAAATATTTCTGTTCTGAGTCACAAACAAAAACAATCCTCCCTCCTCCCCCAAAATTGTTTTGCCCAAAAAATCAGAATATTTTGTTTTTGTTTTTGAAAAAAATCAAACAACAAAAAAACAGAGCAGCTGGTTGCCTGGCTCCTGGAGAACTCCCCAGGCTGCCCCTGACTCTGGGTCTCCAGAGTTGGACAGTCCACCAATGAAGAGCAGGGAGCCTAGAATCTTTGAGAGCACCAGCTTGAGCCAGGGCAGAGTTGCTAGGTTCCCAGCTGTGTGGCAGGGAACCTGGAAGCCCTGATTCATGCCAGGGCTCCCAGACTCTGAGGAGACTTCAGTGGCTTTTGAGAAGCCCCATGGCTCCATTTCCTGACTCCCTACTAGCACCTGCTTTTGGGTGTTTTGCAAAAACCAGGAAGGTTTCCACTGGAAATTTTTAGTCAAAAATTGAGCCATTTCTTCATGATGTGTCTACTCAGATAATGTTTTCCCATCAAAAAATGCAGTTTGTCAGAAATTTTTGAAACCAACTAATGCTGTCTGCTGCTTCTCTGCAAATGCTGACCCCTTTTCTCCACCCCTCATACTATGACATGGAACTCCGTGCCTGAGGATGGGTGGGGGAAGAACCAGAATTGGGGAAATCCCCAAAACAACGTGCTTATAGGGGATCAGGAAACGGAATCATGGAATCAGCTTCCTACCTCCAATACAACTGTTTTCTTGGGTAATGAGTGTCTTTGCTCTGATTTTCCCCTTGCTGGCTAACATTTCCATTTGAAGCTGACCCTTGCTCCTAGTTCTTGTTGGGAAGGGGGAGGCGCAGGGCTCAGTGGATGTTTCCCTCCCTGTTAGTCACTCATACTACATGCTAGGAAGTTGGGACAGGTGCCAGCTCACCCTGATGTTAACTGTCACCCACATATATAGTTGAGAGGCAGATTCTTTTCCCCAGTAGCAGATGCTTCCCATCTCTTAAAGATAAACTGAAGCTACCAGCAGCAGTGCCAAGAACTAACAGAGATATCAAGTCACATATTTGTTCTCTAAGCTTAGCTCAGATGAGATGACACATCCTGTTCCAGCAGCAGCAGAACTGAAAAAGTAATGACACAATACATGTGTATTTACTTGTCCACAAGTACTGAGACTTTGAAACTTCAGCACTAATCAATACTAATAATCCTGCACTTTTCAGCATAGTCCTTTATTATATCAGTGTGTTTCTATGGAACTAATCAGAGTTTAAGCTCAGAAAATTCTAATTGACAGTGAGCAGAATGATGCACACATTACTGCCACTATAGCCTAAATCTCTCAGATGCAGATATCATAGAATGGATTTATTAATGGGGTCTTATTCTGAAAGTCTAATGCTTTCAGTTTTATGTACAATTTGTCAGAATGCATAAATTATTGCATACTTTTATATATTCTTAATTGTTATTGGCCAACATAGCATCATGTGTAGATCTGAGTGAATAGTAGATTTTTCAGTTTGATGGCTGACCTGAAAAAATAAAGTAAAACAAATGTCTAATTCTGAACAGAAATCTTCCCCATCCTAGCTCACAAAATAAAAAACAAAAAAGGTTTTATTCAGGTCAAATGAAATGTTTCTAATGTCTATTCAAATTGACATTTTGTTTCCAAAATGTTGATTCAAAACAAAAAGACGAAATGTTGTGGATGTTTCCAAAACAAAAACTGTTTTGACATTTCCAAAATCTTTTTCAGTCTTCTTTTTGTTTCAGCCAAAATTATTCACCATATTGTCCAAATTTGGAAATAATTTTGGTGCCCCCAAATGCATTTTTTGGCAAATTTACCATTCACCAGAAAAATTTTGCCCAGCTCTAGTCATGAGATCTCAAATGCTTTTGGACTACTGTCCACAAAATCTTGCTGTAAAATATTACTACTAAGAAAGAAAATGATAATGGAATAGAAGTCAAAAGTTTTTTTTTTTAAAAATCGGAATTACAGTGATTTTTCTATCTCTTCCTAATTTATTAGACTTCCAGCCTTCAGAACAAAGTTGATTTACATACTGTATATATAACACTAATCAGCATATATTTATATACTGATGGTGTCAAGTTGGCAAATTAATTCTAGTGTTGAGTTTTATAATGAAAAATACTATCCTAAAAGGCAGTGCAAGATTTGGCTTCATATTAAAAACAGTGACAAACTGTATTTTGCAGCAGAAAAGCCTGAGCTCTATATACATTTACAGCAATAAAGTCCTATCTGGCCACGGAGCTGCTAAAGCATCACCTAGAAGCAGATTAAATCCAGTCGCTGCTAGATTCAAGGTGTTTGTCTGATACCTTGTAAGGTTATTGAGAAGATGATCTTTGTGTGGGAAGAGATTTAGACTTGGCCAAGAAGCACCACACAGTTTAGAAATCCTGAGACTTACACAAGTTGACACACCAGAGAAACACAGGGTCAGAGATGAGAGTAGGAGTAGCAGGAGACAATAGTATGTGTGCATGATCAGTAGAAATGAGTAAACAGGGATCAGATATTAAAACAAATGATTTTAGACAAAGTATAATTTAGAAAAAATGTGAAATTCAAAGGGGAAAACAAAGAAGGGAATTTGAGCAGTGCTGCTCTGTCAACAACCAATTGTTAATAAAATATCCCACCCTGCTACTTTAGTGCCAAGAATTCTTGCAGGTGGAAATCAAGGAATATCTAGCTCACTGACAGCAAGATATGAGAACCATGTTGTGCCACTGATTTTTAACAGAACATTCCATTGGTTTCTAGTTGTTAGTACAGGCATTGGTAGCCAGGAATCAGGGCCCAGGATCAGAGACAAAGCAGAAGTCAGAGCTCAGGGCCAGAACCAGGTTACCTGAAGTGAGATGAGGCAGAGCTGGGAGCAAGCAGTCACAGGAGCTATCACAATCACGGCTCCATGCTTTGAGAAGTCAATAAACTACTGTGGCTGGGTTTCAAAGCAATCCTGCTAGCTTCCCCAGTCAATCAGGAGGGGTGTTCTGCCAGGTGGTCTAGTTGATGCAACCCAGGTGTGCTCATTAGGCTGTCAGAAGACTGAGCAGGCACAGCTTGCAGGGCCTTCTTCCTGACCATCTTCTTGCTATTCTCAGTTCCATTTAGAAACACCTTGGTTCTTGATATCAGTGCTCCTCTTCGTCTATCTCTGACACTCCTAGGAAAGTAATCCTATTACATAGAACATTGAGCATTTATGGGCTCCCATTGAGGGCTAAAGCCTGTAGAGCCCAGTGCTTGGAGCTCCTACAATGCTTTCCTCCAAGCTCATGATACACAGGCATGGTGCCAGATACCTAGAGAGGACTGGTGTTACCATACTAACGGCCAGGGCCAGCGCTTCCATTTAGGCGACTGCTTGGGCACCATGATTTGGAGGGGCGGCATTTTGCCGCTCTCGGCGGTAATTCGGTGGCGGGGGGTCCTTTTGCACTCTGGGTCTTCGGCGGCAATTCTGCGGCAGGTCCTTCACTCGCTCTGGGACCCGCCGCTGAAGTGCCCCGAAGACCGGGAGCGCGGAAGGACCCCCCCACTGCAGAACTGCCACCGACCGGGAGCGCGGAAGGACCCCCACCGAGGGTGCCAAAAACCCTGGCGCCGCTCCTGCTAACAGTGATACCCTGACAAACAGAGTGTCAGTTACAAATGCATTTGGGTTCATGTTCCATCAGATCTTGAAGTCTGAAGTAAGGGAATACTTTGCAATCCTACTTAGGCTAAAGTCCCACTCATGTCCTGGTACTTCTGCCTGAGTAAAAGCCTGCAAGTTTTATCTCCAAGTGTGCCTGAAGTGAAGTTTACTTCTTGCATTTATTTTCTCCACGGTAGCAGAGTAAGAACAATATGTACTACATGTTAGGTCAAAAGGCTTAAATATTTCACTATCATGCCTGAGACTAATGTCAGTTTACATTCATTGCCAAGAAGACTCAGCTGCAATCACTTTCTGGAATGTCCTTTAAGTCTACCGGCGACATCTTTAACACATTGCTGGGAAATATATGAGGTCATGCTTTGGACAGTATCTCTTGTTCATTATTATATTTATTATAACTTGTATTAATGTTACAGAAGAGAGGTACAGAATGTCAATTACATTTATTTTTATTTAAAGGAGTGATTTACTTGCCATATTCAGAACTATCTCAGAGAACTCATGTTTAAAATTTTAATTCAATTCATGTATTTGAGTATGATTTTGAATATTGGAAATCATATATTGAATGAAACTAGAGAAATTGTGTAGTATTCCTTTCCTTCTGTTCTAGCATTAGATCTGGAATTTAGGCCTTAATATCTTTTTTTTTTCTCAATGTCCTATTGAATTCTTGTGTTCCATTTTACCATAGTTTTAGTCTTGCTTGTTACATTTGGTTGGCAACTTTCGTTTGCCTAGGATGATTTGGTTTATCAGTTGTTGCTAAGACACATAGACTCATAGGTTTTATGGCCAGAAGGGATCAACACAATCAACTAGTCTGACCTCCTGCACATTGCAGGCCACAGAACCTTGCCCTCTCACTTCAGTAATAGACCCATCACTTCTGACTGAGTTACTGAACCCTCAAATCATGATTTAAAGACTTCAAGTTACAGAGAATCCACCTTTTACATTAGTCTAAAACAGCAAGTGCCCTATGCCCCATGCTGCAGAGGAAGGCCAAAAAAAAAAAAAATCCAGAGTCTCTGCCAATCTGACCTGGGAGGAAATTCCTTCCCAACCTCAAATTTGGCGATCTGTTGGACCTGAACACTTCAGCAAGACCTACTAGCAAGACACCTGGGAAAGAATTCTCTGCAATAACTCAGTGCCCTCTTCATCTAGTGTCCCATCACCAGCCATTTGGGGATATTTGCTTCTAACAGTCATGGATCACATACGTGCCATTGTTGTAGGCAGTTTCATCATATCATCCCCTCCATAAAAACTTATCAAGCTCAGTATTGAAGCCAATTAGGTTTTTTACCCCCACTGCTCCATTTGAAAGGCTGTTCCAGATCTTCACTCCTCTGATGGTTAAAAATCTTCATCAAATTTCAAGCCTAAACTTGTTGGCCAGTTTATATCCATTTGTTCTTAAATCAACATTGGTGCTTACCTTAAATGACTCCTCCGCCTCCCTGGTATTTATTCCTCTGATGTATTTATAGAGAGCAATCATATTTCCTCACAGCCTTAGTTTGGTTATGCTAAACAAGCCCAGCTCTTTGAGTCTCCTCTCATAAGGTAGATTTTCCATTTCTCTGACCAAAAGCCATCAGTATTTCCACCACTGTATTTAAATATCTCAAAGACCAGAGATCCAGCAGGTACTGAAGTCTAAGTGGAAAAATAAAAAGCATTCAAGGTTGCTAGTGCTCTGATGGGCACTCAGATATCCATGATGAAATCTTGAGCAGACCATTGTGCCTAATGTACTCTCATATTATACTATGTCTCTTATTTTTAATTATAAAATGGATTTTCTAAAAAATAAATAAATCTACAACTGAATATTTATTGAAAAAAAGAGTTTTTATTTATTTCTCCTCTTTTGAAAAAAAAATCCAGATCAGCTAGAACATACCAAACTAATATTTAGCTTTTTTACTTTTCTCCCCTCACAACTAATTTTTATAGTTCCATTTTGAAGAGTAATGGCACTCACACACCCAGAGAGACATACAAGTTCAATTTTCATCGAGGCTCACTTAGCCTTGATGGAGGGCTATATTAGTGAGATAGCAAAGCTGGAAAATATCCACAGCAGCTGGGCATCTTTCTATGGCACTATCTTGCATGTTTAAAGGATAGACACTAAACTTGATTTAACCTGCACATACCTGATATCATACAGCATACCCAAAGATAGAGAGGGAAAAGTAGAAAGCACTGAGAGATTTCACTGCATTATGAAGTATTGGAATTTCATGTTAATCTGTCACCTTCTACATGCTAAAACCCACATTTTTGTTGATTCCTTGTGGGGCAGCATTATAACTCCAGTGACTTTAAAAAAATAATTGTGTCTACTTCACCTGAAAATGTACTGTGAGAAATGAGTACAGCGTAATACAATATGTGAAAGGAAAAACGCTGCCTCAAAAGAAATCAATTCAGAGACAAGTGAAACCTAAACAGGAGCAAAGGCAACAAGAGGACTTAAAAATATTTTAACCTTGGAAAGAAAGTATGATGAGGGAAAACATGATACAAAGAAAGATAATATTAAAATACTAAAAGTAGGTGCAAAAGCCAAAGCTTTGGCTAGTTTGCGATTTTCATCTACTCCATATCAAACTGCACTTGTACTTTACCAGAGAGGATGGAAAAACTAAGGTTTGTAATTTTATAGCAATATTATCACAAATGAAGTGTAGGGTTGCCAGCTTTCTAATGGCAGAAAACCTAACACCTTTGCCCTGCTCCTTCTCTGAGTCCCTGCCTCCCACTCACTCCATCCCCCTCCCTCTCTTGCTCACTTTCCTCCACCCTCACTCATTAGCTCACTTTCACCGGGCTGGGACAGGGGGTTGGGGTGCAGGAGGGGGGTGAGGAATCCAGCTGGGAGTGCAGGCTCTGGGGTGAGGCCGGGGATGAGGGGTTTGGGATGCAGGAGGGGGCTCCGGGCTGGGGGGGGGAGGGTTTCAAAGTGTGGGAGGGGGCTCTCGGCTGAGGCAGAGGATTGGGGTATGGGAGGAGGTACAGGCTTTGGGCTGGGGGTTCAGACTCCAGAGTGGGGCCAGAAATGAGGGGTTCAGTGTGTGGGAGGGGGCTCTGGTCTGGGGCAGTGGTTTGGGGTATGGGAGCAGGTGAGGAGTTTAGAGTGCAGGCTGGGGATGCAGGAGCAGGTAAAGGGTTTGGAATGTAGGCTGGGGCTGCTGGGGTTGCTCAAGCTCAGGGTGCAAGCTCTGGGGTGGGGCTGGGGCTGAGGAGTTTTGAATGAAGGAGGGGGCTCAGGACTAGGGCAGGGGTTGGGTGAGGACTCTGGGGTGGGGACAGAAATGAGGGGTTCAGGGTGCAGGAGGGGGTGTCAGGTGCGTGCTCCACGAGGGAGTTGGGTGCAGGAGGGGGTTCCGAGCTGGGGTCGGAGGTTGGGGCACAAGAAGGGGTGCTTCAGGAGGGAGTTTGGGTGCAGGAGGGCGCTCAGGGTTGACGTGAAGGAGGGGATGAGGTGTGCAGGCTCCGGGCGGCACTTGCATCACACCACTCCTGGGAAACAGTGACATGTCCCTCTGGCTCCTAGGCATAGAGGCAGCTACAGGGAGTCTGAATACTGCCCTCGCCCAGATGTACTGCCCCAGTAGCTCCCATTGGCCACAGTTCCCAGCCAATGGGAGCTATGGAGCCAGCGCATGGGGCGAGGGCAGCGCGCAGGGCCCCCATGGCCAACCCTATGCCTAGAAGCAAGCGGGACATGTCATTGCTTCCAGGAGCCAGGCAGAGCCAGGTAGGGAGCCTGCCAGCACCTCACCAACCGGACTTTAAGCAGTCTGGTCAGCGGTGCTGACCAGAGCTGCCAGGGTTCCTTTTTTTGACTGGGCATTCCGGTCAAGAACCAAACACCTGACAACCCTAGTACCAAACAAATAGAACAACATTCTGGTAATATTTTTGTGATTAAATAAATTCTAATGACCAAATCATAACATCAACCTCAGCCTGGACCAGCCAGTCCACACAAGACAAGAGATCCTCTTGTTGGACGCTACAGTACAAATAAGCGATGGTCACATAAACGTCACCCTATACCAGAAACCTACTGACTGCTATACTTACCTACATGCCTCCAGCTTTCATCCAGACCACATCACACGATCCATTGTCTACAGCCAGATACAACCACATTTTCTCCAATCCCTCAGACAGAGACAAACACCTACAGGATCTCTATCAGGCATTCTTAAAACTACAATACCTACCTGGGAAAGTGAAGAAACAGATTCACAGAGTCAGAAGGGTATCCAGAAGTCACCTACTAAAGGACAAACCCAACAAAGAAAGTAACTGAACGCCGCTAGCCATCACCTACAGCCCCCAACTAAAACCACTCCGGTACATCATGAAGGATCTATAACCTATCCTGAAGGACAATTCCTCAATCTCACAGACCTTGGAAGACAGGTCCTCACTTACAGACACACCCCCAACCTGAAGCAAATACTCACCAGCAACTACACACCGCACAACAGAAACACTAACCCAGGAACCAAACCTTGCAACAAACCCAGTTGCCAACTCTGTCCGCATATCTATTCAAGGGACAGCATCATAGGACCCAGCCACGTGAGCCACACCATCTGCACATCTACCAATGTGATATATGCCATCATGTGCCAGCAATGCCTCTTTGCCATGTATATTGGCCAAACTGGACAGTCTCTACACAAAAGAATAAATGGACATAAATCAGACATCAAGAATTATAACATTCAAAAACCAGTACGAGAGCACTTCAAGCTCCATGGACACTCAATAACAGACTTAAAAGTTGCCATTCTTCAACAAAAAAAAAATCAGAAACAGACTTCAACGAAAAAGTGCAGAACTAAAATTAATTTGCAAACTTGACACCATCAAATCAGGCCTGAATAAAGACTGGGAGTGGCTGGGTCAGCACAAAAAATAATTTTCCCTCTGGTGATACTTCTTGTCAACTGCTGGGAACGGGAATGCCCCATCCACTTTAATTGAATTGGCCTCGTTAGCACTACAAAAAGTAATTTTTCCCTCTGTTGATAATTTTCCCCCTTCTTGTCAGCTGTTGGGAATGGGTCACATCCACCCGAATTGAATTGGCCTCGTTAGCACTGACCCCCCTCCCCCACTTAATAAGGCAACTCCCATCTCTTCATGTGCTGTATATTTATACCTGCCTACTGTATTTTCCACTCCATGCACCTGATGAAGTGAGTTACATCCCACGAAAGCTTATGCCCAGATACATTTGTTAGTCTCTAAGGTGCCACAAGGACACCTCGTTGTTTTTAGCTTAAACAACCAAGTCCAAAGTCAGAAGCTCCCTCTTCCCAGGAAGGTTAATTACTGTAATGTGTTTATCTAGTTCTCTAATAATAATACCTTACATCACATGGTTCTAAAACATTGCTTTAAAAATAGAGCAGATTAAACAAATCTCTTTACTTGTCCTATGAAAATAGTGGTTGTGGTTTTAAATGAATTTTCATAAATGTGCTATTAATGGGTTGTCTTCTAAAATCTAAAGGCATGTTTAACTACAGTATTATATGCTTTTCCATAAACCCAAAGGCAATTCTGAAAGGATATAAATGTCTTAACACTAACTGCTATTGTTTAAATTTACATGTGCACTACACAGATAAGATCAATATTAATCAACATTTCTGAATTGCTTATTATGCAAATCAACCTGCTTATTGCTTGCTAAACTCTACTTTTTAGCTGTAATAAGCTTAGTTATGCATTTATAGTTAATATCATTATATGGGGAAAAGGGAGAACTGCATTAAAAAAAAATGGAATTCACTGTGAACTCTACAATTTGGGGCTCAATCCTGCAAAGTGCTGTGCACTCAACTCTTACCTTCAGTGCCTTGGAACTGAATGGAGCTACTCAGGTTTACAGTTAAGCATTTTACAGGAAGGAGAGCAGACAGCTCAGCACCTTTCAGAATTGAACCCTTAACATCCATCATAATCCATGACGAGGAAACGTGAGAAGCTTGAAACAGAATATTAAACCACTAGGAGCAATGTGTGGGGCTTTTTTTTGTTTTTTTCAAATCAGCTATGAAACTCCCAGCAAAAGTCAAGATAGGCTGGATTATTACCACCTTTAAAACTCAATGTAAGGGTTCTCCTTGCACAGACTTAACATTAATAATGACAAATACAGATGGCACAGCTATGTCAAAGTAAAATATGTACTTATCACTAAAGGGAGGAGAGTATGGTCTTTTCAGATGGAAATAATGCTTCAGAAATTAGATGAATGGTACCTATATACTGTTGGATGGACACATCATAAATAACTATCTGGATAAACAGAAGAAAAATCTCTTCATACCATGCTATGACTACTTGTTTAGAAAAACCGGATGGTCTTTTGGTTAAGCCTTCAGATTGGGAATCAGATAATCTAAATTCATATCCCAGGTTCACAGTTCCAGTCTCTGGCACAGATCCTCATTTGACATAAATGGCCATGGCTCAATTGTTGGGAGGTAAGGGACAGTTGCCATGTGTCTGTACGGTGCCTAGCACTATGTGGCCCTGATTTCAGGTTGGAACTCCAGGCACCACAGTAATACAAAACTAAGCAACACTTATAACCTTGGAGGCTCCAACAGTTTCTTAGGCAGTGAGACATGAACATTCAGATTAAATATTAACAGTTTTGATTATTTGTATTATAGTGGTGCCTAGAAACTCCAAGCAAGCACTAGCATTCAACTCTGCTAGGCACAGAAAACTAACAGGAAGGTCAGGGGTCAGATAACTCTCAGCTGAAAATTCAGACAGGACGCAACAGGTGGACAAAAACAGACAAATGGCTTGGGGTGAGTTGGGTTGATGAGGTTGCAATAAAACAACCAGTTTAGCAGAGAAGTCAGCACAATACTTGTGTAACCAAATTAGGAGCAAAAGAGAGACTGTCTGGGAAATGGAGTCAAAGCAGAATAAAAGATGAAAATTATTCTACAGTCTAATATACTTAGAAAAATATGGGTATTCAGAGGTAGGGCCAGTATTTTACTATTAACTCAGTTTTTTGAACAACAGTTGAAGCATGTTTTGTTTTGTTTTTAAATATCATTTCTGTTTTTCAATGTTTCAACCATCAAATGCTGCATTTTTTTAGGATAGGATATGCGCAAAGGAAACCCTGATTACCAGAAACTGTGATGACATTTCTTGAACTATTCTTTATGCAGAGACAGTTCTTGGAAAGAGATGTCTGTTAAATGAATTCATTTACATTGATATTCTTTCTTACTTTTTGAAACTGAAGTGGCTCTGAAGTGGTTAGTGAACTGGATACGTTTGAAAACGTCACGGAGATTAAAGCCTTGTTACAATTGAATGAGTTAGTATGCTACACAGTGGAATATTATGGCTGGGAAAATACTGCCAAACAATTTCAGTTAATATTGCATTGAATTTTTAACCAAATCCACTTGGATTCTGTTCCCAACCATCCTCTGATCACTTCTTATTAATATTCCAGCAAGCTAGTTTGTGTCAAGGATACTTTCAAAAAAATCAGGAAATTTTAACCACATACTTCAGACGATCAGAAAACAACATTTTAATTTATTTTTGTGAGTATTTACCAGAAATTTGATTATCAGCTTTATATTCTCTCCATGAGGGAACAGAAACATTGTGTGACCCATTTGTTCAAGACCAGGTTAAAAGACCTGGTTTGTTTGTAGTAAACTATTTATGAATTAGCTGCAGACCAAGAGTTAATTGCAGATATAAAAATGGGAAATGATTTCAAACTATAAATGAATTTTAGAACAATTCATGAACAGGGTAAAAAGGTGACATTTGCCAAGATTTTAATTAATCATTGGGAATTATTTTCCAAAGTTCTATGCCTGAATTTTTTAACCAGTAGACTTGTCTGCATTATAGTAATATCTTTGTTCAGATGTCCACACATTGATTCTGATTGCATTTACTGATTGTGCACCTTGGTAACTCCAAATTCACACACTGTATAACTGAGCATAGTCAGGCATTAAAGATGAAAGCTAGCCAACTGATGTCCAGTATCATTTACATTTTCCCAGAAGAAGCAATAAAAAACCCTACATCAAGCGTTCGCAGCTTGTTCAGCGTAAGCCCCTGGCAGGCCATGAAATGCTTTGTTTACCTGAGCATCCACAGGTATGCCCGCTCGCAGCTCCCATTGGCTGGGAATGGCAAACCACGGCCACACTAGATAATACAGTGCAACAGCTTGAACAGTAAGGGGAAAAAAGTGTATAGATCTGTGGTTTGGAAGCCTAGACTCTTGCCAATAAGACACTGGCAGAATTTGATGAGTTTGAAAATGAGGGGATTTGGCTAGACTCAGGTACAGCATGCTAGGTAGGCACCAACTAAGCTTCTCATAAAGCTAGCTACAGATTTTGCAGGGCCCTATTCTATATTAAAAGTAATCCATGTGAGTCTCCTCTCTCTCCCCAATTTTCCTCCCTGCTGATGACTGAGCCTATGTATTCCTGCCACCTAGAATGTCCAATAACCCAGTGATTAGGGCACTCACTTGGACTGAGAGACACTCAGGTTTAAGTCCTTGCTCTGCCTGATTTGGAGCAGAGACTTGGACACCAGGTCTCCCATCTCCATGGTGAGTGCCCTAATGACTGGGTGATAGTCTCTATGAACATTTTCATCTGGGAAATATTTTCATCAAAATCAATTCACTTCTTCAAATGTTCACATTTTAGTTTTAATAATTGGCATTTTTCAATGGAAAAAAATGTATCCAAAAAAATTACAACAGCTCTCTTCTACAGCCCCTGGTAGTCTCCAAATATGAACCAGGCAGTCAGGATGGAGAATAAAAGTGCAGCTTCCTGAACAGGGACCTTTAATTTTTACCATGGCTTCCTGTACTCAAACAGGACCACTTATGTGGAATCAGGAGTAACATTCTGGCAGGAAAGTCAGGCGTGTAAGGGGACCTATGCTACCATACAATATAGGTTGCAAAGGCAACCACAAAATTCTTCCAGTGTAATTCAGTCATGACCAGCAATATCCTCTGCTAATTCTAATGCTAGATCTCTACTCATTGGAAGCTACCAACTGTGCAAGTGTATTGTGATAATTATTTTGAACATCCCAAAACATGGTAACACACCTCATTGGACTAGATGACCTCCTGAGGTCTCTTCCAACCCTAATATTCTATGATTTTATGCTAGAGTCTAGAACGAGATCATTAAACTCTTGTTCATTTGTGCCCTAATTAGACTTTAAACCTAAATGACCAAAATATGAACAGCTAGGCTATTTTCAAAGCCATTTAGGGCAATTGCACACCCAGTTCTCATTAATCTTAATGGGAATGGGGCAGCCAAATCCCTTGTGCATGGTTGAAAAGCTCAGTCCTGTGGCATTAAGTACCTAATTCAATTCCCACTGAAGTCACTGAAAGTCACAAGATAGTGGATCAATAGTACCTAGTACAATGAGGTGCTGGTTCATGATTGGTTGGTCCAACTAGTCATTCTGTAACAAACATTCTAACACAGTACTGTTTCTGTTTTTCCCAAAATCATTTTATAATGTGTCTTTTGCAGTCTTCTGGTTTGGCAGCATTTCACATCTATTTTTCACTCACTATGCATTGGAGTAAGTGAAAACACAAGATAACAAATAATTAACAAGTAAAAAAAAAATCCTATAAGAGATGAGTAAAAAATAAACTATTGTAAAACCTGCAGTCTTACACTGAGATTTCCTAGCACTGTTAGTAGGAAGACCATTTTGTGAGAACCAAATTACTATTTGTCAGAGTCCACCATTCGGGAAAAGGGAATACACTTATATAAAATATATCTACTAACTGATGCATCATAAAGAATTATATAGACTCACCAGTAATATGTAACAAAGACACATTGTGTGAAACAATGGTTTTGCAAAAGAAGAAATTAAACCAAGCAGTAATGTTAATATTCTATACATTGACTCCTATGTCAATCCTGATTAAATTCTTGCCTCGAATAATGCCTTGAATAGTGTATAGAATATAGCCATGGATATTTGGTTCTAGAATGTATGTAATTTCTCTTCAAAAGTAACAGGTTTGCTGGAGAGAAAATATGAAGCTTCACTGATTTGTCCAATATTTCTTTGTCAGAGTAGACAAAGATCTAGCAAAATCAGTGTTTGGTCTTTTACATTTTATTAATTTTGCTCAAGCAGAATTTGGTCTTCATCCCTCTGATCAGAAAGAATTCTAAAGATACTTTCCTGGCTTTATCATGGACATTCCAGATAGCCTACTGCATTCCTTTCTCCAATAGATAGGGCCATCCCCTACATTTAGATTCAGAATCTTTTGCATAAGATCTTCTACAAAACAGAGTAAGACAGTGGAGTCTTCCTCTGTGGGATACCTAATACTCTTACACTTTTGAATTTTACTTAATTATCTAAGTAGTCTCATTGAAGGTTTGCTGCCATATGATTGCTGATCTGTAAACTGCCCTTGCTGTTCAGATCTGTAATTTTCATTTAACTTGATCTTGCTGTCCAAGTCCTGCAGTTTTTCATCTTTTTTTCTTCCAGTCCTGGTTTCCAGTTTAGTAAATTTAGGAGAAACTTCTCTCAATTTTGTTGGAGTTAATCCATTCTAACACCTCTTGAACAGCAGAATCCTCTGGCCAATTGTCACAAATTGAAGCCATCCACAATGGTGTGAGAGTTTAAATTTTTTCAAAAAAAAAAAAAAATCCTGATAACCATTGCTGAATATTTCCTTTATCTTCAGATCCAGCATCTTATAAAGGATATATCAAAATCCTTTCAATTTTTCAGAAAAAAACAAACTTAAAAAAACCAAACCAAAATAAAACAAAACACTGCTTGACTTATCAGGAGGTTCCCATTTGTGTTTCCACAATCTCTGCTTCCTTTCACACCATTTTGATAAAACAGCTGTTTATCATACTGTAAGATTTTTTTTATGCAGAGTATGGTTAGCATTAATAATAAAATAAAAAACCCTTAAATAGCACTATTCAGCAGTGCATCTAATAGTGCTTTATAAAGGAGGTCAGTATAACTATCCCCATTTTACAGATGGGGAAACTGAGGCAAAAGAGAGGAAGTGGCTTCCCAATATCACTTAGTAGACCAGTGGTACAGCCAGGAATATAATCCACATCTCCCGAGTCCTAGTCCAGTGCTATATTAGGCACACACTTTAAAAAAAATTAACTTTTACGAAAGCTGATGGTACAGAAAACATAAAACGTACAAACCCAGAATGCCAACTCCATCCACCTACCCAATATCCAACAAATATTCTTCTCATAAACTTTTTTTATAATGCGGAAGTCATCCTTTTTACTGATCGTAGTTGCGTCAAGATTTCTGTGGGAGTATGAACTTGTGATTGTCTCCTATTAAAAATAAAAGTACAGTTGATGTACAATCTTTCTGCTTCCAATGAATGGTTGCAGGTGTCATATATAAAACCTCCCATTGACTATATTGGCAAATATCAGGATTCACATTGTTTAGTTGTAGGAATACCTTCTGCCCTGCAGATCAGTTGGCAAATGGCCGAGACCATTTGCCATTTTATTTGTTTTGTTTACTTTTTAATTATGATCATTTTCATTTTTCAAAAAAAAAAAAAAAAGTATGTGTCTGACAGGTACAATCTAGTCCTTAGTATGGTATCCACAGTTATAACCAGGAGAACCAGGATTCAGTTACAAAAAGGAACAATTAAGTTGAATGTCATCAAAACCTCATTTAGAATGGGCAATGGAATAGTCTCTAAGGGAATGCTTAAATTCTGTGATCCTATGTAAAATTTCCAAACAGTAAAGAAGTGTGCTCAGGTTTCCTTTCTGGAAATAATTTATTTTCTTTACTGAACTATTTGGACTTTCTTCTGCCCTACCCCGCAGTCCTTTGAAAAAAATAAAGTGTTAAGGATCTTTCCTGTCGATAATAAAATGTAATAATCAAAATGTAATAATATAGCCACATAAATTGTTGAACATCTTTAGCAGGGGTATCCCAGAAGCCATTTCAGGGTTGTGAGTCTTTTCTTTCCTGGATTCTTTGATTTCTCTGCTGACAATTCAGAACTGTTCCTTAGAGATTAGTAAAGGACAGAAACTAGTGTTTGAGTGTCCCACTTTAGCAGTAGTAGTTTAATGACGCTGGTAAATAATCATCAGATTGAAATAGCAGAGTTCTAACTGTCTCTTACCATGTGAGCATCCAGTTTAGAAATACTGTCTCATATCTGACATTTAGTCCATCCAACAGTGGTGCAACCCAGTATTGGGATTCTCTGCCTCTGAGAGACCACAGCGAGCTTAGCAGCATTTGGTAAATTTCTACTATTCTGCTTCTCTCCCAGTGTGATGACAAACATTCCTTTGGGACCCAATTAAAATTTATTTCTGGGGCTTCATGTCTTCCTTTATCAGTTATTTCAGATGCACTCCTGGTTCCTGGGACTACTTTTTTGATAACGCTAATTTGTAGAAGAGTCTTAAATGGATAGCACCACCACACTATCTGCATTTTAGTTCCAAAAGCTTTTATATGTTTGCATTAGGGTTCACCTTTGACACACGCACACAAAATAAAACGTGCAGGCAGCCAGCTAAAGCCATGTTGTGTAAAGTAAGTTGCTATACTGGTTGGAAAATATTTCTTTGCTACTGGTTGCACTCTACTTTCCTATTTTATAAATATCATTTGTGCCCTTGATTATTTTGTCTTATTTGGACCAAAAGTAATTTATTCTGACCTGCATTTTATATAAGTATACATCTACTTCACACCCATCCATCCAGGTGGATTCTTTCAATGATGTTGTTGAAAATATAACTGGGAGAAAATGTTAAGAAATTCAAAGCGCTAATAATAAAAAAAAAAACCACACCTCTTACTAGTTAGTGTTTACTTCATGTTTTCCTGAATGCTGAAAATGTCTTCTTCTGCATATAAAAAATCTTCACATTTCAAAATGTGACTAGCCTCTAAAATTATGATATACATTAGGGACAGATTTGTCAGCAAAGCAGCAGTAGTATAGTATGCCTGTACTTTGAATTATTCAAACCACTTACATCAATATGTTTCTGCAGAAACACATGAATGATATTATTTGAAATGGCATATGTGAGCAGGTTGTGTGTATAGTGCTGGTTTGGTAGGTTTTGTTTTGTTTTGTCTTCTCATTGATCCATTGCTTGTCTTATCCTGATGGAATATTCTGTTAGGAATTGTGTGATATTTTCCATACTTACGAACACTAGAGGAGGAAGGTTTCAGAGTGGTATCCGTGTTAGTTTGTATCAGCAAAGACAAAGAGGGATCCTTGTGGTACCTTAGAGACTAACAAATGTATTTGGGCTTAAGCTTTCTTGGGCTAGAACCCACTTCAGTCCGATCATGGAGTGGAAAGTCCAGGTACAGGTATATCATTTTTATATTTATATATACACACACAGGCAACTTATGATATAATATTAATACCTTGCAGTTTCACATTGGAGTCTGTTTTTGAAGTTTTTTGTTGTTGAAGACATTGCATATTTAATAGTTGTTACTGAGTGACCAGGAAGATGAAGTGGTCTCTCCTACTGCTTTCTGAATGGGTTATATAATTCCTGCATGCAGATTTTGTGTCCATGTTGTTCTTTTCGAGAGACTGTTCAGTTGGCTCAAATGTGTATGGCAGAGCGGGCATCTTTGGCGACATGATCGGCATATACAGGGAGATTGTGAGGTGAATGAGCCCTGATGGGGTGGCTGATGTGATTAGGTCCTATGATGGTGTCCTTGAATAGTATAAATGGACTAAGAGTTGGATAACTGGGGTTTTTGCAAGGTTTGTTTCCTGTTTTTTGTTGTATGGTGGTATGTTAACATGGCGAACTGGAATTAATTTGCAAACTGGACCCATAAATTAGGCCTCGAATAAGACTGGGAGTGGGAGGGTCATTCAAAAAATCTAAATTTCCATACTATTTTCCTTACTGTTACTCATGAAGCCTTCTTGTCAACTGTTTCAAAATGGCCATCCTCATTACCACGTCATAGTGAGTTTTCCTCCTTGGTATCCTACGGCTAATTGAAATTGTCTATTAGACTGACCCCCCACGTGGTAAGACAACTCCCATCTTTTCATGTACTATGTTTATGTATATACCTGCTACTGTATTTTCCACTCCATGCATCTGATGAAGTGGGTTCTAGCCCATGAAAGCTTATGCCCAAATAAATGTGTTAGTCTCTAAGGTGCCACAATGACTCCTAGTGCAGGAAGGATGGTCTAGTGAGTAAGGAGCCAGTCTGGGACCTGAGATATCCTATGTTCAATTCCCTGCTCTGCCAAAGGCTTCCTATGACCTTGGGAAAGTCACTTAGTATCTCTGTGTTGCAGTTTGCTGTGGATAATAGTAATATTGTACCTCATGGGGTCTTGCAAGGGTGACTACATTAACAGATTGTGAGGTGCTCAGATATTACCATAATGGGGGGGCATTTAAATAGGGCCTTAGACAGGCTCATTAGTAGACACCCAAGTTTTAATATACATAAAAGATTCAACTGGGAGTAAAATCCAAGATTTTCAAAGCATTTTCAGCTAAATACTTTACCAGGCCAAAACAAGGAAGCAACTCCACCTGCTCACATTATAACGCAATATTATGGCTCAAAATATGCCAATTTATAACAAAGTATCTTAGCATTTTGGACCATTCCTATAGAATAGTTTTTGGTTTTTTTTTCAATAATTAACATTAACATATTATGTTGAAACTAGGCTTGGATTTCATATTTATTGTCCAAATCATTCTCCCTTTTGGTGCTCAGGTACTTGTCCCTTTACTCTTCACATTAGTCCCCTCATGTGCTTTAAAGAACAGAGTGTTCCAATCACCAGGCCAGGAGCAGAAAGTAGTTAGTCTGACTTCTCTTGCCTGTAATCTCATTCATTGCTTGCCATTTGGAGCATTCCTCTTGCCAAACCATGCTTTACCACTAACTCTGCCCTTTCATTCTTACCACACTTCTCTGAATCATCATCTCTTCCCTCTTATGTCTCTTCCCACCACTACTTCTATTTCCTCTTCCTTCTTACCATGCCTTCCTTTAGTATCTCTTCTAGGGAGTCCAACTTCTCCTCCACTATCGATCTCCAATGTGCTCAAATATTGTGGTGACAGTTTAAACAGAGAGGGTCCTTCTGGGCTTTTTCCTTAGCCCCCTGCTCTTCTCATTTGGTGCTCCTTTCTCTGGTATGAGTGGATGAAAGCACCAATTTAAGTTACCATCCTGACATCTCCTCCTGAATGGCTTGCCATCAGCTCGAACTTAACTTGGCCAGAATGGAACTGCTTTACTTTTTCTCCCAAACCAAACTGATCTTTCTACTGTTACCCGCTCTTTCTCCACTTCTCCCATTTAACTCACTCATTTGTTTGTCCGACATTAGATAGTAAACTGTTTCATTCCAGGAACCATGTCTTTCACTGTGTTTGTGCTGCACCGAACACGTGACTCCAATCTCAATTTGGCACTTCTGTAATAGATGATATAATTGCATGTTTATCCCCCTCTTTTCCATAAATGTGTGTGCATCTGTAAGGGTGGGGAAAGAGGGAAACGCTAGATGGCCGTACGGTTATATTCTCTTTGTTCTGCTCTGATGTATGATGCTTTATATGGTGATGAAGACGTGTAATTTATACAACCCAGTGCAAGTTTCAGCGTTGCTAACGCATGTGAGTCTATAATATCAGGCATTTTTCTTCCTGGTGTTCTGAGTTATACAACTGAGAATCTCAACTTTCAATTATTTGGTGCTACTTTTTTTTTTTTTTTAAGTAGCTTCTACCCCTCAGGGTTGCAGAAAAAAATCCTAAAAATGTGAACCCTAAAGGATCAAAATATAGAACACAATGCAAAGACTCAATGTTTGGGGGGGTTATTTCCATAATGTTTAAGACTATATAAGACTCCAAAAAAGATTGACATTTTGGACGCTTGGGGTTTGCCATGTTTCAGAGTTGCCATCTGGTCCTTAATGTTCCTACCAATTTGCTCTTGCCTAGGCTAATACAACTCTTTTAAGTAATTCTGTCAGAGTATCAATGGGTTTATTCAGTTCATTCATACTCTCTCACCCAGAGTTCAAAATGCATAGATTTTTATTCCATTTATGGGAAAACAGATCAATTCATGACTCAAGTAATGGATGTGACAAAATTGTGCTTGCATGTGTTCATGTCTAATGATATCAAATTACTGTAATTTCACTGGGAAAATCAGGACACTATTTTCCCCAAAGCTTTCATGCTGCTATCTTCATGAACAGCTCCCATTTTATTAATTAAAACTTATCAATCTTAACTCTAGTTACTACATTTCAGGATTAGTTTAGCAGCTTAATAGAGAACTGAACAGACCTCAATGTTAAGTGAATATCAAATAACTTAAAATTACCTTACAATTCAGTAACTGGTTCATATTACAAAAAGTCTAGTTATAGACATGCATAAATTGGTTTACCCTGTCCTACTGAAAGGGGAGAAACAGAAGATAGTTCATGAATACCACCAGTCAGTCCTATTATATTAGAAAAATCTTCTCTCTCCCACCACATCTGAAAAACAAACATACCTTAGAATCTAACAACAGCTCAGATTTATGATAAGAAGACAACTGGGTAAATTCAGAGCTCAGGTTCAGGAAGATGACTGCATGGACAATTACGTTCCTATCATTAAAAAAACAATAGTGTGATTCCCTGCCTCACATAACACATACAATTTACCGAAATGCAATAAAAGGAAGTGTGAACCATGAAGAATGGTTGCATTAAAGGATTCCTATAGAACAATATACCATCAAGCAGAACAGAGTGAGGTAGAAGTTGACTAAATTTAATAGCACAATGGGCGGATGAATAAATGCAGCATTTAATCATAATTAAAAATTTACCTTAATTTTAACTTCAAAGCCAAACTTTTTAAAAAAGGGGGATGGAAAAATCATAGCCTCTCTGGAGAACAGGGTTCATGGAAGAGTCCAAATATCCAGAGAGCTAGGAATTCCATATTTATTAAGTAAAAATGAATTTGGTTACAGGCAAAAAAAAAAGGAGAGGGGACTAAAAAACATAAGAAAACATTAGAGCCAAGCTTTACAGGGAGGTATCAGTCACTGTTAAAGAATACAGCCTATTCCTCCCTCAGGGAAACTGTACTCACTTTCCTACAGTGAAAAGGAAACCTCAGTCATTATACAGTGGTGGGTTGAAGGGAGAAGAAATCTTTTACTGTGTGTGAGCATTAGAGAGTCTTAATGATCTTAACTGACCTCAGGTGTTCCTTTTGATATAAAGCTCAGGCACCCATCTTGGCTGATATTTAGAGGGGCTAATTAAACTAAATTAGAAAGGGAAAAAATGCCACAACTCAAAAGAAGAGGTGTGACAGGTCACAGAGAAAAAAAAAAGTCATTTATCCACTCATGGCTGTGAGTTCTTTTCAAACAGGAAATCACAACAACATACAGTATAATAATATCCTCAGATCTCCACTGATTAGCAGTATCTTCTTGGACCATTTATTTTATAGACATAGTAGTGTATAAAAATTGGCCATTGAGACTCCTCTTCAAAGACCATCTTTATGATTAATTTCAGACTCTTCCAATGTTCCTAATTTCTTACTCTAGCAATGAGCAGAGATAGCATCACGTCTTTCACCAGAAAGTAATGTCTTTAGCATTAAGTAAGGTACGCAGCAATTGAAAAGGACTAAGAGCATCATAATTGTTCTAGACCCTGTAATAATTTTATTTGTTCCTGAAAATGAGACATTTAAGCAAACACATGCTAACCCCATCTCCGTGTACACAACCCACCCCACTCCCAAAGAACCTTATGTCTATTTCCGTGACTGAGGAGTAGAGGTGATCAGAAAAATATATGGTGGAACCATTTTCCGTTGGAGAATGCTATTCCACTGAAGTTAAAACACTGAAATTGCACTTGTTTTGGAGAAAAGCAGGGGGGAAAGCTCTAACAATGGCAAGAAATCCTGTTTCAACATTTTCAGAACTAAATGTTTCAATTTTACATTTTAAAAGA
Organism: Chelonoidis abingdonii; assembly: GCF_003597395.2. Taxonomy (NCBI): domain Eukaryota; kingdom Metazoa; phylum Chordata; order Testudines; family Testudinidae; genus Chelonoidis; species Chelonoidis abingdonii. Next base: position 32,716,604 of record NC_133774.1, read on the forward strand.
TCATTGTTTTGACCTTATTTTATGTTATATGTAATATAAAAATTTAAAAGGCAACAATTAAAATAGATGTGTCAAATGAAACAAAAATGAACAAGGGAAACATAACAGTAAAAATAGCTGTGAGCATTGTGGCACTATATCTTATAAAAATTTTCTAATTTTTATGACAAGACATGTCTTCCAATAACACAGGATGAAGTGAGTCTCCAGACTCTTTTCAGCCTTTGGCTAAAGAAGGAAGATGTGATCTACTCTGATCTTGAAATTACATTTACATCTTCTATTCCACTTCTCTACCTTGAATTGTATAAACAGATTTGGTGCATTAGTTGCACAAAGCAAATGAAACACTGTGATTAAACCAATCTGAATACTGATTTGCTAATATCTGAAGGTCTAATTTTAAATATCCATTTCATTATATGAAATATCAAGAAAGCTGGATACTTTACACAGTCAGTCAGTTATATGTATACTGGCACTTACTATTTTCATAGCAAACAGCAGCAGGATTGTCTTAAAGTCTGTCCTTACTAACATTTCTCATTATGCCAGTTCAGATATTCTAGGAGCAACTACTTCTACATCTCGTCACTGGTGCAAGTAGACAAAAGTGATGGGGCAACTGGCAAGGATCAAGGAACTGGGAACCAAGAGGAGTAAAATCCATCTTCAAGGAGTACAAGATGGAACTATTGATTCAGAAAACTCCTGAACTCATCAGTTTCTGTTTTATACTGGGATTTTGAAGTAGGATCCCAAAATAAGATCCCGTGCATCTCTACTCATGATCCTCTGCTTATCTTACCATTCCCAGAGTTACCATAGTCAAAACAAATAGAAGAACAGCATACCACTTTTTTTGTGCTGCTAGTACTATTTCTACACAAGGGTAAACATTAGTATCACTATCACACAAATTGCCTCTTGTATGGCAAAGCCAGACAATAGTATGAACCCCACTACTGGGTAAGGGATAAGAGAATTCAATCCTAATTTACCAGTGGAATTTTCCTCATTCATTACAATTCCCTCTCTCCTCCTCCGCCACCCAAAAGAGAGGTTGAACACAATAACCTGCATGTCTAATTTCAAGCAGAACATATTTGTGATAATTTATATGCTGGATATACTGTTCAAAAATGGTTGACTAGTAAGCAAAACTTGTCCTGTAATAGTGCCATGATCAGTAAGATTTTGGGTTATTTATTGCTTACTTATTTGTGGTGGTAAAATAATTGCATGGAAAGCTACTGTTTAGATATGTTTTTAAAGAAGCTACCCATATATATAAATCTGGACCACTTGCTCACTTGATGTGGGCTCTCCTCTCTGTACTTGCACTGGTCATTCTTTGTGCTACTACATAGCAGAAGTGCCTTTCTTGGCACCTGTACTAGTCTACTGGACTAAAACTACAGTAATACCAAATCCAGCTGGCAGAGTTTGGACTCCATTAAATTCCAGCCTCTGTCAATAAATGCTGGGAACACTGGTCTTTGGTACCTCTGCAGAGCCAGGCTCAAGATGTGCCAAATTAGGCACCCAAAATCAAAGGTTACTTTTGAAATTTTTGGCCTAAATAAAAACTGTGTAAATAATATATTCACACACACACACACCAAGGAGGGATGCTTAATAATATTCTGAGTTCAATTTATATTATAAACTGGATTTGAAGGCCACAACTGTACAAGAGGGAAAATATTCACTTGTATTAATACAGGATAGCAGCCATTATTAGTGCTGGTGATCTGTCATTAACCTGAGGTCATACAGTCCTACAAACTAACATCACGAAGTCCACGGACAATGTCACTGATGTATAATATTTAGGCCAATAAAATGTGCATTGCTAATTGGCAGAAATACTACACTTTAATGACTAGTTTAAAAATAGTAACATCTTTCAGAAGAGCATTTAATTTAGATGGACTATAAACTACTAACATGCAAAATTTGGCGAATTTGAAGCCTGTTTGTATGTTAAAATGGATTTTTAATTGCTTTTTCCACCTCACAAGTCTGCAATAGTATGAGTTACTGTGATGCTGACAAACCAGGTCAGAGTGATGCTCACAGACCAGCTCAAATCAAAGCCATAGGCCAATTCACTTGCATGTGAATATCAAATAAGTGTTAATGTTCTTGTCTTCACTTACCTATAACCTGTTTACTATCACATTACATTATGTATACCCTTTACTTGATTAATCCTAGATTAAAAATGTATGTTAGTAGGAATTTACTTGATGTGTAAACTGCATTAAATTTAACGAAAAATTGTTTGGACTGCAGTAACTGAATGCATTGTGTATTTCTCTAACTGGATTGCCCATCAAACAGGATCAGAGCACTGGAACTCTAAACGAAGCAGCATGCTAACTTCAAAGCATGGGTCACTGTGTTTAACAATGGGAAATCCACAGACCCAGTCTGCGTTTAGTCAACAGAGGAAAAACCCATGCTGTGGCCTGGTCTACACTACGCCTTTATACCGAATTTAGCAGTGTTAAACCAATTTAACCCTGCACCCGTCCACAAAACGAAGCCCTTTATATCGATATAAAGGGCTCTTAAAACCGATTTCTGTACTCCTCCTCGACGAGGGGAGTAGCGCAGAAATCGGTATTGCCATGTCGGATTAGGGTTAGCGTGGCCGCAAATCGACGGTATTGGCCTCCGGGTGGTATCCCACAGTG
>NC_133774.1:32721849-32725612 GCF_003597395.2 Chelonoidis abingdonii
AGCGGCGCGCTCTCTACAGAGAGCCTACGCGCGCACCGTGCAGAGTCACCCAAAGAGCGGGGCGGAAGGTGGGTGATGAAATAGAGGAGACCCAGGGGCTCTGGGTCTTGGAGGGGTCCCCCAAGGAAAGGTTTGGTGAACCCGAGGGGGCCGAAACCCTGGAAAACTTCAGCTGGTGGCAGCGATATCAGATCCAAGCTGGGTATAAGCTTGAGGGAGGTTCACAGTAAGCATCCAGATTTTGTACGCACAGGTCCAGATCTGGGATAGACGTTTACCACAAATGCTCCGGAAATCGATGCTAGCATCAGTACATGGACGCACACCGCCGAATTAATGTGCTTAGTGTGGCCGCGTGCACTCGACTTTATACAATCTGTTTTACAAAACCGGTTTATGTAAAATCGGAATAATCCCATACTGTAGTCATACCCTGTGAAGGAAACAGTTGCCAGATTGCTTTCTGGGGAAGACAGCTATTAGAATGGATTCAGGGAATGATCCTGTATTTCTGATCTGTTTGGACACTTTCAGGGAGCGTTCCATATGCAAGACAGAGATCCTCAGCGTTATTTTGGGTAGCCTGAAAGATTTATGGAAAACTAGTAATTACTACATATCTGCTACCACTTTGGACTTACAAACTTGGACTCACCTGTTAATGTATTTTACCTGCTTTAACCTCTAACTCCTTTCTTTTTCTTAGCTAATAAATCTTTAGTTAATTTATTAAAGAAACTAGCTGTCAGCATTGTTTTTGGCATAAGATCAAGACTATCCATTGACCTGGGAGGTAAATAATCAATCCTTTGAGATTGGAAGTAACATAATGTGAGGATTTTTGGTTTTAATAATTTTTCATCACAAAGACTAGTTTTGTCAGGGTGGCAAGATGCACTGGAGAGCTTAAAGGAGCTGTATATAATGGTGTACAACTTCATGTAAGACTAATATAGTAATCCAGGAGTTCACGTGTTACTGTCTTGGTGAAATCTAATTATAGAATATACCACCAGTTTGGAGTGTCTGCCCAGTTTTCTGACAGTCTGACCTGTAGCTCAGTTGTGAGCTACTCTAGACAGCATGACAATGACCTAAAGGATTCACACCCTCCACCCTGACAAGCTACTCTGCCCCATTCCCGGACAAAAATAAGATGTTAAAGGATGGTACATGAGTATGACATTAGTCATACAGGTATGCACATTTGGCCTATCCAGGGAAAGATTGTCAGGAAGACCAGCTATTTAATTACTCTACCTCAACCACCTTACAGGTTCTCTGAGAAAAGTCACACAAAGTACAATATGAGACACCGCAACATTGCGGCAAACTTCTCTAGCATCATCTGAGAACTGGGGTAGACCTCAACAGTTACCTACTTGATTTAAAAAACAAGAATAACTTAAATAAAAATCATATGCTAAAAGGTGTTTGATTTTCTTGCTATATTTGAAAAAGCTTTTCAATAGACATCTCTCTCTTCTCCATTCCCCATCCCCAGCAGATGAATGCAGGGTGGAAAAGCAACCAACTAGGAAAAATAAGATTTTATAGAGAAGAATTTTGTCCATTATATAATTTACACTGATGCCACTTCAGTGATTCATTTGAGTTGCACTGATGTAACCACAGAACTTGGCACATTATACAGAGATATTCTGTGAACTTCCTTCTTTCCATTTTTCTCTAGGCCCCCAAATGCCATTTACATCAATTTCCTCTATGCACAAGCAAGCACTTAAAGCTAAAATCTGCAAACAGTCTGAAGGAAATAGCCAGAGTAGTTAAAAGGCAATTTTGTTAAATTGTCATTTGTTTGGAACTTGAGCACATAAATAACAATTCTAATAACAAAAGTAGGAGAAAAAATTACAAATCTAGTGATAATTACTTAATTTGTAGAAAATCAACACTTTATAAACAACTTAGTTATATCACTCTTCAAGCATCCAAAAAAAAAAAATAAAGTGTGGTATGTACTATAGACATGGGGAGAGATCTTCACCCTTGCTCCACCACTTTTATTTCAGGTAAGAGGACCGCAGTGGCATAAGGGGCCCAAAAGTTCCAGAATTGGCCAAGGGAAGATTTAACTAGCATAGGAACTGAGCGAGACAGCTATAAGCCTGCCTCCTAAAGACACCCACACTAGCCTCAGGGGAGAGACCTGGGGCTGAAGCATATAGTGCTAAGCAGTGCTGTAGGCCATAGAGAAGACTAGGGAGACTTTTGTTAGTTAGACAGGCCCCCAGGAAAGTCTAGTTTATGTCAGAAACTGCTCCAACCCACAGAAAAGCCCAGGAATAGGTGGGCACAAAGGTGTCTCAGAGCCATCTGAGTTCCATTCTCCCTATTCCTGGTCACTATTCCTGTGCTGCATTTCTCGCACACAATCTCACCCATGATGGTCCCAGCCCTGAGGAGATTGCAGTGTGAGGTTCAAAACCAGCAAACTGTTGCGTAGATGAGCAGCTTTGCATTCACAATTAGCCCCATTGAACTCAATGTTCCATATGAGCTATAGGCCAGTCCCAAACTTAAGGTTAATACCTCTGATACAGAAGAATTCTATGACTTTAGCCAGCTGGTTGCAATGATAACAGATACGATTAATGGATCATATTAAGCCACTGATGAGTTACACCAGGGTTTAGTTTGGTCCAGAATCTCTCTACTTTCTTGAAAGTTGTGTGATATTAAGAAGAATACACTTAAAATCAGGAGGAAAAGTATTTAGAAATAAGTTGGTAATTTAAAAAAAATTATCAATAGCAAACACTTCCAAAAGGGCCAGAGGTATTTCAGAGAACCTTTCAATTAACTGTCTCATAACTTTACAGCAGTGCACAAAGACTTAAATTAATAACTTATAGAATAATTAAACTTTTATAGGTAGATTAACTGAAATAAGTTAAATTCACATTAGAAATCTTAATGTCTTAATGTCATATGTGGCTAGCTACATTATACACTTGTAGTATATTTGGTTTGCTGGCAATTCTGAAAAACTGGGTAAGATTATTTGAGGTCTAACTGCAAACAAACTTTCTAAATTTTCAGCAAATATAAAAGTTGAAAAAATGGTTTTGGATTAGAAAAAAATGTTTCATTTTGATTTTGACTATTTTAAATATTTGATTTAAAAAATTAAAAGGAAATTTTTAAATGAAATTTTTGAACTGAAATTGCAACTTTTGTTTTGACAATCTCGACACAACTTATTTTAAAATATTCAGAAAAATACATGAATTTGCAAAATATTTTGGTGTCACTGAATCTGCATTTTTCACTTAAAAAATTATGTGCAAAAGTTTTTGCCCAGGTCTAGTAAAAAGTAACTTTAAAGTGGACACTTATAACAACTTTGTACTGTCAAAGCAGTGTAAAGTTGCCTTAGTGTAAATAAGATTCTTTTAAAAAAAATTCACTTGTGAACTCTAAATTATACAGCAATGATGATGATTACAAGATGACACTGTTGGCCTTTCCCTAATTCTTGTTATTCTAGTCACCCACTACTGCATTTGGCTATAATTGATCATAAAAGATGGGAACTACTATTTTAACATAATATGACCTTCCTTGAATGAAGGATTTTTTAAAGTGTAACACCTTGAATCGGTATTACAAATTATCCATTAAGGTTGGCTTAAGAGAGGGAAAAAACAAGGTTACTCACCTTTGTAACTGTTGTTCTTCGAGATGTGTTGCTCATATCCATTCCAGTAGGTGTGCGCGCGCCGCGTGCACGTTCGTCGGA
>NC_133774.1:32734060-32824220 GCF_003597395.2 Chelonoidis abingdonii
TCCGTTCTTCCCCCGTGTTGGTCGCTGGACGTGGACTCAGATATCTGTCTTCTCAACCTCTAGCATTCTCACTCGTGGATCCTCTGAAATTGTATACTAGTTGACACTTAATGTATGTATAGTTAGTTTCGTTTTAGTTTCGCTTTATGTGTAAATTAGTTAGTAGGATCGCGGGTTAGCACCGTCCCCTACCCGGTATGGGATTAATGCCCGGGTCCGCCGGGCTTTTCAACTGCATGGCCGCCGCGCTCGATGCCCACATGGCGACCCGCCGACCTTCTTGCTGAAAAGTGTCGGGGCTCCCACCTGACAGCAAGAGTGCAAGAATTTAAGGCGTCAAGCCCCCCCAGGAGAGAGAGAGGACGTGTCGCCTTAAACGTTGCTCATTGCGGCAGCGCTCACTACCACCGTTCCTCGGCACCGCCCCGCAACAAGACCAAGCCCTCTCCTCGGCACCATCACTACACCCTAAAGAAGACACCTCACCAGGCCCGGGCACCAACTCCTGGTCGCACCTGCTTCGCGCTCTCTCGAGAGGGAAGAAGCGAAGGCTCCTGCGGCACTACAGCCGGCCCCGCAGTCAAGCAGCGCTTTGCCACAACAGATCCACCCGGTCCCGTCGACTCTGCCGCAGCTCGAGTCTTGTCTGCACCTGTGTTCCGCGCTGGATAAGGCGCGACAGTCCGGTGATCCATGGCTCCCTGGCGTGGCTGCGCGTTGAAGTCATTGTGCCATCAACCGCGAGAACATTTCCTCGAGCCCACTGAGACCCTCATTGCAGGAACGGGAGCCTGAGCTGCCTCGGACCCCGGCACGCCGGTGCGGTCCCACGAATCTCGGGCAGTGGCTGCTCGTGAGACTTCCCCGGCACTCGCTGGGACTTCGTCCAGTCCGAGGTCAACAGAACGGTCCCGGTTCACACCTGTCCGGATCCGCGGCTGCTTCCGTCCCGGACTGGCCCCTTCACGGTACCCGGAGCGTACTCGCGTACCCATGGGTCTCAGCCCGATCGCCCGCCGCGGCTTACCGGGCCGTTCTAGATCTAGGCAACCGCTCCCGCGCACTTGACGTTCCTGGAGCCAGTCTCGGCCGGAGGTCCGCAGCGATCGACCTCTCAGGCACCGGGCAGGTCTCGCAGCCGATCTTTGCATGGCGGCTCCCGCACCGTCGATCTCCCGCACCGCGCTGTAGGTAGTCCCGTCGCTTTCACGGCACCGGTGGACTCCAAGTACTTGTTCCCGGCGACACGTGGACGTGATTCACTGCTAGAGATGATTATCTCCCACTCTCGCCCCGCCGTGGCCACCTGCCAACCATCCGTTTCCTCCCAATGGCGACTCGGCGTTCATATGGGGTTCGGAGTCAAGGCCTCACAGAGGCCCCTTTTGGCTCCGTGGCATACACCAGAGCAGGGGTGAGTCACAGGCACCGCTCGCTCAGTCCCTCGACCGAGAGGCACCTGACGTCCACCGGTGCGCAGACACCTGAAGACACGTATGGAACAGCTCCGCTCGGGGGGGGGCGGAGGGGGGGGGAGGGCGGGGAGCGCCGTCCACCCTGACCAGCCGTGACTGCCCCACGGACCAAGAGCCCTCTTCAAGACCTTGGCCCGGAGTTCTCGTCCTCTTGCTTCCCCGACGAGGCATGTGGCGGGACATCCCCAGGCACCGCCTACGACCTCAGGGCTCACCAGGACCTTCTCGATGGGTTGCTTTAATCCATACGAATCTACGTAGGGACAGTCCCCGGGTGGATGACCCGGTGGTCACATATCCCTCATCGGCGGAGGCCAAACCCGTGTAGCGCTCCCTTCAGTTCGTACCTCCAGGCACGAGCCGATACAACTCTGGCAGACCCCAGTTCGGTGCACCCACGGCCAGAAAGGGGTTGAGGCAACTTACTAATAGGTTCCCGTCCACAGAGGTACGATCCTGTATGTTCCCCTCGCCTTTGTCGTTGGTGGTCCCATCCGTCAGACGTACGAGGCGCATAGCAACAAGCCCCTGCGCCAAGTCTAGAGGCAAGCGCATAGGACACTCCCTGAGCGAGGAAGATTTTCTCGTGGGGCCTCCCGCTCAGGTCCGGCCAATCCAAGAGGCCCTACTGAGGCCGTTACAGTTATTGTAACACTGGGAGGCAGATCGGGAAATTTAACTGACTTCTCCACAGGACTCCCGCAAGAGTTCTCGGTGCCGCGGTAAGAAGGAACTGAGGAGCGGTCTGGTCGGCAGGGGTATATATCAGGCGCCATGGCGGCGCCACTCCAGGGGGCGCCCTGCCGGCCCACCGAGTGTTGCTAGGGTAAAAGTCTCCGACGAACGTGCACGCGGCGCGCGCACACCTACTGGAATGGATATGAGCAAGCAATCGAAGAAGAACTATAGTTGTAAAGAGACGCTAGTTTGGATCCAGCATCCTTTAACCCTGGAGTTAGTACAGATTTGGCTGTTCAGTACACAGTTATAGCATGAAAAATTCACATGGTTCTGAACAAGTAACTTTGCATAAACTTTGTAACAAGTAACAGAGCCATGACCCAAAGAGCCTACAATATGAAGAAAGGAGAAGGTAGCATACAATATAAAAGAAGCACACTGAGATCTTTTAATTCTAATACACAACATTTAAGCAAGGGTTTTACCTTTCAATTTACCAACCAGAGGGAACTGGATCTCTTTCACTCAATTACATTTCTATTCTCATATTACCTTATGTTGTGATAGAACAAGTATTTCAAGCTATGAACCCTATAATCAAGTGGTATACTGTATAAGTGATGTCTCATCCTTATCACAGTTGTAGTAGAACAATTCAATTTAGGTACAGTCATGCAAAAGAGGCACTCGTGAGAGGTGGATGCCATGCCGTTACAGCTTTTTTTTAATTATTCTGATATAATCACATTAATTCAGAAGCTGGGACCTTAAGAAAAACACCAAATATCATGAGACACTATACAATGACGAGAGTTGGCAACAAAGGCTACACTTTCAAAAAGAATCATAAATATGCCCATGTTGTTCGTGGTACTTGAATATTAATTGAGGATTATTTCCAAGAATAACTAACTTAATGAGGAACAAGAATCTGTAATTAGTAACTAAGATGTGATACTACAAAAAGGACAAAGGAAATGCACATATTTATGACAAGTTGTATTTGTTTTGACACGGCCAAAATAAATAGATGGCAGGAGAAGACAATCTGTATATGATTGATGCTGAAGAAAAAGTAGTATCTAGCTTAATATGTTGGAGAGAGACTGTTCAAGAAGAGAGCAGTTCATCCTTGTGAAACTATCTGTAGTAAATCAAGCCATTTGGGTGTGCTGCTGAGTAAATTGTGAACAGGAAAGTCCCTTTTGGGGCAATATCTTAACACATTTTAGAGAAAGAAAGACATGTAGCCTCCTGGAATATTGACCCTGTCTTTCTAATAATCCCTTCCATTTCACTGCCACAACATAGCTGGTATATTTCCCAAGATGTAAGAGACGATCAACATCATATTGTTCCAGTGAAAGATTTTCCTTCAATACCATCTTTTAGTTCAAATTACATGAAAATCAGAAAGAAACTACAAGGCAAGGCAAAAAGAAGATGTTTTTCATGTGTTTACAGACAGTTACATTGACATACTCCATGGCTGAAAGTACAGCAAAATGCTGACTTATTTCTCTCTCCACAAAACTGCATTCTTACCATGTCAAATACACAGAGGAAGGAGTCAAATGAAGAAGACAACTGCGTGAAAAAATCAGTAAAAATTGCCCCACAAAGCCATGTCTCTCTTTGAACACTAATGGGATAAAGTATTGTGGACTTGACTTCTATCTTAACTTGTCAGATGGAGTTTAATTAAATGTTGTGTTTTAATGTGCTTGTTGATCTTTGTTTTTCACTTTGGTTAATCTGTAAATGATTGCTCATGTCAATTAGACACCTCTATGATTGTATCATAACTATAGCTGGTTAATCAAATGGACACTGGATTTTCAACTGGAAAAAAAAACTCAAGGGGGGGGACACTGGAAATCAGGAAGCCTGTCATTTATTTCTGAGACTGTCTGAAGTTTTACTCATTCACCTAATTAGATTGCAATCCCTTTGGGGCATTTTAGCATGTAGTGTGCAGTTCCTCACTTAGCGAGGGCCCCAATCTTGATGGGCACCTTTTCGGTACCATCATTGGTATAATTATTAAACCATGATCACAAAGGGGAAGGACTTCTCTTTCGGCAAGGGCCCCTGATTAGAAAGAAGAGCTGTTTTCTTCAGGGTTGTTTTACACCAGTTACTTATTCTTTATGTATTTTCAACACATTCTGGAATAAAATCAAGGGGCATGTTTGTTTCTAGAATCATGCCAGCTCTTTCTTTTGGGGTGCATGCATTCCCATAGCATGTAGCGCAGGGTTCCACTTGTAGTTAGAGCCTTGTGCTTTTAATGCCCAGTTGAATTAGTACTAATTTAAGTAGTACAAGTTATATTTGTTAAGTGTCAACTTTGAGGTCTTAAGTGGATTCATTTATACCAGTCTGGGAATGCAGACGATTACATATTTGATTTACACTGAAAATATATTCTTATATAACTGCATCATATAGATTAATTTTGTGTGTGTTATTTCTGAGGCCCCTATAACTGACAATCCTTTGTTTTTACCAGGTTTGGAGCTATGTTACTTACTAACTTGAAACTCAGCCCACAAGCAGACACTTTAACAAACATTTCATCTCTCCCACACCCTATGAATTCCCTCTCCTAAATAGACCCTGTGCTTGCTGCTTGTGTTTTACTCTCATGTGGATGACCTGCAAACCCCACTCACACAGAATCTCTCTGGGAGACAGACTTCTCAGTCTGGAGTCCTTGGGAGGTGGCAAGGTAAATTTGCAACACCTATCCATGCAAACACATCTCATTGGTATGTACAGGAAGGTGGCCTGCTCTGCTGGTCCCTCATTCAGCAGGACCACATACCTGATTGCTGCCTTCTTCCCTAAGTGGCCTAGTTGAGTGGCATAATGACCATATCAATAACCTTTAAACTACAAGTTGATGAGAAGGTGTGTGTATTGTATATCAGTTCTCAAGAATACATGTTCACTGTGCAATATTTTCATCATTTCACCTCTTCTAAATATTTTATGTGGACACTTTCCCTATTCATTAACAGAATAGATATTGCTATACATTCCTAACTGCTCTCTTTGCTGGATGCTTTGTTTTGAACTGAACATTATGAAGAATTACACCACAGGCACACAATGTATTTAACATTTTATAGTTTTTAATCACCTTTATGATGATTTGTGTTGATGAAGCACTTCATGCACATGATTTGTGCCTCATTTTAGGTATGAATATACTTTAATGACCTCCTGTAAGTTATTGACAAACAAAAAAATCCCCCCCACACACATTAATTCTGCAGTATCCTTTAAGTCACTTTTGTTGTTGGGGATTTTTTGTTTGTTTTTTAAGATTTTGTCAGAAGTATCTTGGAAAACATAAAGCCTCCTGCTTAAAGGCAAAAGAGTTGTGATGTCAGAACTGATGTAGAACATGTTACTGAAATCATTGTTCTGGGTCCTTCTTCAGCATGGAAATTGTATGGATACAAAACAAGGTTTTAGGTGACAACTCCTTATTTGATAACATTATAATAAGTCTACTAACAAGACATACTCATTTTGATTTTGTTCTCTTGTAGCTAGAAACCAAAGAGAGAATCTGACCCACTCTCTTGATAGATATCTGGATTTACTAGCATATCAGCTTCGACAAATGAGATCTGTGAGCAGCACTTCATTCCAGATGAATATGTACCAGTACAGCATTCAATACTTATTGCTGTCACAATTTCCCTGTGAACTGTCATAGGCTCCCTCATTTAATCTATGTGTATACTGGCACTTTTGTCAGTCAGGGTTTGAAAAAAAAACAACCTAACCGAGACATTACACTGACAGAAATGCTAGTGTGGACAGCGCTACATTGGTGGGAGATGCTTTCTGGCCAACATAGCTACTGCCATTGATTGTATCAAAGTACATTTCTTTCCACCATGAGATTTCCAGTTTGCTCTGAGAAAGCACTAACTGGGGATGCATTTTTATTTAGGGGTGGTTAAATTATGCTGATGGAAGAGCTCTCACACAACGGTGAAGTGTGGCTACACGGGAGACCTTACAATGGTGCAGTTGCATCGGTACAACTATGCTGCTGTAAGGTCTCTAGTGTAGACACAGTCTAAGACACTGCAAATGTTCATGTTTTCAGTCATAATTAGCTTGAGACTAATCTTCCCCTCCCATGGAAAAACCTCTGGGAAAAGAAGTTTCTTTATGAACATCAGATTCTGGATATATGCATTTGACCTTGGATGAGGTGGGGATTCAAATGCCTTGTCCCACAAATGGGAAAGGCGTATGATCTTCTAACTGTGCAGAGCTTTTAGGATCATGGGAAAATCCCAGAGCACCATGGGAGGACCATTCTGCTTCCATGTCTCTGTGGCCCCTGGCAGGGGTTGGAGGGGTATGTGTAGAAGGCTCCTTGCACTACTCCCAGTACCGTCCCCACAGCTCCAATGGAAGCTACAGGGGTGCAGTCCTCCTCCCCACAGGGGCCACAGAGACATGCTAGCAGGCAGCTGCTTCTGGGAGCAGCATGGGGTTATGGCAGGCAGGCAGCCTGCCTGAGCCCTACTGGCCGGGAGCTGCCTGTGGTAACCACCTCCTGGGCAGAGTCTGCACTTCACCACAACCCCCTGCCCTAGATCAGAATCCCCCTCCTGCACCCCAATCCCCCGCTCCAGCCCCCTCCTGCACCAAACTCCCTCCCAGGAAAAAGCTTGTATACAGGGGCCCCACAAAATCTAATAGCCCCAGATCTACAGGAGAGTTAATATGGCCCTGTGGCCCAGACTTCACCAATGCTTCTCGCTTACCTCAAGGCTTATCTATGCTCAGGCCAGCACTGAGCTATCCATGGTGCTGCAGCTCCCTACAGCCAGCCAGGAGCACCAGCTGAACTTCTGAAATTCCAGTGAGGAACTGCAGCTCCTTTTATACTAGCCTGCAACCCTCTGATTAGCTAGACACTTGCAACCTCCCCTCCTGATTGGCTGCTTCCTGTGCAGTCTCTCTAAGCTACTTGGAGGACTTATCTCCACTGCTACTTTCCTGGGACAAGTGTGGCAGGATCCTGAGGCATCCAGCAGGGGGCCTCTGGGCCTAGTACACCTCATCACATTAGCCCTCCTGGTTGTAGAAAAAAACTTGGAAAACATGAACCCTAAAAGCTCAAAATCCATACAATAAATAAAAAGAACCCAGAATATATTATTTTTTAAAATCTCATGATTTGAAAGATAATCTTGTGATTTTTTTTTTTAATGTTTGAGGCTAGCAATACTGCCTTTGACCCACTTTCCCAGTCTATACTTTGACAGTATCAACAGAATAAATGGAAAGAGCAGCTCCATGCACTAGGATTGGCCACATCACACCACTCTGCATGAATCCACTGCATGACACTCTGCATGAATAGACTGTGTAGAAATAGTTGAAACCCTAAATATTCAGTGTGCCAAAGTAATCTATGAACTGCTCATTTGGCAGAGGCTGCTTCTTTTTTCAAAGAACATGAAAAATGTATGTTGCATATAAAGTACTGTTTCCTGGCATGACCTGAAAAAATGCCTGGGCCTATATTTGAAACAAAATTAAAAAAAAACATTGTTTAAACTGAGATTATAACATGGTCTTCTAGTCTTCAAAGATTTTGGAGAAAATATAGCTTAATCCATGTTCCAAGTTGAGTGTGAAGTATTAATTAAATATAGAACAGTGACAAAATAAACCACACTGGCTAAATCACAGATTAACAGATTAATCATATATTCATTGGGACAAATTGTTTTTGTGAGTGCAAAGCCTAACACTTGTATATCTGAGTGTATTTTAATTTTACATGAACAAATTAAAAGTGCAGGCATATGTACGTGCATGTTCAATTGTGTGTGACAAAATGGAGTCCAGGTAGAAGAGTAGTTGAAAAATTGTCTCTATAAAACAGAGCTATATGCAAAATTGAAACCTGGAGTGTGTGACGTGAGAAGCAGCTACCTATACTTTGTCTGAATTTGGCACCATTTAATTGCTTGATCTGCCCTACTTTGCCTCCTGATTTTCAATATGTGAGTCTCCCAAATTGCTCAGGTATTTTAGTGATGGAGGTAAGCAGCTAGATTAGACAGGTGTTGACTGCACACACTAATCAGGTATTTGCATGAATCAATAACCAGATAGAACTCTAAATAATCTGAATACACACTCATGGCAATTGCATGTATGAAATTATGCATTCATTTGCATAAGCAGTTGTGCACAAGACTATGGAAAATCAGGAACTAAATATCTCCATATTGATAATTTTCATGGATAAGTAAGTTATACATGTGACTTTCCAGATAATTTAAAGTTAAGAAACCTTGTTTACACACACACACACACACACACACACACTGATTATAGGTTATTCTAGTTCCTGTAATGCAATTTAAACAAAGTAAAACACGCTTCTCTAATATTAAAAAGATCATTAAACTTTAATACGTAAGTGTTAAAGTATGTCTAAATTCACTCACTTTCATAGTGCCCCTTTAACATTCAATTGAAAAAATAAGGTAAGTGTAAAAATCACTGTACTAAAAAATAATGCATGGTTCCTGTCTCCATCTCTATTAAAGTATAGAATATATATTGGTATTAGTGAAGCTAGTGCTGGAGCACCATTGTAGCATAGTCTTTTGAAATACTTATGAGCTTCTTCCATGGAAGAAAGAAGGGAAAATAGTGCCTCGGTGTTTTCATTTACTCTAGGCAGTTGAGTGATGAATTACTGTAATTCATTCAGAAGCATTTCTGCAGGAAGTCATAACATTTCCATGGAAGTTATTGAGATACAAGCCACAAAAAAACTTTACATGACTTCTCAGTCTGTTTCTCACTTATGCTTCCCATTACAAGCCACATACAACTATACTGTGAAAATAAAATTAATCACCATCCAGACCATTTCATTAAGTAGCTAAATAAAAAGAATTAGTACAGACTTACTGGCTCTTGCCAACTCATTTTAATCTTAAATCAGGTTAACTATTAGATGGGACCAATTATCCAGTTTCAAGAATTTTAGTCAGAATTTTAGTCACTAGTGAATGAAAAATTGATGTACTATTTGAATTCATATGACATAGCAATTCCTATGCTGTCTGGTTTTAGATAAATTACTGATGTTCTGAAAGGTGATAAAAGTTATTTTGGCAACCCTGGAGTTTGCCTTGGGGGGGTTATTTTTGCTCCCTTATTTGATAAGTATGGCTCATGTCTGGATTGATAGTCAGACCATGTTCATGTTATATAATGTGTGAAATGCTTCAGCTATATGATTACAGTTCAAAGCACATGTTTTAGGAATTAAAAAAATTGTGAAATAGTCAAAAGGCAAAATAACTGGACAGCACAACAGCAGCGAATTTGCCCATTATTTGTCATACTGTGAATTGTTTGGTGAACATTTTATTGATCAATCTTTCAGTTTTTAAGATCAAGGCAGTTTTAAAATGTTATGTTCCCCATCACATTTCTCCCTTCTCTCATTTCTGTGGACAGGATTTGAGAAAGAGAAAAAAGACAATCGATTGAAAGGTCTGTTTACAGCCCTAGTACAAAAATTTCAAACCTGGATGCAAGTTAGACTCCTAAATTTATATTTAGGCACTTAGGACAAGACTTTCAAAGGTGCTTAAGAGTAAAAGTTTCAAAAGCATCTAGAAGATTTAATAGCCAAAGTCCCATTATCAAAAGTGACTTAGATACTTAGGATCTATGACAGAGAGACCCATTGGTGCCTGCTGGCAAAGGGTTCAATGTTGCATAACAGCAACTCCTAACAGGCCTGCATCTGACGAAGTGGGTATTCACCCGCGAAAGTTCATGCTCCAAAACCTCTGTTAGTCTATAAGGTGCCACAGGATTCTCTCCTGCTAACAAGCCTAACAAACTCACTATACCTAGCACTCATTACACCTGGCTCACTATACCTACATGGTATTTATTCATAAATGATGTCATGTGCAGTCTTAAATGAATGCCAGGGTCACTCTGGTCATTAACATATTATGAAATGTATGTGTGAGTACTATGTAAAGAGTTATGTATGTATGCTAACATATATTCCTAAAATCTGTATTTTGGCAATGTTGACAAACAGGTTTCTGTCAGACAAAGGATGTATATTCACCTATCTCACTTCAGATGTAAATTTAGCATTGTGAGCCAACACAATGGAAACTCTATTTATATACCAAGTAAATGGGGGAGGGGAAATCAACAGAGAGTCAAGACAATGGAGACTGAACCACAGGGGTTTGTCCAGTCTCTCAGGGCAGCCAATAAACTACAGGGAGTATAGGAAGACACCCCTTCATCTTTCACCAAACAAATAAACAGACAATGCATTTACATTCATGAAAACAGAATCCAAACCAGCCTTGGTTAGAAACTCTGCAAAGGATATGTGGGGTGAGATAAGCTTCTTTAGACAAATGGTTAGACTGCTAACATGATTCCTAGAAAGCAGACTAAACCTCATGATTTTATTTTATATGTAAGCCTTCTGTTTCCATTATACTTACTCCATCTCTTAAATTTTAATGTTTGATAAAAAAAAACGTTTATTTGCTTATAAATATAACCTAGTGCTGTGGTACTGTAAAAGGAGCTAATCCTGAGTTGAATCATTAAAGCTGGTGTGAATTCTGTTCCTTTGGGGACAGCATACCTGACAGTACTGTGCGTGTTCAGTGGATAAGTGACTGAACCTATGGGCAAATGCTTCAAAATGGGCACAGACATTGGGCTGCACCTACTTTTTACCTGCAAGCAAAGTAAGCACTGGCCTTGTCCAAAGGAGATTGGGTGACTATTAGACTGGTGTATTAGGAAGTTGACATCTGGTTAAGCACAAACAAGGCTTTCTCTCACAGGGGGATAACAAGGTGACTCGGTCCTGGGTACCCTAAGAACCACAACAGAAACCTAAGATTTTTTGGCTTTCAAAGTGCCTAGGTCACTTTTGAAAATGGGATTTAAATGACTTTGAAAATGTTATCTCCAGGTGACTTAGGGACACAACTCCTTTCAAAAGTCACTAGAATTTGTACTCCTCAGGTTCACAAACTCCAAGGCCAGAAGGAACCACTGTGATCATCTAGTCTGACCTCCTATATAACACAGGCCACAGGACTTCACAAAATAATTCCTAGAGCGTATTTTTTAGAAAAAAATCCAATCTTGATGTAAAAATTGCCTGTGATGGAGAATCCACCACATCCCTGGATAAACTGCTTGAATGGTTAATTACTCTCTCTATTAAAAATACGCCTTATTTCCATTCTGAATTGGTCTAGCTTCAATTTCCAGTCACTGGATCATGTTAAGCAACCAAAAATGCACATAGATACCGAGTGGGATTTTCAACAGCACCTATGTCCCTAAATCCCACTGAAATCAATGGGAGTTAGTCACCTCAGGACTTCTGAAAAATCCCACTAGGCACCTGTACACATTTTTAGATGCCTGACTATCTTAATAAATAATAATAATTAAATTAATAATACCACTGGCACGTTTTAAAAAAATCTCACCCTAGGCACTCAAGAGTGGATTTAAGCACTTCACTGAAAGTACCTAGGTTTGAAAATGTTGGCCTCAGTGCATTCTGCTTTCATCCTCTCCAAAGTTTTTGCCAAAAATGGAGCCTGCAGTGTTGTTGTTTGGGAGCATCTGAGTCTCAGAAGTCAGAGACAGAAAAAGCCTATTAGGTCACCTAGTCTTACTCCTGCTCAGTGCTGACTTATTCCCTACAGTATATATGCAAGTGCTTTGTTTCAGGCAAAGGGACTTCCACTTCTTCCCTTGGAAGATTATTTTGCACACATTAATGAATCTCACCTGTATATTATTCTATTTTAGTGACATCTAATTTCTCTTCTTCTGTTAGTCATAAACTCTAAACAATAATGCTTTGAGGGAATGGAGGAAAACAACTCAATCCTTCAGGGGGGAGCGGTGGATAGGCAGGTCACATTCAGTTCTCCCCTTTCTCACTAGCATCCATCAATGCATGATTTACACCCCATTGCTGCTTATCTACTGCTGTTGTGTACTCTTTCACTATCACTTATTTGAAAGGCTGTCCAACAATTCATGTCGTTATCTGGAGAAGGAATTGACCAATTTGGGTTAAAAGTCAATAGGAACTGTTCTCCTAATTCACTAAGGCACTCTGGGAAGTCTCACCCAAAGTCTCTCTAAGGCTCAAGAATATACCCCTACTCCCTCTACCTGGTTTCAAGCTTGCATCATAATTTTTTCAACAAAAGGAAGTTCAGTAATTGTAATGACAGTCATGAAGGGAATATAGGAATAGTTGGCATTTACTTTATCTAATTAGTTATTTTTAAAATGCAAATACGTATATAAAATTGTACAATTTGAAGCATTTATTTTGAAATTTACTAATATTTTATTTAATATAAAACATTTTAAAAAGCTCAAAAACAATGTTTCCTTTTAGGTCAAACAAAATGTTTTCATCTACTTGAAGCAAGTCCTCCCCAAACACACAGTTTTCAGAATGGCCAAAAAAACAAGTTATTGTAGATTTTGGAGGAACTTATTGACACTTCAGAAATTAGCCTCGGACTATTCTTAAAAAACTCTCACATTTAGGTTCATGGTCGTGTAAATATGCCCATATAATTTAGTTTGAGTTTAAATCCCTTTATTTCATGCATTTGGCTCTTGCTCTGTACCTGATGCAGCACAACTACATGCCATCCCCTGGCTCATGGAAGATTTTGAAATATCACCTACAAAAATCTATGGATGGGAAATTTGGTAGGACCAGCAAGGAACAGAGAGGGGAAGGGATACTGCATGCTGGAGAAATGCAAGGGTGGCTATTATTCCAATATGGGCTATCTGCCTCCCATTGGCCAGCCAGAGTCTATCCTTAGAGTCACTCTGAATTGACTGATGCAATCACACAGCACTCTCCAGATGGTTTAATTTAAATCATTTCAGTTTTGTAGAAGAGCACTCTGCTTCCACTCTCCAGCATTAAAACAGTACCCTCTTCCCCAGTAAAGAAGCAATAGCACTAAACATTTAAACAAGTAGTTCCAGCCATGCAGTTGTTATAAACTGATATAATTCCACCATCAGTGTAAAGTGACACACCTAGTATAAGACAATGGTGTACAAATACCCGTAATTGGACGCACTGGGTTTCTGCAGGGGTCCTCCACCTGCCCCTGGTGGAGGGGTGGCAGGGCCTGAAGTGCCTACGCACTCAGGTCCGTGTCTTCCGCCTCCAGGCCCTGCAGAGGCTCCTGTATGGTGCGGGTAGTCCGGCGTGGAGCGTACTGTCGCACGCCTTCCTCCGCCGCTTCCGAGGGCTCCGATACGACCGGCAGCTCTTTTACCTCCATCCGAGAGGTCTTCCGCGAGACCTCTCCGGGCTGCCGGTCTTCTACCAAGACCTCCTCCGGACCTGGAAGCTCTTTTCCGCGACCAGGTCCGTGGCGGCCACCGTGGGGGCCGACCTCCTCGCGGAGCCCCTGCTACACAATCCCCAGCTTCGTGTGCAGGTGGCGGAGTCCCCCGCGGTGCGCCGGAGGCTGGTCTTGGCGGGAGTCACCAGGGTCGGAGACCTCCTGGACTACGAGCGGGGAGATTGGCTGGATCCCCTGACGCTCGCCCGGCGCATGGGGCTCTCCAGACCTCATACTCCCAGGCGCGTACTTCAGGAGGTGAGGGCCGCTTTGCTGCCTGCTGCTCGGGCTTACCTCGACCGGGTCCTACGAGAGGGCACGCCCCGCCCACCCTCCACCCCGGGCCCCATGGACATTTTTATAGGGCCCATGCCCCGTGGACCCAATCGGCCCCCTCACCCTTTCTCTGCAAGCCGGCTGCACGATGTGCAGCCGGTTCTGTTCCAGACCGCGCCACGGAAACATCTGTACACGCTCGTGCTCCACACCCTTCACTACCTCACCCTCGCGTCCCGCCCCGATACCAAATGGCGGGACCTCCTGCCACCTCTCGAGGGTGAGCAGCCCCGGTGGGCCAGCTTGTACTCTGCCCTGGTCCCGCGGCCCGCTGGGGATGTCAGTTGGCGGCTCCTTCATGGGGCCGTGAGCACGGGTGTGTACTTGGCGCGGTTCACCCCTGTCCCCGACACCTGCCCTTTCTGTGGCGTGAAGGAGACCTTGGCGCACGTTTACTTGGAGTGCGCCAGGTTGCAGCCCCTGTTCCGGCTCCTCCTGAATATCTTTTTACGTTTCTGGTTGCACTTTTCCCCTCACCTTTTTATCTATGCACTCCCCATCCGTGGCCCCACGAAGTCGCGGGATCTCCTTCTCAACCTCCTCTTGGCCCTGGCCAAACTAGCCATCTACAACACCAGGGAGAGGAGGTTGGCCGACGGGATTTCCTGCGACTGTAGGCCTATTTCCGTTCCTCCACCTGTTCACACATCCGGGCGGAGTTCCTCTGGGCGGCGTCCTCTGGTTCCCTTGACGCCTTTGAGGAGCAGTGGGCGTTGTCCGGGGTTCTCTGCTTGGTGTCTCCATCAGGTTCCCTTAGTTTAGCCCTATGATCTCACTCCCGATCCTGTTTTTTCATTAGTTGTCCCACGTACTTGCTTGGTGTCCCAGACCTGTGGGTCCTCCCCTTAGGCTGGGGGGAGGTCCTTTAGAAGTGGGCGGGCTTTGTCCGCCCACCCCCGCTGGATGCCAATAGGATCAGCAGGCTCTAGTGACAAGCACACCATCCTGACCACCAGCTGCCTAAACCTTCCTGAGATGCCTGAGGCATTCCCCTCCCACAACAAAACCCATCTTCCACCACTGCTTTAACTATCCCCACCCTTTACACTCCCAAAACTCCAATCACAAGAGCAATAAAAAAAGGTTTTCTGATTTTTTCTATTTTAAACCAAAAAAAAAAAATCATTCTAATTGGCAGCTCTTACTCAAAATAGACTCTATGATTATATAATCTTGCAGTCTAATGCATCACCTTTTCATCCATTAAGACACGACTGCTCCAATTTAAAAACTAAAATGTGTACATCAGCAGGATACTAGGGAGAAGTTAAAATTTTTCCTACCCATCTTCTGACAATAAATCCTTGTATGGCTAATGCTTACAGTATTATCTGTTCCAGAAATTTCATCATTCAGTAACTGTTCCCTGTAAAGGTGACTTGCTGCTTTTCTATAGATCACATATTTCAGGGGATTATGAATCTCCCATTTCAATTTACACATCATGTCACATTTGGTTATCAACCAAGGTACATTTTTTTTCATCTGAAACAACACAAACTGGGTAAGCCATGTTTAGATATTACATAGAATATCCAAAGGGTATTGCTAAGCTCACTTGGAAGATGTGAAAGGGCAGGGGTAAGCCCCTGGAATGCCCTGCTAAAATGCTGGCTAAGCCCTGCTTTCTGGTAGGGAAGCCAGGTGCAGGGGCCCGGGCAGCCAGCAGAGAGCCCAGCTGCAGGCCCTAAGGAAGGCCAGCTCACGGCAAAGACTTGAGCTAAGTAGAGACAGCTGGGTTGAGGAAGGAGAGGGCTATAAAAGCCCTGGAGAACTCTCAGTCAGGAGACTAGCCTGGGAGGGGATAGGAGGCTTACATGGCTGTCTTCTTACCAAAGGCAAGGGGTGTCATGGGCCAGGAAATCCTGGGAAGAGTCTGACTGGGGATAGCCAAGGATCCAAGAGCCTGGGAAGCCATGGTTTCTCAGCAGCCCACTAGGTCAGGAAGCCAGGAATCCAGCCTGCCCAGAAGCCTGGGGAAACCTCCCTGGTTTCCGTTGAAAGATTTGTCTAGATCAACGCATTCCAGCAGAATGTTTCAATATCAACCAATTTGAATATTCTAACAGAAGAGGTTGCATCAGAACATTTCCAACCAGCTCTGTTTAAAGTTTTTATTATTTATTTATTTTATGTTTGAAAAATGTAAGCCTTTCTGTGGAAAATTCTGTTATTTAAAAATGCATTAAAAATTTATTAGCTCTACCCATTCTGTAGACATGTAAGCACATGGGTATTTTTAAATACAAGTAAATCCCACTGAAGTAGGACTACTCACATGCATATGTAAGGGGACTGTTATCCCCTTACTAACATTCAGTGGGGGTGTTTAGTTGCTAGCTCCCAGCACTAAAAGGGGAGAGATCGATGGCAAATCAGGACCCTCAGACTGACAGTCCCCAGGAACAATGGCGAGAGGCCAATGCTCCAGGTCAGCCTGATTGACAGGGCAGGCAGGCTAATCAAAGAGACAGAAGGCCAGGGTGGGTCCCGTCCACCATGTGAGCTGGAATTGCCTGAGTCAGACGGAGTGGGCCTGAACTAAGGAGAGAGCAGGGGCCCAAGCTAAGCTGCTAGGAGCAGAGCTGCAGCCCAAAAAGCCAGAGCACAGCCCAGAGAGAGATACCTGCCCTGGGAGGGGAGCTGCAGCATCCAGAGCCAGAGGGGCCAGACAAGCAGCCCAGGAAGCAGGTGAGAGCTGAGAGAGAGTCACAGAAGCAGCCTGCAGAGCAGACCTGCCCTGGGAGCAGAGCTGTAGCAACTGGAGCCAGAGAGGCCAGAGAAGCAGCCCAGGGAGCTGAGGGCAGAGTAGCAGCAGCAGCCGCGCTGAGGCAGTGTGGAGCTGGGGCTGGAGCAGTCCGGAGCTGGGTGCAGTGAGCAGCTGGGGAGAGCGAGGGGGACCCAGGGCAGTGGGCCCAGCACAGGGAGACGCCTCAGCCAAGAGGCTCTGCAGGCCAGACTTGGAGGGGGATCGTAACCCTGACAGAGTGGGGGTGACACTGGGGAGAAGGGTCCTGCCACCCAGAGCCTGAGAGAGTGTGGCCACCGCCAGAGCAAGTGTCCAACCTGCAGCGTCCCTGCAGCACAGCCAGGGCCTGAGAAGGAGGCCTGGGACCTACAAGGAACAGACTGTGAAGTGCCCTGATGTCCAGAGACACTGTTTGTGATGGTCCCTGCCACAGAGCGGGGTGATGTGTTTTCCTTTAACCTTTTCCATTTTTCCTTATTCTTTTTCTAAATTAATTGTTAATTAAATAACTTGTATTTGCTTTAAATTGTATGATGTGATCAGTGGGTCAGGGAGGTGCGCAGTGCAAAGAGAGTTCCCCAGAGTGGGGACACCCTAGCCCCTGTCCTAGGTGACCACAGCAGGGTTGGGGGCTGAGCCCCCCCAGGAATCCTGGGGCCAGCCTTGTTGGGGTTACGAGGACTCTGCCAGACAGGAGAGTGGAAGGGGAGTCCTCAAGGGCCGGGAGGTCTCTGGGTAAAGGAAGTGGGAGCGAGGACGCAGATCCTTTCACCAGCCCACTTCACCGGGGTAGTGCAGAAGCCAGGAAAGTTCCCCACAATAGCAGGACCATTCCCCTGCTTACACATGAAATTACTCGTATGCTAAATGTTTATAGGTTCAAAGTTCAATATCAAAGCATGTGTTTCTCCATAATCAAATGATAACAAACACAAAGAAGTTAAATGATTTGTCAAAGTTCACTCAGCACGTCTATAGCAAAGCCAGGAATAGAACCAACATCATCTGATTCTAAGGCTATGCTTTATCCATCATCCTTCAGAGAGAACTGTGGACAAGAGCTAACATCCTTAATTTTGCCATAAAGGAACAAACACAACAACCTCATGGTTTTGTCAGTCACTGCCATAATTATATTTCTAACTTTAGCCAAGAACATTAACTTAGAGGTAAAGATTTCTCTGTCTAAATTTTATTTTGTCAAATATAGCTGCATATTCTGTGTGTTATGTACACCATGTTGCCAGCACTCAGTGTTCTATTAGGAGTAGGCTCCTAGAGTCATTTGATTATGTAAGAATCTCAAATTTGATAAATAAAAAGGATGTGTGCAATCCTTATGGCTGTGAAGAAGTGCTTGAAAATGATTGTCCTAAAGGCTCTAAATCCAGAAGTCAAATAAAAATAGACTCAACATTATTTTCTGAACACTTAAGGTCAGCAGTACTGCATACAATAGTATTGTGCATTGTTTTAAGACTCTAATGCAGTGGTTCTCAAACTTTTGTACTGGTGACCCCTTTCACATAGCAAGCCTCTGAATGAGATCCTCCCCCTTATAAATTAAAAACACGTTTTTATGTATTTAACACTATTATAAATACTGGAGGCAAAACAGGGTTTGGGGTGGAGGCTGACAGCTCATGAACCGCCTGAGGGGTCCCACTCCCAACCCCTAGTTTGAGAACCCCTGCTTTAACATATGATAAAAATTCTGCATTGCCACAATGTACCTTCTTCTTTAACTTAGAACCTTAACTTAAACTTTTTTGGTATCTATTTTGCATGCATTACCCTTTTAATGAAAGTCATTCTCCACACATTTTTTAACATTAATGCCTAAACTTCCTACAAAAGGCTTGCAAAGAGCACTGCTGAGTAGGCTATCTGTACTACAAGCCTTGGTCAGAGAAGGAATGAGAGGATCTCCTTCAAATCTGCAGTCATCCATATAGGTTTCAGGAAGAATCACAGCAAGTGTGGGATCACTCACTACAATTAGGCAATCATCTGCACAATGGTCCAATGGTCCAAAAGAGATGAACAACATAATTAATTGAAATGATCTTTTTTTAAAGTTTGGGTTGCATTTCATTTTCAAACCCAGAAAGACTTAGTTCTGATTATTTGCAAAGGTGATTGATAGGAATGACTGAGAAATGCTACTATAGGTAAGATACAGAGAGGCAGTGTAATAAATCCATGACTGCAGATAATGGACAATATTACTACAAAAACTACTACAGTCACAAACATTCGGAGGCGAAAAAGCAGTACTGGAACCCTCGTCCTTCACTACCAAAACAGAGGCATCTGCCATTTGAGCTAAAGGAAAACTCCCAGAGTTGCTTGTACTATTAGGGCCTTCTCTGTGGCTGAGCTGCTAGGGAAGACTATATTGCATATTTACACACACACTCTCTCTCTCTCTCTCTAAATTACAGGAGGTCCAGTTCAAATAATCACAATGCTCTGGCAATACCTCATAATGAAAATTTTAATTCTGTGGAGTAAAAGGAGGTTTTTTCCCGCTCACATCAGTGATTATACTTAAATCAGTACCATAAAGGGCAAAAAAAAAACAAAAAACCAAGCATTTTATGGTCTTGCCATCATTTTATTAATTACCTGCTATAAAACCGAACTGTGGTGTTCCTTTTTCACATCAGTTATTTCATTGGGGGG
This sequence comes from Chelonoidis abingdonii, assembly GCF_003597395.2. Taxonomy (NCBI): domain Eukaryota; kingdom Metazoa; phylum Chordata; order Testudines; family Testudinidae; genus Chelonoidis; species Chelonoidis abingdonii. Next base: position 32,753,461 of record NC_133774.1, read on the forward strand.
GGGGGCGGCACATGGACCAAAATTTAATAAGACTTCTAATTCTATTTTCTAGCTACGTGGGTTTTCCTGAATTTCAAAAAATATAGTTCACTGCAAAGCATGTTACATCTCCATAAACCATAGGTGCACATTTCTGCTCCAAAACTAAATTTTTCAGTTGGTTAGACCAGGGTAACTTCACTGAAGTCAATGGAGTTGTTCTGGTGTAACCAGAAGAGAATTTATCCCATTATATGCAAAATATAGGCAGTTCCATAGAAGAGCAAATAGTTGAGGGAAAAGAAAAAATTATGAACATGTCTTATTTGGAACACTAGCAGTTTAGTGAATATGGTATTGGGTGTATTTTTAGACTTCTAAACCACAAAACAGCAAAATTTAACATACTGGGAAAGGAGCTGAGATTTGCATACCTCTACATCCAGGGGTTATTATTCATAGAGAAACTGTGCAGTTATTTGGTCACCTTTTGGATTCCATCCCATTCATTGTATTTTATTTATGAATGTATGTGGATTTCTAAAATATGCGTATTCTTTCACTTCTAGCACATGTGGCATTTAAAAACACAAGCAAACCATACTAAATAAACCAAAAACATATTATGAACTCTTCTTTGCCCTTCCACCTATCTGGTTTAATAAATACAACCCCCTTCTACCCACTTATAACTAGCCCAACCCCTCCACGAGTGCCTGGGAAATGAGATGGACTTTGTTCATAACCTTAAAGTCAACAGACTAGCTCTATAGGATCAAGAGTGATGCATCAAGTACTTTAGCTGATTTCAAATGCTGTAAGAATCTCCTTGAGAGTCTGTCAAGGCTCAAAATCAAATTATAAATGAGTGCCAGCACAATGGCTTGCACCAAGAAGTGAACTGGCAGTTACTGCAGCACATGAGCAAAACACTTTCCTTACAAGAAACACAGCTAAGCAAGGCTGAGCAAGCTGTCTTCTGCATTGTGCACAACCGGGAGTTTCTAAATGGTCTTTTGGGGTAGCCCCAGGCAGAGGACAGTAGAGTAATCTGATCTTGATAACCACCCATGACACCTTTATTCACACCCTACACACTATTGTAATAATCTTTGTACAAAGTATGTCCTTGTTAGGTATCATTTGAAAATCAATATTGTCCTGGGAAAGTATGGGCGGCTACATTGTATATGTGTAACCCTTCATGTAACCCTTCTGCCCCTCTGAGTTGGCAGCAACAAGGGCCGGGTTCAGTATCCAGGGGTTCCGTTTCAATAACACAAGGCATAACCGGCTCGAGCCCCCACCCAGTGACCTGGGACACTTACATACCACACCCCCCTGGGCACCTCTAGGAGGCAATACTTCCCCTCTCGCAAGCACGGAGTCTGAGTGTAGCGAAATCTTTTTAATAAAGGAAGGAATCAATGCGGCATCCCATTGGAGAAACACCACAAGCAGAGTTATAACACAAACCATAACCACCCCCCAAGTACATTTGGCAATGTCCTTTTCCCCTTAGGGTCTTAAGTCCAATCACTCCAAAGTCCAACAACCCAAAAGTCTCTGGTCAATGCCACCCCAGAATTCAAGAGTCTATCTGTAGAGGTCCCTCCCCCCAGCCTGGGTGAAAGGGGCACCTTACGTGGTCCAGGGCCAACTGCCCTGCCTCTCCGTGGGTTCTGCTTCCGCCTTCTCCACGAACTGCTCCGCCTTACCAGCCGCTCCACTCTGCTCCTCCGGCCGTCCTCACAAACTGCTCCGCTCCACCAGCTGCCTCATGAGCTGCTCCAGTTGTCCCAGCAAACTGCTCGGCTCCGCTCGCTCTGTGGGCTGCTCCACACGCCCCACAGCTACTCCGCTCTGCCAGCCGCTCCACTCCACCAGCTGTCCTGTGGTCCGCTCCAGCCATCCCCATAAACTGCTCCACTCCGCCAGCTGCTCTGTTCCACAGTATAGCTTCAGGCTCCCCCACTAGTTAGCACAGTACTCAGTGCTCCCAGCTCAGTAATTTCAGCTCTTTTGTGATTTCAGCTCTTAGTGATCTCAGCACATAGTAGGGGAGCCCAGTGCTAGTGCACCATTAGCCCAAAGTGAGTTCAGCTCAGCAACCTGTATCTAGAGTCTTAAGGGAATAAAAAATCAACTCTGACATTCCACAGTGGAGAGAGGACGGGGTGCAACTGGTGCTTCTAGCTCCACAAGGAGCCTGCACCACCAGGCACAAATACCTGTCCCCAACCTCTCTCTATTCACAGGGTTTTGGAACCCATGTCCCTTGTCTAGCAAGTACCACCCAACTGAGGTTGAGTCATTTCTGTCACAAAGCAGTCCCACAGCTCGGCAGTCTGGGATGGGGTAGGCGTGCCTATGCAAATATTTGAGATTTCGCATTCCAGACATTCTTTCCACACTTCCCATACTTCACCACCAGATGTCAGGGTACAGCTCATCCTGACTCTGCTTACATATGAAATTATAAGATTCCCCTGTGCTATTATACATGTTCCAACCCTAACAGCCCTGTCCATGGAGAAGTCAAAATCTGCATACAAAGAACAACAAGAGCAACAAAGAAATGAATATATACTTGCCTTAATTTGCATTTACGTAGTAAACAGAGTCACCAAGCAGTGAGGGAAAACAAAGGAAGTTCATACAGATGAAAAAATCAAGAGAATATTCTTCCACATAGACTCCTTGTCTCCTGGGTGTCAGCTGGAAATGTTTTCCAAGACGGAGACTTGAAACTATGAAAAGGAGGACAAACAACCTCAAGGAACCCCTTTCTTCCCCCCTGCCCATCGCCTTCACTGCAGTTGAAGAGACAAAGGAGGCAGCTTTTGGATTCTGGGGGAGCAGTCGTGACTGAAAGAGTTTGGTCAGTAAGACTACTTGAAAGTATGTGGTCAGAAAACTGCTTTGAATCTAATATAGTTTAAGTTAGGCACCAGTTATCATTTTATCTTTATTTTTCTTCTAACCATTTCTGACTTTTATGCCTCATTACTTATATGCACTTAAAATCTCTCTCCTTGTAGTTAATAAACTTGTTTTATTGTTTTATTTAACCCAATGTGTTCAAGTTGAAATGTCTGGGTAACTCCATTTGGGCTAACAAGTTGTGTGCATATTATTCCTTTAAAGGAATAATAGATTTATTAGTGTTTGAGCTATCCAGGAGAGGGCTGGGCAATACAGGACATACATTTTGGGGGGAAGATCCAGGACTGAGGGTATGGTGAGAGTCAAGGACTGGCTGGCTAGCTGCAGCACACACAGAGACACAGCTGGGGGTGACTTGTATGCTGAAGGCTGTTTGTGAGTAGTCCAGGTTAGAAGCTACAGCAGCAAGGCGTTGTAAAGGGCATTTGATGTTACAGGGCAAGGGTGACACAACTACTCATTAGTCTGGATTGTATCCTGGTCTGTCACACCACCACCATAGTCAGGTTCACATACTAAAAAAAAGGTTGAAATCTTCTAACCAAATGCCAGTATGAAAAGTGAATTTTGGTGATGCCTGCTACCTGAATGTTCAGGAGCTTTGAGAATAAACTGCTCCAAATCAAGACAGCCAAAATAAACTCTCTTAATTCTTCTGAATGCTTCTCCCAGGCTACAAGCATGAATCGTTTCAGATGTGGGCATCCATTACTGTGTGACTTGTAAAAGTCAGCTATTACAACAATATGGCAAACAGAAAAACAGTAAGACATTTCTGTGGAGTTTTGACTTGCTCAGATGTAAGCATTAGCAAAAGGCAGAACTGAAATCTATAATCCTCCTGACTCATTAAACTTGGCAGTTCAGGTAAAATTAAAACCAGAGGTTACCCATACCTTATTGTGATTTTTGGTTTTACTTAAATGTACAGTTACTTTTAGTAACTGAATTTTGCAAAACAGCCTTCTTTGCCCATCACTACTCAGATGAAGTTAGCAATTGGGTAGCCATTTTAAAATGTGTTTAAATCCCTAATAAACAGGTGTTTCAACATCACATAGATTTACGGTACATTTTCAGGAGCACAGTTTTATTTATTGTTAGTCTGGAAAGCATTAATGCCAGCCATCAAGTTGGGTCTTTGACATACAGAAAATCACAAACATGGTTAAAAGCCAGTGTGTGTGCTAAGCAACTTTCTTTCTTGCAAAATGGAAGGTGATTAAGCTCCTTTATGCACAGAGATCACTGGAAACAATAGAAGCCACCTCCCAAGTCAATGGACCACATGGCAAGAACTGAACAGAAGTTTAGTATGTGGGCTTCCACACTGCAAATGCAGGGGCTAGAGCATTGTTTGGCAAGTCTTAGACACATGTTAAGGAAAGAAAGGCAGGAGAAAAGTGAATAGACAACAAGCGAAGCAGTCATGAGTAGGGCCTTACCAAATTCATGGCCATGAAAAATGCATCAGACTGTGAAATCTGGTCTCCTCCCAGTGAAATCTGGTCTTTTGCTTGCTTTTTACCCTATACTACACAGATTTTATAGTGCAGAACAGCGTTTCTCAAACTGGGGATTCTGACTTAAAAAGGGGATTTGCGGGGGGGTATCACAAGGTTATTTTAGGGGGGTCATGGTATTGCCATCCTTACTTCTGCACTGTTTTCAGAGCTGGGTGGCCAGAGAGTGGCAGCTGTTGGCCAGTCGCCCAGCTCTGAAGGCAGCACCCCGCCAGCAGTAGCACAGAAGTAAGGGTGGCAATACCATACCACACCCTTACTTCTGCGCTGCTGCTGACAGAACCTCTGCCACTCTCCAGCCACCCAACTCTGAAGGCAGCACCACTGACAGCAGCAGCACAGAAATAAGGGTAGCAGTACCGCAACTGTCCCTACAATAACCTTGTGATGCAACCACACCTCCATTTTGGGTCAGGACCCCTACAATTATGACACCATGAAATGTCAGACTGAAATAGCTGAAATCATGACAAGGTCAATTTTTAAAATCCTGAGACCGTGAAATTGACCAAAATGGACCATGAATTGGTAGGGTCCTAGTCATCAGCATGGTGCCCCAAGGGAGCAGAAAGGCAGAGCTCCTCAGGGCACAGAACTGAAAGGAGGGGCAGTCTTGGAAATTGAATGCAAAAACTGCCTTATATTGTTTGTTTCTATTATAGTCAAGGAAACACGATTTTATATCCTTTTTTTTTAAAAAATAAACAGTCTTGATCCAAAAAATATACCTGACTTACATTATCATATTTCTCCTCCTAACTGAAACAAACGTGAAAGGACCCAAATATTGGCTAAGCATTCAGGCTGAGGGAGCAGTATTATTGATGTCTATTCTGTAATTACAAGTAGCAATACAAAAAAGCAATCTCTATGTCTATTACAAATCAAGTTTTTAGAAATACCTTGGTGAAGAAAGCAGCAGTTTGAAAGAAATGTATACAACCAAAATAGCTGAATACAAACTCAAGAGTAATATACCAGATTCAAATAAGAATTGAAAGTGCTGTCAGTAAAGTAGGAATTTTACAGAAAAACTTAAAGCTGTGAGCCTAACATGAGTTATTCCCTACTTAAAGATCCATTCACTCAAGATGATAGAAAAAAATTTTGAATAGCTGATTAGTCACATACAGACCTCTGACCTTTTAAAAGTATATAATTTGATCAACATATCCCCATTTTCTACTGGAAGTTTTACCATGAAAAATAATAGATTTTAAATTTAATTCAAATTCAATAAATATTTTAGGTGAACAAGTTTCCCCTATCAGTTTGCTTCTGAACTATTCATTGTGACAACTGCATTTGAGTATTCACTTCCCATGATTCAATATCTGAGTTGTGTGATCAGTCACTTAAATCACATAGTATTGTCCCTTCTATCTGATTCTTTGAATTCTGTGAAGTTATACTAGGTAGAAATTTGGTCCGGTATTCTATATTTAATATTTTTGGAAGTGCGTGATAAGCTGTCAGAGGAGGAAAGGAGCCTTTTGCCAAAAAGAATACATTACATACTAATTCCCCCTTTTCCTTCAAAAATTTACTTAAATAAAACCACACAATTTTAAAGTAACAAGGTATCATCTGTTTACTGCTGTTTGGGTTGTAAGTGTAGGGTACTTTAACCAAAGTGAAAAAATAATAGGTCTAGGTTAATGCCAATTTATAAAGAAAAAAACTAAATTCCTGTCAAATTATCCACTCCATCTTTGTTTAAATGTTTTCTCTAATTACCACTCATTGACTGACAAGGGTCTAACTCAGGGGTGAGCAAACTACAGCCTGAGGTCTGCATCTGGCCCTCCAGACATTTTAATCTGGTCCTCGAGCTCCTGCCAGGTAGTAGGGTTGGGGGCTTCTCCGATTCCCGCATGCTGTGGCTCAATGCGGCTCCCGGAAGCAGTAGCATGTCCCCCCTCTGGCTCTTATGTGTAGGTGCAGCCAGGGGGCTCTGCATGCTGGCCCCACCCCAAGTGCTGCCCTCACAGCTCCCATTGGCCAGCAACCACAGCCAGTGGGTGTTGCAGGGGCAGCCCCTGCGGACAGGGAAGTGTGCAGAGCTGCCTGGCTGTGCCTCTGCATAGGAGCTGGAGAGGGGACATGCCACTGTGTCCGGGAGCTGCTTGAGATAAGCGTTGCCTGGAGCCTGCACCCCAACCTCCTCCCACACCTCAACCCCCTGCTCCAGCCCTGATCTCACTTCCACCCTCTGAACCCCTCAGTCTCAGCTTGAAGCACCCATCTGCACCGCCAACCCCTCATCCCCAGTGCCACCCAATAGCCTGTACTCCCAGCCCGGAGCCCCCTCCCACACCCTGAACTCCTCATTTCTGGCCCCACCCCAGAACTGACACCCCCAGCCGGAGCCCTGCTGCACCCCAACCCCCAACTTCATGAGCATTCATGGCCTGCCATACAATTTTCATACCCAGATGTGGTCCTCGGGCCAGAAAGTTTGCCCACCCCTTGTCTAACTACTAACATGGGGTGACATTAACTATCCTCCTGTGACTGGGTGTGCTGAGTCGGGAGCTGACTCAGCATCCTGTCACTCAAATCCCCTCCAATATAGGTTAATTGGGACCTAACTGGAAGGTCAATCAACACAACAGAGCTACTGCTCAGGAGCTAATTAGAGAGGGAAGAAATCACAGCAGCTGTGAGCATAAAAACTGAGAGGAAGGAAGCTCTGGGAAAGGGGAGAGCTGGCAGAAGGCAGAGTTGGCTGTTCGAGCCCCATTTCGTTCCCCAGAAAAAAGTGGGGGAGTTTGCTTAGCTTAGCTTGTAAATATATGTAAATAGTACTACAGGTGGCAGCCTACTGGAACAACAAAATACAACATAGTGGTGGTAAAGGAGACTTGAAGTATTGTCGTGTGTCTTCAATCTTTAAGGACTCTCAGGAGACACTCCATGACAGCTAGTCAGAATTTATATAAACTATACTGCAGGTTGCAGCTGTGTTGCTTCATAATGGTTCATGGTTAAAGGGAAACCTTCAACACTACACACATTACTGTCTCAAAATTGCTGAATGTGGCTATTAGCAGCTGGAGACTAAATTATGTAAAAATGGACAAAGAAAGGAGAGCGTGTGAACCTGTGTGAAATATATCAAATAAAAATCCTTTTATAGTTGCAGTCTATTCATCTTAGAGTTCTGGGGATATCCCAAACAATTCCAACCTGTCTTTTGTAGCTTAGATTATAAAAGAATCTCAGTGGGATCAGTGTTATTATACAAGCTTGTTTGTCTATTACTTCATTTTCCTGAGTGCATTCTGTTGGCAGTCTATTAAAATAAGGAATCACTTATGGCCCTTCTGGTGATTTTGGCCTCGTATTCACCATTCTTATCCAAATATGTAGTATTTCAGATTTTTCTAAATCACATTTAAAATCCCACATCAACCCATATGCAAAAAGGATCAAATCCTTTAATTTGTATACAGAGAAACAGGTTTTAATTTTGTGTCATCAACAAAATTAATAATTGTTCTCTCTCATGCATGTGCATGCACGCTCATAATGCAGTGTAAATAAATACCAGCAAAGGTCTGAACACTCTGGGGACCATGCCACTAATGTTCTTTCAAGCACAGCTCATCTTACACTTAAACTATCTTTGTTTCCTTTTAAGCTGTTATCATATCCTAATGTACAGTCTATAAACTGTAGCTGAGATAATCATGTAGAACACTGTCAAAGACTTCACTAAATTTAAAATAGCAATATGCTATTAGAGGAAATGAAAGCAAATAAGAAAATCCATGAGGAACTTTACAAAACTTGTCAAAAAAAATGCATAGAATGGGAAGAGAAATATTTTTCATTGGATGAATTTCATTCTTGTATTCATCAATACTTATGGTGACAATTTCTGATTTAGTCCACAATGTTAACACATCTGTACATTTTCAAGGTCATTGGGACCTTTTTAAAAAAAGCAAAATGTTTGTTTTTTAAAAACCAATATGAATAACTTGTTTTGGATTCTTTTTCTGTCTTCCCAGTGGTGCTCAAATATCAACGCAATAGGCATGGTAGACATTTCCAGAGAATGGACTGCTTATAACCCAACAAACAAAAATTGCCAACCCAAAAACATTTCTGAGTTTTCAATAGTGGAATCAAAGAAGAAGTAACGTGGCAGCCCAAGAGAGAGCTTGTTTGCTCTGGGGATTCTTAGTGGCTGCCAGCTGTAAACTAGATGGAGCATCTACTCAATTATCTTTGCTTTGGACTCCTTTCTCTGTTTGTGTTGGGTGTTTTTGGTTGGTTGGTTGGTTGGGGTTTTTTTGTTTGTTTTTGTTTTTTGGTGGGGAGAAATATTGTTTGTGCCAGTTTATTGGCCAACAGAGATGATACAAAACATTTGCCTTCTGGAAAGAAACCTTTCTGAGTACAAACGTTATGTCCCTATATTGGATTTGAGATCTCAAGTCTATTACATTGATTTAAAATATTGTGTTTACTCATAAATTGGAAATTAGTACTTTTACAAATCATTTGTGGCACCATGATTTGTAGTATATCATTAACTTCTTTTGATCTAAATCAAATTAATGTCATTGAAAACAATTCACAAAAATATCCCTCTAGAAAACATGGCAGAGGTAAATGCAAAGGTTTATGGGAGGCCTGCAAGAGTTTCTTAATCACTTGCCATAGCTAAACTGAGTACAAGAGTACAGTGTATTGTTAACATTTCAATAATAACTACACTATAATACAGTATCACCTACCAGGCAAAAATAAGCAGATTTCACAAAGAAAATGTAGGGACTGAGTCCAACTGGTACTGAGCATCGGCAGCTCTCATCAACCTGCATGGGATTTCTGTTTTCCAACCATCCCCACTAGCTTGAACAAGTTTTATACTGTACTCTACACTTCTCAGGGCCAGGCCTTTAACACAAACTGATCTGCTTGCTGGATATTATGGACAAACTTAGTATTTTTTTTTTAAAGGAGCAGGAGAATCTAGTGCACTGAAAAGGGTACAGCTGATAAACATATGACATCGTTGGAAAGAGCACCATAATATCCTACAGCATTCATTTCACAAAAATATTCTTTAGTCCCAAAACTTTCTTCAGGTTTCTTACTCAACAGAAGTCTTAACAGTCAGTAGTTACATTTTACTGTTACTTTTGGCAGTTCCCCACACTTAAAAAACAAACAACAAAAACCAAAACAAGTATGGTCTGCAATTTCAAAAATGGATATAAGCAAGAAACTAAATGACTGATTTATAATTATTTGTGCAGAAACCTTTCCCAAATATATTTTCCTGGGAATGGTAATATTTCCTGGCATGCCAAATACTAGGGAATGCCATTCATTCCTGGAACTCTGGAAAGGTAACCTCTGTCAAGTTGGTCGATAGCGTGAGATCATTCCCCAAAGTATTACTTTTGGAAGTGGGTAGGTAAGAAGGAGCTAACTCAAGATTGTAGCAATCACCATTTTTAAACCAGGTCAGTAATCAAAATATTCAACCTACACACAAGCCTTCAGACATTTGTATTCCAAAGACCTGTTAGATTGGAAATGCTTTCCATTTTCACTGTCATAAGATGGAAAATGTAACACATAGTCAAAGTTAAAACGTTCAGGATTAACACAAGGGTTTATCTGCACAGGTCCTATTAATTTTTATGGGCATCAAACCACAGTGAGCATCTAAATTGCATCTGGAAGCGAGCCTCCCAGCCTGGGTAGACAGACTTGGATTGTCTGGGGTCATGCTAGCATGATAAAAATATCTGTATAGACAATGTGGCTCAGGCTCTCAAGCCTGGGGACTGATGTGGTGGACTTGAGATCCCAAGTTCCAGCCCAAGCTAAAATGTCTACACAGCTATTTTTGGCATGCTAGCATGAGCCCCACCAATGCAAGTCTGTCAACCGAAGCTGAGAGGCTCACTCCCAGATGCTATGTAGACAAACCCTAAATTGTTTGGAACAAATAGGGGACAGTATAAAAAAATAGTTTTACAAGACAGGATTCCAACTGACCCCTGAATTTTACAACAGGGTCTCATTCTGAGCCCCTGCTCACACACAGACTCTTCTGCCATATGTACTCTACACTTCTCTATATAGAGAGAAACTGATAACACCAGTATGTCTTCTTCATACAAACAGGCACATCAACTAGTCCTTATGTGTAAATAATCTGAATGGGCAGTAAAGATGCCTTCTTCCAAGTCATAGATTTCATGATTCCCCATGCCCAGTTTATCTAGAGCTCTTTAAAGAGTTCTAATTCTTCATTTTTAAAGGAATAGAATGTTAGTGAATGGATATATAAATATATGTCTTACCTCCTCCCACTGGTGTATGTATCGAATTAATCTCGAAAGACGTAATAAACGTAACAAGCTGAGGATTTTTGTAAATCTCACAATGCGAAGTGCTCTAGCTGTCTTGTAAACCTCTGAATCCATCCCTTTTTCTACAATGAGAAAAATATAATCCACTGGTATTGATGAGATGAAGTCAACCACAAACCAGCTTTTTAAGTAATTCATTTTGATGACCTTAGGGTCCAATATTATTTCAGAGCTGTCTTCATTGACAGTCCCAGTTCTAAAATTCATGATCAAGTCCAATAGAAAAACAGTGTCTGATGCCACATTGAAAATAATCCATGGTGTTGTTGTTTGTTCTGTAAAGAATGTGATTCCAACTGGTATGATGACAAGATTTCCAACCATCATTATAAGCATTATTAAGTCCCAGTAAAACCTACAAGGAATAAAAACAAAAAACAGAATTATTGATGCAGTTATAAAATAAAAAACAACAATTTAATATTGAATATCTATATTGTAAGCCCTTTGGGACCAGGTTCTTGTCTTTGCATCTATCTGTAAAGAACCTGGCACACTGCAGGCAATATGCCAGTCAGTGGCAGTTTGCCAAAGAGAGGACTACATGATGAGACCCATATACAATATTATCTCCTCTGTGTATGATATTTATTCTATTAAGGCTATGAGAGTTCTTTCTTTTGAGCCATTTGAAACATGCACAATCACTGTAAAGACTAATAATTGTATAAAAATTACACAATCTGCCTACTAGTGATTGGCATCTGGGATAAATGCAGGATTGGGTTTATTAGTTTATTCCCTCCATGGCATATCTAAAAGGTGAATATGTGATTCAGTAGATTTCCTCAGACTTCCTGTCAAAACCTATCAGTATGTTTACATAAAAAGTGCTGATGCCTGGTGTCAATCATAACTGCTTTAGCAAGCTAATTAAGTTCTTTCTTGCCTTCCATCCAAATGGAAACCCAAAATCTAGCAGATAACACACTAAGTATACTCATGCCATGACTGCCCTGGAAAAAAACAGTAAACCTAGAAAAAAATAAGACCCAAACAACAACATCCAAATCTTCACCCATTTTTTCCAACCTGAACAAAACTATCTTTTGTGAGGTACTAAAATGTTTGGACAGTAGAGCTGGGAAAAATACTTTTGGAAAATAATGTATTCCAGCATTGGTTAACCAGAATCCATTAATGAATTTATGTGGAGTTCCACCTAATATTTTCAGCCAAACTGAAAAGTTTTGGAAATGACTTTTTGTTTGGATCCAACTTGAAAATTTTCCTTTCAATTTTGGGCATTTTGACGAAAAAGCAAAGTAAGAAGATAATCACAAAATGGCCTGGGGACAGAGAAGAGAAGAAGGAAACCTCCCTTATAACTTTTATCATGGTGGTTAGGGAACACAGGACACTGGGATATTCTGACATCGGTCGTTCTCAATCTCTCCTGTTGAAGCTGTCCCACTTTGTCTAACCAAGTAGTCATAAGAGCAGAGACTTGGGCCTCCCACATGCTAAGTGAATGCCCTGATCACTAGGCTATATAGATTCATTCGCACTTTCTTTCCCGTCTCAATGACTACGAATTGCCACTATGAATGACAAAAGTCATTGGAACAGCTTCAACAGGAGAGATCAAGAAAGACCAATACCTAAACATCCAATAGCAGTAGTTAGATCATTCATCTGGGAGGTGGGAAACCCATTTTCAAATCACTTCTCTGGCAGAGACGGTAGTTGACCCAGGGGATCCCACTTCTGGGGTGAGTTCCCCAGCTAGCAGGCTGAAAGTTCTAATTGTTAGCCTCCTCCATTTTGTGAATCTAGGCCTTTTTTGATTTTGTCAAAATGCCCAAAGTCTAAATGAAAAATGTTGAGTTGGGTCAAAACAAGATGTTTTGTTTCAATTCAACTTGAAGTTTTTTTTATCTTTTGATTTGCTGAAAATTTCTAAACATTTTTGGTTCACCCTTAAATGAAATGTTATGATTTCTCAGAATTGACAGTGAACTGAAAAATCCATTATTCACCCAGCTGTACTGAATAGTTTTAGATGCTCCCATGTCAGAATCCCACTAGTTCCATCTTCTAGATGCCTTGTGAGTAGCATATTACGCCATACTGCAACAGAAAGATCCAGAAAGGCTCTGCTGGCCAGTCTACTGCCAATGTTTCTTGACCTTTAACATTTTGAGGCTGAGAATTATCCCTGATTGTGGTGTATCAGTCTCAAATCCTGAATGTTCACTGCAGAAATGGGAGTCAGGCCGGTAACCTGCCATACAGAACATGCATCCATTGGGATTGGGATGGAAGGGCTTCAGGCTGGGACTTTCAAGCTGTGACTTTCCTACAGGACACAACTCAAGGGTAGGTAGGCTTTGTGTCAAAGAGGACAGAAATTGGAAAGGAATAATTCCACATATTAAGGAACATAAGAACAGCCATACTGGGTCAGATCAATGGCCCACCTAACCCAGTATCCCGGCTATGACAATGGCCAGTGCAAGATGCTCCAGAGGGAATGAACATAAGAGGACAATTTTGAGAAATCCATCCCCTGTCGTCCAGTACCAACTTGTGGCAGTGGGATTACAGGGACAAGTGGAGCATGAGGATGTGGGACCTATCCTCCAAAAACTTATCTAATTCTTTCTTTGAACCTAGCTATACTTTTGGCCTTCACAACATACCATGGCAACAAGTTAAACAGGTTGACCATGTGTTGTGTGAAGAAATACTTCCTTTTCTTTATTTTAAATTTGCTGCCTATTAATTTGGATACATTATATAGGGGCAGAAGATAAATGATCTAACTAATTATACAACGGACTAAAAACAACTAGAAAGTGCATTATAGGGCAACCAGAAAGATTCCATATGCTAAAAATCTTTGCTCCAACAAAAGTCAAAAGAGATTAGTCTTTATTATCGAGGTATCTTTAAAATGAAATTCAAAAATTCACACAGAACAGACTCTTGCAAGTAATTCCCTATCTATTTCATGCACTCTTATTTCTTTCTGGTGCATTTGAAACCTTGCTATAAACACAGCATGAAAGCAAAATTTATAAAATTTTCCCATTTTTTCCAAACTGTGGCTCCAATTTGATTAATACCTTGATAACACTGCTGGTCAGGTGCACATTCATTGGAGTAGATGCCTAACAGTCCATTATCAAGACTAGTACAAAGGATCTTGGTTTATACAACAGTAGGGTTGTTGGACATGCTAGAACTGCCGCATAGATGAGAAAGCTGTTTTGCTTTCACATACAATAGTGCTATAGCCCATGATTACCATCCCTGCAATCACTTCTACAAAATTATCTCCCAAAGTTATTTAACTGCTTTAAGAGCATTTATGAACTTCATCAAGAAATCCTGAATAATCACATAGCATAAGCACATTTATCTATGGTTCACTTCTAAACACGCCATTGCTTGACTTCTAATTGACTTGGAAGTTTAAGTGTCACAGGAAGTAGTTATATAACTAAGATTAACCAAGCCAAACAAAACCCAGAATGCTGAATGGAGAAATTTCATCCCAGAACAATCCAATGTATAAATGGATTAATTATACATTGTGATTATGCAGACCACTATGCTCGTCCTTGCACTAAATGTCAGCAAAAATTTATATCAAAATCAGAGTTCATGGAACAAAATAAGATTAAAAAAAATCTAGACTATAGGATTGTATCAAAGTTCTGAATATTTTTTATTCCGCAAAATATAATGTAATCTGATTAGTTATTAAGAAAATGGATGACTATCTCATTTTGAAAGTATTCATTTTTCCTTTAGAAAATTCTCTGGTACACCTCTGTTTGTTCTGTTTTGTGTATCTTTCCCTCAGGAGATGGGCTAGATGGACACACCCCACCCCCTTGCATCTAGAGTCATAGATGCTAAGGCCAAAAGGTACCACTGTGATCATCTAGTCTGACCTCCTGTATAGCACAGGCCATGGAGCTTCTTTAAAAGAGCAGATCTTTTAAAAAAACATCCAATCTTGATTTTAAAATGGTCAGTGATGAAGAACCCTCTGTGACCCTTGGTAAATTGTTCCAATGGTTAATTCATCATCATCATCACGTTCCTATTACACCTCTGGCATTTAGGGTAGTGACGAAGCTCCTCCACTCCTGTCTGTTTCTGGCAGGTCTTTCAATGGTTCCCCAGCTGTGCCTGTTTTTTCAGATCGGCTTCCACAGCTCTTTGCCGTGTTGTTTTTGGGTGGCCTCATTTTCACTTGCCTTCAGGTGTCCATCTTATTTCTACTCTGGTGATGGAATCAGTTTGTATCTGAAGCACATGACCAGTCCATCTCCAGTGCCTCCTGGTAATGATGGTGCTCAGATTCTCTTGGCTGCACTGTGTCAATAGATCTTGGTTCGAGATTGTTCTGGGCCAAATGATACTGAGGATTCTTCTGAGGCAGGTTGTATGAAATAAAGACAGTTTGGACATGTCATACTTTCTCATGGTTAATTACCCTAAGTCAAAAATTTACACCTTATTTACAGTCTGAATTTGTCTAGCTTCAGCTTGCACTTGCTGGATCATGTCAGATGGACGTCTTCAGTTATCAAATATGTTTTCCCTGTCTAGGTATTCACAGACTGTAATTAGGTCACCCCTTAATCTTCTCTTTGTTAGATTCAGCTCCGTGAGTCTATCACCATAAAGCATGCTTTCTAACCTTTTAATCTGTCTTATGGCTCTTCTCTGAATCCTCTCCAATTTATCAACATCCTTCTTGAATTGTGGGAACTAGAACTGGACACAGTATTCTAGCAGCAGTCACACCAGTGTTAAATACAGAGGTAAAATAACCTCTCTACTACTATTTGAGAGTCCCCTCTTTATGCATCCCAGGATTGCATTAGCTCTTTTCGCTACAGCATCACACTGGGAGCTCATGTTCTGCTGATTATCCACCACAACCACCAAATCTTTTTCAGAATCTTTCTACAGCCTCTACTGCAGAAAGGCAAAGGAAGCAACTAGAAAGTAATAAAGTGCATTTCCTACCGGTAGTGTCAGACCATTCTACTGTTCAGATAAGAGAGTGTATGCTCAAATGCTTTATGAGGCAGTGCTGTGAGCTGCCACTAGAACAGAGAGAGCATTTCATTTTAAAACATCTTTATTTTTTGCAAACCAAACCCTTGTCTTGAAAATTTAGAGTTCCATGAATCCTATAAAGATTTTTCTGAACCTAGTACAATGATAAGCTTTTATTAGAGAATTTGAGAAGAAACTATGTTGTATCTCATTATATTTGTAGTGTAAAATTCAATTTGATTCATTATTTTGAAAACATCATGGTAGAAACTATAAAGTATGGTATTTCCATAAGGCATGATACAGTTTCTTAAACTCCGTTAGCGGATTAAAAGGACAAATCCTTTCCCCACCTCCAGAAGTCCAGAGAGCCTCCTGGTAATAGAACCAGTACCTTTCCGCTGCACAGAAAGGCCTGATTTAGATGTGCTCCTCCTCTGTGGCATGGAGTCCAGCTCAGCAGCGGCACCCTGCAAAGCAGTTTGCAGGCGGTGTTCAGGGACAGGTAAATGGATGGATGTGTTATGCCAGAAACTTCTGCAGTAAATTCCCTCCCTCTGCTGAGGAACAACAACGACACCTCTGCTGTTGCTTTATGTCCTCGAGCTAGTGGGATGAGTCAGGATATCCCTGTGCCTAATCCAGAGTTATTTGCTTTGGAACTAGGGTGTAGATAGGGTAAGGACTAAAAGTCTAATAAGAAAAAAAAAGCATCCAAGAATTTTACGACAGTGCTTTAGGAGTATTAATATAAAGACACAGAAATATTGCAGTAAAGAGTAATTGAGCCAAATGAACTTAAAAATATCTGTGATGAGTCCCAGAGGTTCTAATTTCTGAGCTTTTACATAGCACATCAGTAATAGCCACAATGTAGTTATGGGTCTGTCAGCATTTTCTCTGGAACCCTCTTATTCGAGGTTTAAAAATTAAGTCCAGTACAGGTCCTTTGGACCTAACTGATCATTTGTATATCTATACCTAAAATTTCAGTTTCTTTATTTGCCATTGTCAATATTCTATAGAAGTTGTTGTGCCTATTAAAATATTTTATATTTATTACACGTGAGGCTGTTAGCACCACCTATTAAGGTTGCCTTATACTTCCCCTAATAGACCCAGTTTTCAGTTGTTCATAACTTTGCCAACTTAAATATTTGGACTGCAATTTTACATGGGTGTCTCAGTCAGACTGAACTCTTTTGGTTCAACCATTTGCAAAAACAAGGGCTGGGAAAAATGCATTGTTTAGCCCATGTTAAAAAATACTAGCTATCTTTACTCTGAAGTGCTCTAGCACACCCCTGATTTAGAACAGGGACTTGAAATTTGGTAGGAGACTAGTCTTTGAGTCACACATGTACCTTTTGCCATTCCCATGAAAATCTGTGCAAGTTATAAGTCTTTGGAAGGACAGGAAATCACACACCACACTATAGACTTATTCAATTTTAGCAGCTAAAGTCTCTGAAGATTCCATCCTCATGGAGCATACTCCATCCTCTTATCATTCCTAGGGGTAAGCAGGCTACACATGCACCATCCCCACAGAATGTCTGAGTATGCTCCATCCCTTCACAGTTCTTGCATGTGACCAGATTGACACTGCACCACCCCCATACAGCAATTGACCGTGCTCAGTGCAAGGGCTATCGGGGATAAGATGGACTTTCACTGTAACTGCTGCTCCCAGTTGCTCTGGGCCAATGTGTGGCTCGGCACTGGAACTGAGAACAGACTGGCTCTCCTGTGTTCTCAATGAGCCCCCTAGTTGGTACTTAGGCAGCATAGAGAAGGAAACCACCTGACCTGACAGCAGATGATAAACAACCAGCCCTGGGGTGTGTGAGGAGAGGAAGAAAAGGACTAAATTGGGACTGGAAGGGGAAGGGAAGCAAAAAAGGAAAGAAAAATAAATCTAGTGACTGGGAGTTGGGGAAGGATTTGGAGTGGCTGAGAAAGACAACTGACTGCGAGCCAAGGAAGGAAATGAGTGGGGATGGACTGAGGTCACCCCAGCAACTGGGGGAGGAGGAGAAACAGACCGGCTGAACAAGGAGACTGGGAGTAGGAACCATTGTAGGGAGAAGTGAAACATATGTATCAAAAAGTCAGGGTTCAGGGGAAGAACTGGGAGTGGCTGGACAGCGAGATAAGCAGCCAAAAACATGACAGATGTTAGAGATGGTCTACACTACAAGGGAACATCGATCTCAGATACGCAACTTCAGCTATGTGAATAACGTAGCTGAAGTCGAAGTATCTAAGATCAAATTACTCACTGTCCTCACGGCGCGGGATCGATGTCCACGGCTCCCCATGTCGACTCCGCAACTCCGTTCAGGTTGGTGGAGTTCCGGAATCGCTATAAGTGCGTTCGGGGATCGATATATCGCGTCTAGATGAGACGTGATATATCGATCCCTGAGCAATCGATTGCCACCCACCGATACGGTGGGTAGTGAAGACGTAGCCTTAGTTTCATTGCCTAAAGCACTATTGGAAGTTGATCAGACACTGTGGTGATAAGCATGGTATAAAACCACATAGGAAATAAAATAAACTGTGCAGGGGGAAGGGGGAAGGATGGCATAGACTGAGACTGGACAAGATGCATGGGGAAGAAAAAGGGGAGACAGTGGTGAGTGGGAGAATGGGAGAGAAAAAGAAAAACATTAGATTGCAAGGGTAGAAGGACTAGGACTAGCTGAGCAAGGAGACTAGTGGTGGTGGAAGAGATTGGGACTTATGGCTGGTTTATACTACCGGTTAAGTCGATGTAACCTATGTCACTCAGGAGTGTGAAAAACCACCGCCCCTAAGCGGAATAGGTTACACTGACTTAAAGTGGTGTTTTTACCATGTTATGTCAGCAGGAATCACTCTCCACCAACATAGCTTCCACGTCTCATTGAGGTGGAGTAATTACGTTGATGGGAGAGTACTCTCTCATCAATGTAGCATGTCTTCACCTGATGTACTGCAGCGGCGCTGATGTAGCACAGTCGTAAAGACAAATTGTATGCCTTTTCAGTTACGAAAGGAATTATTTTAAATAGCAAAAATATATAATCGGGTAATAGTTGTTATTAAAGTGTTTTCTGTTTTATTTTAATATAGGAATTTTGCTTCTAATTACATCTCTTCCACTACAGATTGCTAAATCTCTTTACTTACAGTCACTCTACTTTACATTCACTGAAGATCTAGTGCTTTTGACACCTCTGGAATCTACTGAAGCTTTGTTGGTTTATTTATTGCCACAGGACATCCTAGTTAAGATGAAGAGTCCGTTTAAAATGCGTGCCTACCCACTAGTGATTAAGAATTAATTACCATTACTTAATGTTTGTACAGTGCTTTGCATTGCAAAGCAGTGTATGAGCTCTAGGTAGCATTTTGTTCTCTGCTTTATTCAACTAGCCTTGGGGAAACTGAATTTTATTTAAAATAATTTCAACTGTCATTTATTTTAGTTGTTGCAGAGACCCTGCTTATTCCAACTAAAAGGGCCATACATATTTGGGGAAGAAGTTATTCAGGTTTGTTTTTCTGTTCAGTATTCCACTGTCTTGCAGCGTGGGGAATAATAAGCACTTCAGCAAGGCACAATGTCCTTGATGATGTTTATTTTCAATCTATGATTTCTTCTTTAAGACATTTCCAGACTGATCTAACATAAGTTGTCAGTGGGCTCACAACTCCAGTAAACAGAGAAGCTGCATCTCTCAACTGGCCACAGATTGGTGTGACTTGAGGCTATACAGCAATCAGAGATTTTCCTACAATCAGACTTCTCTGAATTCTATAGAGTAGCAGAATATTGTGGATGTAAGACTTGTGTCAGGGTTTAGCAGGTGTAATATCTCAGAAGTATACAATGGGAATATCCTTCCTAATTTTAGGATTAGAGTCCTTGAAGCCTAAATATTTATAATGTAGGGCCACTATACCATTGGGTCACAGAAAGATCTTTCAGGTAAAAGATGGATACATTATGTGACTAAGTAAAAGGCTCTGAGGACATATAGAGCACTTACATGTGAGCAGGCATTAGGTGAGTGTAAATTCAAATAACCATTTTTACCCTCTCCCTTCTGTGCTCAGAAACTGATCACATGGTTCTTTGGCAGTTTAAATAACAATAATTTGAGTTCATTATCAGAGCTGAGGAAAACAAAAACATTTGTACTTGTTTTATTTGAAAAAACTGCATGAAATTCATAGTCACAAATTCATGTTTAGCCAGTTGTATAAACTGGAAAAATAATGAAAAAAGTTAACTAAAAAAAACAGAAAACAGTTGAATAAATTATTCATTGAATATCATTCAACCAATTTTTTTATTACATGAGCCAGGTCTTTGCTGTACACCCACAGCAGAAGAGAGGAATTTTAGGAAATTTTCACAGGTTTTACTACACAAAATCTTATGTCTCCTGTTTGATTAAGCCCCTTGATTACAGCACTAGCATATGGTAATTGGAATATGTATTCCAAGTGCCATTCTTTCCTTCAAGCACAATTTTTATTTTTTGCTGCATGAACGATCAATACCTGAAATTAATGTTCTGTGTAGAACAAAAGAAATTTTGCTAGGAAGACCAGTAATTTGAAATCTTTATTAAAAAGTGTTATAATAAATACAAATGTTCCTATTATCCATGTCAGAATTAGATTTTCATTAGAGGTTCCCTCTTTCTCTGGAATACCTTATATATAGCCGTGCTCTTGTAGTAATTTTTGGCTTTTAGTAATAGAATGCAACCTAGATATGTTCCCAGACAACTTTAACTTACATATCCCTGGAATGTGCGTGTTATCATTATACACACATGCCCAGATCCTGCCAGGGATCTCAGGAGTGCAGACTTCTGTGCCTGATCAGTTTCACTGGCTTAATTAGAACTCCATGAAGATTCAGGCTTCTATTACAGTCATAGTTTGCACATTCTAAATGAGCACTACCTCCATTCCCCCCTCACCCACCACAAAGGTTTTCCTGTATGCCTCTCACCTGCTTAATAGGAAATGTACCTCTTACCATTCTGGAGAAAAGGCACTGAAAGTGAAATTTACATTTTTCTCAGAAAATTACGTTCACTATCATCTTCCCAGAATATCTGCCTAAAAGCTACAAATATATTTATTGTGTAATGCTTCCATTGGTTTGGCTTAGAGGTATATCTGAATATAAACCATGAGTGCCTTCCTTCTGGAAACTAATAGTTTATAACAATGATTTAACAGAAACTGCTGGTGGGAACATAATAGGACAGAAGACGTAATGTAGCAATTTTCTGCTTTTAAAAATTTTTTAATTGTTATACTTTACCCTGTACCCACTCTCACTCTCACACACAGTGAAATATCATTGTTCTTCATCTGCTTTGGGATTCAGATTATTTTGAAGGTATTACTATTGGTATTATATTACCCTTCTGTATTGATCAAAATTGCTTTGTCTCTGCATTTCACCATGAAAAAATATAGGGAAGATGAAAGAAATGGTTTTCATAACAGTGAGAAGGAATTTTACTCCATCTTTTGAGTTTTACATTTCTCTGTTCCCCCTTATTTCTACTCTATTAATTTCTATTTGCTGACATAGAAATACACATGTGGACAGTGGGAAGACTGAAGCAGTTAGAGTCCCTTCCCACTACTTCCTCGTAGAGATGCTAAATATCATAATAGTACAAACAGCCCGTTTAAGTCAACAAATGTCTATCCATTCACTTCAATGGGTTTTGGATCAGGCCCATCCCCTTTCTAGTATGAATGCTACACAAATATTAATGCTAGGAATACCAACACAGGAATGTTCATGGAAAGTGGATAGAAAATGGGCATTAATATGGCATAGTCAAACTGATATTTACATTTGAATTAAATATTTGCAGAAAAATTCACCCAGCTCCACATATTTTCTAAAGCATACTGTTCAGATATTCCAAAAAATGAATGTACTTGGAACAGTAATTAGTACTTTTGTAGTATCTGTCATCCAAAGAACACAGAGCACTTCATAAACAACAGATTAAGCTTCATAGGTTGGAAAAGAGACATAGTTAAGTATTATACCCAATTTATTGATGAATGAACTAAGGAAAAGAAACAGTAAATAAGTTGCCCAAAATCATACAGTGAGTCAGTGACAGAGCCTAGAATAGAAACAATGAATCTCCTAATGCTTATTCCTCTCCTCTAACTGCTAGTCTACACTTCTTCTACATGTGTATTAAGAGTACATTACCTCAAAATAATTTGTTTTACTTACATAGTACCAACGCTTAACTAAAAATACACATTGTCAGTATGCTAACTTCTTAATTATCAGTAAAACTTCTGCAGTATATCACTTGTAAAAAGCATTCTTACTCTCAAATTAGAATGGCCAATTTACAAACATCAAAAACTGTTTTAGAGATACATCTAAAAATATTTCATCTGCAAATACTCTAGTTCCTTGTGTTAGAACACGTGCATTAATGAAGAATTTTGTGGTGTCTAATTTTAAAAGTCTATTAGGAATTAGACAAATAGCAGGAACCCACACTCAGGAAAGAAATGGAAGCTAAAGTTGGGGAAAGCCTTCCACAATTCTTGCCAACAGAGCACAGTGTAAAGACCATCTCTATGCATAATCAAACCTAAAGCACTCAGTACGCTCCTGTGTCTTAGGCCAGGTCTACACTGCGACTTTAAATCGGTTTAATGGCCGATATACCGATTTAACGCTGTACCCGTTCACACGACGTCGTCATTAATATCGAGTTAAACGGCTCCTTAAATCGATTTCGGAACTCCTCCCAGACGAGAGGAGTAGCGCTAAATTCGATAGTGATAACTCGGATTAGGGTTCGTGTGGACGGAAATCGACGTTATTGGCCTCCGGGCGGCATCCCAGAGTGCAGCACTGACCGCTCTGGACAGCAATCTGAACTCGGATGCAGCGGGCAGGTAAACAGGAAAAGCCCCGCGAACTTTTGAATTACATTTCCTGCTTGCCCAGCGTGGAGCTCTGATCAGCACGGCTGGCGATGCAGTCTGAAATCGAAAAAGAGCTCCAGCATAGACCGTACGGGAGATACTAGGTCTGATCGCTGTATGGGGAGACAAATCTGTTGTATCCAGCTCCGTTACAGAACACGAAACGCCAAAGCGTTTGAATAAAAAACTGCAGGATACACAGCGCTGCGTGACAAGCGTAACGGGAAGCCAGAGACTCAAATGGACGCTCATGAAGGGAGGGAGGGGGTACTGAGGACTCCAGCTATCCCACAGTCCACAGCAGTCTCTGAAAATTATTTGCATTCTTGGCTGAGCTCCCAATGTCTGTAGGTTCAAACACAGTGTCTGGCGTGGTTCAGGGAACAGCTCCTCAGTTTATTTCCCCCCACCACCACGTGAAAAAAAAAAGGGAAAGATTGCTGTGCTATGGCGTTTGCTCAATGCACTCCGCGAAAAAGGCGCCAAAGGGTTGTCTGCTGCCTTCACAAAGGGAGGGGTGAGGCTGTACCCAGCACCACCCGGGGCAGTGTTTTCTGCCCCATCAGGCACTGTGCTCTCAACACGGAAGTGGGAACTATGGGATAGCTGAGGAACAGCTACCCACAGTGCACCGCTCCTGAAATCGATGGTAGCTTTGGACCATGGACGCAAACAATCGATTTCGGGATCTCACTGTGGACGCGCTAAACCGATTTTATTAGATCTGTTTTGTAATATCAGTTTAAGCTAATTCGAAATAATCGTGCAGAGTAGACGTACCCTTAGAAACTTGGAGTTCTATGTAACGCTTGTACTCAACAAAAACATGGTTAATAGTATGCCAGTGTTAATACACCCTCATTCCATTTCAGAATTCCAATACTCAGTACTTTTCTTGAATAGCTTTTTGTAACCCATTCACTACCCCTCCTGCAAACACTCACCATTACTACCACTTTAGTGATCATTAAAGTTTCTGCCCACAAGAAGAAGTCCATGTGCTCTGTGTATCCTCACAGCAGGTACTGTACAGGCAGTGACAGTGGAAGTTATCCCATAGTCATCACCAACATGCCTCAGCCCTTTGCTAGTAACACCACTTTGGTGAGATTAACACTCTTTTCATCTTTGCTGCCTCTGCCAACAATCTTTGTTACATGCACTAAGTTGTTCATTCTAGTGTATTTTTCTCACAAACAGAGATGTTAATATAGGCCATCAAAGAGCT
Source organism: Chelonoidis abingdonii (assembly GCF_003597395.2). Classification (NCBI taxonomy): domain Eukaryota; kingdom Metazoa; phylum Chordata; order Testudines; family Testudinidae; genus Chelonoidis; species Chelonoidis abingdonii. Next base: position 32,777,553 of record NC_133774.1, read on the forward strand.
ATGAAGTGATAACTACTTTTGGTTGCTAACAACCTGTGCTGAATCTGAATCAATAATTTAGAAGAAGGACTCCATACCAATCTAAGTCAACAAGTAGGATTTACCCAGAACTGACAAGCAACTGTAAACATGTGTTTTGTTATCACATGGTAAAACTGGGCCTGTTGTATGCAAAACTAGGTATACAGTCAAGACCACACTAAAATGGTGTTACAACCTAAAAAATGAGGAAGACTTTCATATTTTACATGCAAAGTACACTGCAGAAAACAAAGGTAAAATATATTCAACGTTTATATTATTTAACAATTGTTTAAAAAATTCCACAAAGGTCTATATGGCAAAATATACCCAGTGCTGTGGTTCCCCTACCTATTAACAGATACATCTGTGGCTGAAATGTGATATTGATGTAGAATGTGAATGAATGTAAGGAGAAGCATGATACTGTTACTTCGAGTTACATGATTACCTAGTATCAGAGGGGTAGCCGTGTTAGTCTGGATCTGTAAAACCAGCAAAGAATCCTGTGGTACCTTATAGACTAACAGATGTTTTGGAGCATGAGCTTTCATGGGTGAATACCCACTTTGTCACATGTATCTGATGAAGTGGGTATTCAGCCACGAAAGCTCATGCTCCAAAACGTCTGTTAGTCTATAAGGTACCACAGGATTCTTTGCTGTTTTCACGTGATTACCTAGTTGATTCTATTTATGTGGCTGACTCTTCTGCTCTGAGTTCCCTGTTACTCTGAATATGTCAATAAATACAGAGAATGTAATGTAACAAAGTTTCAGGTAATCCTTTCTGTATTATCATCTCCAGCATATTCAAATAAAAGCATCTTTGAAGGGTCAAGAACCTTTTTATTGTAACCCTGGGCATTATAGGTTTATAGAGACCAGATTTTGCACCCAATGGCACTGGAACACTTTTTATAGCCAGGACGCTGAAAGCCAGCTAATGAAATTGTAAATCATGTGTGTTCAAAAGCAATGTGAAAAAGCACAATTCGCGTTCACACCACATGGGTGCAACACAGCTCTGGGATTCTAAAGAACTGCGAAAGCACCAGCAAAGTTCTAACAGCACCAGCAAACTTTTCACAGTAAAACCTGGGGATGCTGCAGCACCTGCCGCACTGCTAGTTCCCATGCCTATGTTTGCGCCTGCAAACTTTAAGTAAAGGTAACATATCTACTCATTTCACCTTTTACAGACAATGGTTGGTATTATATCCTAATCAAGTAGCACATTAGAATATACAAATTAAGATTGTTTGTTGTGCTTTCAAGGGATGGAACTTTTTGTACAGAAATATTATTTTATGTCATTCTCTGATAGCAAGGCAGTAAAGAATACTTAAAACTATATATAACACACAAAAACATACAGGAAATGACTCTGCCCCCTGATGGTATCTATTATGATGCAATCTTATTAAATGATGACATATTATATTTTCTGCAGCAATCCTGCCTCTTCTGCAGCAAACCTGCCTCTATCTTATGTGGGATAGACAATGTTCAGTGGTTAACAGCACTTCAATATTTAACTTTATCCTTATCTTTCAAAGCAAGACAAAAATCATCCATCCCTACAGTGTATGAGTTAGACGTCCCTAAGACACTTCTCCTTCCATACCGCAAGCTCAGTTATACAACACTGCCTTTTTCACCATCCAACATATGCATTGATTGAGATAATGAATCCTGTGCTGAAAATAGCAAATAATGTGCAATTAGCGATCTTAAAAAAAAAAAAGGTGATTTACTGTCTGAAGTGCAATCTAGATTTCTTTCAACCTGGTAACTTATGCTGTGGTGACTAAAATGAATCAGCCAAACTTATCAGCTAACTTGTGCAGTTATTAAGTATAGCTGATATCTATTGAATTATTCATTTATAGAAAAGATGACTTTCCAAATGAGGGTGTGCCATCAAGATGTGCCTTTTTTTGCCTGTATAACCATGTAAACATATTACTATTATCTTTATCCCTTTTCCTTAGGCTCTTGCTGTTCATTACAGTCCCTTGTTGTTCCATTTTCGTTCAGAAAAGCTCTGAAGCTTCACTGAGCTCCGCACAGGTAGATCTGCACAAATCCCACATGGTCCACTATTCTGAAGCTCAGCGACTAAACTCTTCAAGTCAGGAACAGTGTTTCATGTGTCTGTGCAGAGTCTAGTGGAATGGAGCTCCATTCCTCAATAGGTCCTTTGCAGGCTACTTCAATACCAAATAATAATGGAATCTCCCTGTCTATTTTTAACAAGTGTGCAACTATTTGCTAGAAAGCAGTAAAGCGCTTTATCCTGAAAAATGTGTGCAACCAGTGAGGCTACAGCTCATGCCTTATTTCATATGCATATTCATATTAGCTAATACAGCAAGGCAGAACTCCTCCAGAGCTCTGCCTCTTTCCAGCACATACCTTTGTCATCAATATTGCCACAAGTCCATGCCAAGTCAAGTCACATTCCATGTTAATGGAAATGACATTTTTTTAAAATAAATGTATGTATCCTTGCAGTAGAACATCAAGATTTATTTATAAAAAGGAAATTTGCATTCAGCTTGTATATGTGTGCATTAACAGTTCTCACAGAAAGTCGGCAGATCACTAGGTTATAACAAGCATGTATGCACAAAACGCATTTTAAAACCATTGTAATTTGGCTACATGAAAACTGATGTTAACTGAACTACTGAAAGGCACATTTCTGACCTACATGATATGTCCTTGACAAACTTTGTTTCTCTCCTGTCCCATTCACACAACAGAACAATTCAAAATAATGTCACACACAAAAGTGTAATTACACAAAATGGAAAAGAAATCACTTTACGGCTGAGAAGAAATATGTCAATTTTCAGGGTGAGAGGCAGAAGATTGATAGAATTCTAAGTATCTAAAAAGAATCCTCAGGAATGAAAACTTGTTCAACATTAATTACATGCTCCACCTATAAATATTTATCAATATATATGCAATCAAAACCCAATAAAATATAAAGAGAATTATTTAACAATCTACTTCACCAGCAAGATTTATATTTTGGTTGAATGTTTTATTCTCCACTCTCCACTTTGAAGTGTCATAGTACAGAAATTCTTTCTGATCTTTGAGAGTTCAGACAAAGTGTTTCCTATTCTTACGTTACTCTGCACAGCACCAGTACTTGCTCTTCACATCATCCACCCAAAGTATGGCTTAAGAGTGACATAGGAAAGTGTTTGCCTGCAAGTAAAGTTGCCTATAGCTGTAACCACTGATAAGCTGCTAGAATAAGCACTCATAGAAGCTTCAATGACAGACTTAAGATCTGAAAATATAATCATGAAAAGTAAAAGGAAAATTATTTCTAACAGTTAAAACTATTATTGTTTTGATAAACTAGAAGGAACCTTCTCTTAACTTACTGGGTTGAAAAAACACTTGAGTTAAAGTCTATTTTCACTTTTCAGCCAGGTTCACTTTAAATTCAGTTGACTAAATATAATGAACATGGATCTTTCTTTCAGCAGAAGAGAATTTATTTGAGAGATTTGAGAAAACATTTTTAGTCAGATGTTAATGTTCCTTAAGAAAGATAGGTTTAAGTTTTTAAAAGAAGAAATGTTAATTTGCTTTAGTCCATATAGTATATAGATTGTCAGTTATGAACAATTCAAACAGACTGTCTGGGATTTATGCTGAATCCCACTATTAACTAAAGCATCCAATTAGACAATATATTTTATCCTTGGCTACAAAGTTATCAGTTATATGTCACCTCTATATCGTAAATATAAGTATTAATTAATGTTGTAACAGAATCTACAGGCCTCAGCTCTGTAAGATATTTAGCTTAACCAAAAAAGGCCCCAGGTCTAAGAAAAGACTTGACAAAAGCAACTACCCAATAAGTGACCCTAGAATGATTGTAAGCTGTCACTAGAGAGTAATGACCCTATATCACAAGATGTCATGAGACAGAATGCTGCATTAAGTGTTTCATACTGCTGGTATTTAGGAGCTATGTTCTGTAAAGTACCAGTTAAAGCCAGTTAGAGTATTCTGGGAATTTTTGCAGACATAGGGTATTAGTAAAATGCTAACCACAAGTCTTTATGGTAACTGAATAATGTAAATGTTAATAAGTGTAAGGGGAACTAACAAGTTAGTCTATGAAAAGTGGGGCACCCTAAATTTAATTGAGTGTGGAAGTGTAGATAAGGAAAAGGGGTTGAAACCTTCATGAATATGTATGAACCTCAGTGAGCAACAGTGCACCATCATAAAAGTTGTATCTCACCCTGTGTGCCTGGGAACACACCAAGGTGACACCCACTGGTCATGATTAGGACCATGAAGATGAGGAGGATGACTGACACTCTGCAGTTCCACTGCATGAGAGGTGAGTAATGACAGCTGTAGGGCTAAACTCTTTGTACACTCTCTGTCGCTCTACTATGATATTGTTTATCTACTCTGTGGATTTGTTAATAAAGAGACTAATGGTAAATTGCAATTGTGTCTCATGTGCTCCTCGTGTCTTTCATTCTAATAACATTGATAATAATCTTCCCGTTACTGTAGCCATTTAGGAGACTGAACCTTTATTGACTACTGTGGTCTAAGAAATCAAACAATAATCAATACACCAATTCAACAATGGTGGAGGTAAGGGAAAATACGGGGGAAGCCAAGGGCCTTAAATGTTATGCTACTGTGCCAAAAAGAGAATTTAAACAACAAACACAAAATCCATTCAGATTATTGAAAGAAAGACACTGTTTGAAAAGTTAATGTTAGCTTGGAAAACACAGCGTGTGCAAGTATGTAATCTGACAAATAGTGAATATGAAACTGATTCAGATTATTCTGAAGTATCATTTCAGACAATGCATGGGACTATGGAGTAAAATAGAGTGTAAGTGATTTGAGAGAGTAAATCCCACATCACTTAGGAGCCCAAGGGACGTGACTCTTCTAGTACATTAAACTTTTGTTCTTAATATTTTATTCTGTTCTTAGAATAGCTACAGTAAAAAAATCCATCCCTCACCTCAGATGTACACACACACAGGTTCTCACCACCACCACCATTTTTAGACTGATGAACAATAGATTAGTAAACCATAAAAAAAGGCAGTAGAACACACCTCTGAGTTACTTTTCTAACTCCACTAAGCACCTATAATACAAAGTGATAAACAGCCACTGGATATTCACTGAGAGAATACATACAATTAAAATCCTATATTGGTCTTGGAGGCTCCTAAATCAGGTTATTTATCTCTGAATTATCCCACACATGCAACCTCTATTGTTTAATAAGTTTCTGGCTCATAAAGTTTTTCATATTTTTCACCCCTTCTTAAAACAGAAATACTTGGAAGATCACTTCCCTATCTACTCCCAACCTTGATCTTTGCAGCAACTATACTGCTTGGATTTATTAAAGACATATGTAGGCTGGTGGACCTGATCACCAGCCCAGCATGAAACTTAGCTGCATCAAGTTCAGTCTAGAGCCCTTACCTTAGAGCCATGTTTAGTCAACACAAACAAACAAAAAAACACCCTAAAGTAATAGTTCTGTTCCCAATCTAAATTATGAGGACCTTGGACAGTTTAACAGTCAGGAACTCCCCCCAGCCCAGACATGTCCACATGGTCTGCTGGCCCTCTTTTAGTCTTCTGCCACAACTACAGGACAGAGTACTCCCATCTATCTTCTGGTCCAACTTCCCTCATATGCACATCGCCTAGCTGGCAATCATCTATCCCAATCATTTGATGCTGTCCAGATGGGTTAGATGATTCCCCAATACCTGCCTGCTGAGCTCCTCTCCAGAACTGGCCCTTAAAGTGGCAGACTACCCTGTTATAATATGATTAAAATAGATTTCTTGCTTTAATCTGACAGGTGTGCATACTTGGTTATTTTCCCTCATTTTCATAGAATCATAGATTCACAGGACTGGAAGGGACCTCAAGAGGTCATCTAATCCAGTCCCCTGGACCCATGGCAGGACTAAGTATTTTCTAATATTGTCTAGCCTGCTCTTAAAAACCTCCAATGATGGAGATTCCACAACCTCCCTGAGCAATTTATTCCAGTGCTTAATCAACCTGACCATTAAGATGTTTTGCCTAATGTCCAACCTAAACTCCTCTTGCTGAAATTTAAGCCCATTGCTTCTTGTCCTATCCTCAGAAGTTAAGGAGAATAATTTTTCTCCCTCCTTCTTGTAACAACCTTTTATGTACTTGAAAACTGTTACCATGTTCCCCTCTCAGTCTTCTCTTCTCCATACTAAACAAGCCCAATTTTTTTTCAATCTTCCCTCATAGGTCATGTTTTCTAGACCTTTTAATTATTTTTGTTGTTCATCTCGGGACTTTCTCCAATTTATCCACATCTGTCCTGAAATATGGTGCCCAGAACTGGACACAATACTCCAGCTGAGGCCATATCAGCGTGCAGTACAGCAGAAGAATTATTTCTCATGTCTTGTTTACAACAGTCCTGCTAATACATCCCAGAATGAGGTTTGCTTCTTTTTCTTTTTTTTTCTTTGCAACAGTGTAAAATGCTGACTTGTATTTAGCTTGTGATCCACTATGACCCCCAGATCCCTTTCTGCAGTATCCCTTCCTAGGTAGTCATTTCCCATTTTGTATGTGTGGAACTGATTGTTCCTTTCTAAGTGGAGTACTTTGTATTTGTCCTTACTGAATTTCATCCTGTTTACTTCAGACCACTTCTCCAGTTTGTCCAGATCATTTTGAATTTTAATCCTGTCCTCCAAAGCACTTGCAACCCCTCCCTACTTGGTATCATCCGCAAACTTTATAAGTATATAAGTGCCATTATCTACATCATTGATAAAGATATTGAACAGAACAGTACCCAGAACTGATCCCTGCAGGGCCTCACTTGATATGCCCTTCCAGATTGACTGTGAACCACTGATAAATACTCTCTGGGAATGGTTTTCCAATCGCTTATGCACCCACCTTATAATAGCTCCATCTAGTATTTTCCTAGTTTGTTTATGAAAAGGTCATACAAGACAGTATCAAAAGTCTTACTAAAGTCAAGATATATCACATTTACCACTTCCCCCTAATCCACAAGGCTTGTTACTCTGTCAAAAAAAGCTATTAGGTTGGTTTGACATGATTTGTTCTTGACAAATCCATGCTCACTGTTACTTATCACTTTATTATCTTCTAGGTGTTTGGAAATTGATTGCTTAATTATTTTTTCCATTATCTTCCCGGGAATTGAAATTTTGTATCTGTTCTGTTTATTTCACCTCCTTGGTGCAAGATTTTATGTTTATTACTGCAAAATATCCTCATATTTCCCACAACTCAGACTACTCTAACTTTCTTTAGGTCACTTGTCTATGGTCCCTATACACAAAAGTATTTAGGCTCCTGATTTCCATTGAAATCAGCCAGACATACAAGTGTAGAGAGGCACTTTTGTGGATTTTTATTAGTTTGGGAGGAGGGAGAGAAAAAGCCTCTGAAATCCAGAGAAAGTGTCACTACTCGAAGATTGACAAACTCTTTACTATAGTGATAACCTACAGATTTGCATCTATCAGTATATGACGTACGCGATTTGAGATTCATGCCACAGTCCTGCAAACACAGGCATGCTTAACTCTTGTGGAACTATTCATGTGCTTTAAATTAAGTACATGCATACATTTTGGCAGGATTGGAGCCTAAAGTTGTACTAAAAAAAAGAAAAAAAACACTCAAAAGGGAACAAGCCACATTCTTCTTTAAATTGGTTTGCCTTCAATGAGGTTGTACATGTGTAATTGAAAGCAGAAGTTGGTCCATGGTATTTGGTATCATATTGTTAAAGAATATTTGCAATGCTTGCTTTCCATTTTTCCTCTTTTGATAGATAAAGGGAGAAAATTGCAAAAATCAGTTTAATTTCAAACACTATCAGACTTAACTCTATAATTATTGTGACGTTATCTGATGAACTATGACCATGTAGATCACTGTAGCTACCACTGTTATATAATTGCAACAAATCTTGTACAAAGGTCAAGTAACAAGTCTATGAAAAGGTTATACTTTGCTGAATATAATTATGCTATTTGTATGCAAGCATCATTTTTGTATTTGAAGTTATGAGTATTGGCTCTATACCTGTATTTCTAAATATTTGCTCCTGGGGTAATGCCCACAAGGTAATTAGCCAGCACATCTTGGAGGGACTATTCAAATTGAGTGGACCATCAAAAAAACCTCTAACTCACAATGGAAGATGCCCACCGACCCTGAATGGACTTCCCTGTGAATGTGCTATTTGAGGTATAGGTAATGGTTTCTGCTATAACTAAGCAGAATCAGGCATGGACACACGACTTGCTCATGTGACTACAAACACCAACTTGTTGCTGTAGTTTTCCACAGTGAGAACAATGTGTTTCCCTCCACATGGGAGAAACTATAAAAGACACTGGAAACATCTCCATTTTGCCTCTTTCCTGCTCAAACCTCTGGACTATGGATTTATACTAATGGGTACATTCTAACCAAGGAATCAAGGACCTTCCAATGATTTGAAAGCAACCAGAGACTTGACATAAGCCAGCAGTTTATTCCATCACTGCTACAAGCCTGATCCAAGAACTCTGCAATTATTATATGTACTTGATTCCTTTAACCATTTTTAACTCTCACCTTACTTTCTTTCTTTCTTTTTATAAATAAACCTTTAGATTTTAGATTTTAAAGGATTGGCAACAGCGTGATTTTTGGGTAAGATCTGAATTGTATACTGACCTGGGTGTATGGCTGCTTCTTTGGGATCAGAAGAACCTGTTATTTGATGAAATTGGTTTTAAAGAATCACTCATCTCTAAGTCTAGTGTTTTTGTTGGTGATAAAAGAACTGGAATGCCTAAGGAAACTGCTGTTCTGACTTCACCAGTGTGGTGAAACAGAAGTTTACTTTTGTTGCTGGTTTGGTATATCTCATGGGAGAATAACCTCCAGTTTTGGGGGTATATCTGCCCTATTTCTCAGTAGTTTGTCCTGAATTCGGTATTCTCAGTTGTGACCCACAGAAGCATGGTGACAATTGTCTATAATTAAACTCTTTTGCTGCTTTGACCATTTCTAATCTCATATTCAAAGGAACATATCTTATTTCAACATTTACTTATTCAGGACAAAACAAGCTACATGGTATAACAAATATCAATTATTTGTGATATTTTTCATATTTGGAAAATATGTTGATTTGACACAGCAGTGTGTTGAAATCTGTTAGGATATCAACTTACTGAAAAACATACTTCATTGTATAAGATTTCTATATAACATAGAGTGGAAGGACCAATAAGGGCCAAATTCTGCTCTCAGTTTACAGAATTTGGCCTAAGTTATTTTATTTTGCAGACTGATGGAAAGTATTTCTGTGGAAATGAAATAAACATTTTCCCAGAACAGGTCTATTCCTGCTTTGTAGTAAGTTGCACCATGAACAAAAGCAGTAACATTAGAAGTTTGAAGGGGAAAGGGTCTATTTCAAAATATCATGCAACTTGCTTGAATTTCTGGATCCTGACTAACAACACTCTATTCACATACAATTTTTGTGAAAGCTAAAATGACAGTGTCCTTGAAGTACCATTGACGCTGACTTCAGCTGATATAGTTTTTGGTTATTAACATACCTTGCTATATGTCTAGAATGAGCCTTCCAATAATTAGAACTTAATACTCTAATTTTTAAAATTAAATCAAGCCTCTGGGAAAAAACGAAGGAAATAGATGGCTAAAGGCCTTTCAAGCAATTAACAAGCACTATACTGTAATGTTAAAAATTAAATGTTACAAACTCGGTTAAGAGTTTCCTCTCTTAAAAATTTCATGTTGATAAAAAGGTAGGGCTCTCGCACATACAGGTGAAAGCACAAAGAGACAGCACATTGCTTGAGAAATTCATACTTCAGCAAACTAAGTGAATTTTCACTATTGTTCGTACATTTACATTTTTCTCATAAAAATAATACTTTGCATTTATATCGTGCCTTCCATCTGAGACTCTCAAAATAACTTTACAAACATTAATTAAACCTCACAATATTCAATATTAGGTAAGTAGGTATTATTTCTGAGTGTCTTGAGATACCTAGCTGTCTCACAATGGACTCTCAAAACCGAGACATTCAAAATTAGAAGTTATTTTCATTTGCCAAAGTTATGAGTGAAGCTGGAAATAAACCCAACAGCCTTGGCTCTTGCTTCTGTACTCTAATCACTGTGTCATGCATTCACCACACAATATACTAACTTCAAATTCCTCCAAATGGGTCACTCCAGAAATACCTTTATAAAATGACAAGCAAGGACAGAGCTCTGCTGAAGTGGATGCCAATGCTGCCTAGCATAATTGGCCAACAAAAAGGTTGCAAAATACAGTGACTGGTAGCTCATAAGAACAGTTTTCCCCTTGCTAATGCAACCTGTATCTTCTGGTCCAACTCCAAATATCATGCTGATCTCACAACATATAAGTTTCAAAATAAAATTAAATCAAGAACTTTATATCATTGTAGTCCAAACAAAACAGCAAATAGTACAAGAAGCAACGGTGAAAAATTACCATGATATGATTAATCACCATGCACAAAATTGCAAAGACTCAAAAATGCCCAAGAAGCATCACATTCCAGAGGCACAAGTGAACACAGTACACATACGTATATTTGTTTAGAATCTGCAGAGACTAGCTGAATACTAAAAGGTGAACAGTTCTTATGAAGAACAAGAAGTGATGTGCACTTCCCTTGGGTGCTACAGAATTTATGGGAAAATTCTAAGTTAAACTGAAAATAGGTTGAAAAAATGAGAGTTTGGATTTTTCTGCTAAGTGTATTGAGTTCTCTTTCCCATTGTGACTAGATATATTGCTGCATCTAAATTAACTTTCTTAGAATTTGTTTGTAAATTAGAAATACTGACCTGCCTGTAAAAAGATGAGGAAAAAAATGCTAAAGAAAATTGCATTTTTTAATTCTGAGATGCAATGTAATGAATGTGTTGTTATACTAGAGTACAACACTGTAGTGAAATACTGGAAATGCACTTGGGTGGAGACCATGCCTTTTAATGCTAAACTATCTTCAGCCATAAGGATAATATATCTGTAAAATTAAATGACTTATTTAAATAAATGAAGGCACAGTCCTTCCCAGAACATTAGGGTGTACAGAGGGTGTGGGCCTGCTGCAGTAACCTTAGTCAGGGAAGCATGCTTTCAATTGCATGTCTGATCAGCTCTGCTTGATGATGGTGAGAGGACTAGGGGGCAAGAAACCATGTCCCTCATCCCACTGGGATACTATAGATGCACTTAAATTTTAACAAAAGTATTTGTAACTGGTGTTTAGATGTCTAAAATAAATATTGATGACTAACTTTAGTTACTCAAGTTGGATAATTGAGCATTAAACAAACAAGTCATATAGTGACTGCAATTAGTGAGGCATTATGAAAATTAAAATAATAGAAATCAGAGATGGAAAACACCTATTGTGTCATCTAGTCCATCCCTCCTCCATGAAGACAAAGTTTTAGCCCCTACATTACACTTCCTATTGCTTTGTCCGATCTACTTTGAAATGTCTGAAATGATGGACCATCTGCTACTTCATTTGGGAAACTATTTCAAAGCTTAGTAGGCCTTATTGCCAGGAAGAATTCCCTGATATGGATTAAATGTTTCCGTGAATTGAGTTAAGGCTGCAATTTTGTCATGTCAGCTGTTAGCTAATGTAGTAGGATGAGCTCAGTGAAAAGTTCAAAAGTTGTGGGAATATAGTAAGCAAAAGTCAATGACATTTTTTGTACTCAAACTATCTTATATTTCCATTTTCATGCACACAAAAGAAAGAGTTCATGTTCTGTAAATTTTTGTTCATAAGAATTGCTGTACTAGTTTTAGAAAATGAGAGGGGGAAATTGAACCTGGATTGCTCATATCTCACGTGAGTGCTCTAACTACTAGGCTAAAACATATAATAAAGTGGGTGGTACCACCATCTCCAATGGACAGATTTGAATGGGATCCAATCCAGTAGGCATCCTATGAACATGCATACAGGATCAGGCCCCATATGCAATTTACATGGCTGAATGCTTATGTTCCCTGGATTTGTGAATTGCTCTAGGACTTAGGAGGGAAATAGGCATCTGGATTCCCAGAGGGAGGCAACAATGCACACGCTCAGAGACAGAAACATAGGCACCTAGGAAATTTTTACTCTGAAAACTTAGGCATCAAATGAGTGTGCACAGGGTTTGGCAGGAGTTCTGTGAATTGCAGTGGAGCCAAAACTGGGAATAAGGCACCTTTGTGGATCTGGGTAGATGCAATATAAATAAAAAACACTATTGTTTAATATTAGTTGTATTTAAGCTTTGAATCTGGCACACACCATTTCCATTCACTAAACCCTGAACTTTTCTGCTGAAGTTTTAGAACTGGCTTTATTTTTTTCTTTTTCAGGTATCATAAAAGGAGGACGAGGATTTGCACTCCTAACGTAGCAGATTTCAGCACAGGGATTCTGACAATTAAAACTGTCAAGAGTTGAATGCCATTTTTGTAAAGCAGAATATCCACCCTTCTAAATCTTAAGGTTTTTTCTCTTTTGTTTCCTAATTCACTTTTGTATGTATACTGCCTGATATTATATAATATATGCACAATTGCATAGATTCTATGCAGATGTGAGCTGATTTGTGAGTCTGTCATGTATAAAAGAAAGATTTCATAGGGCTTAACCATAAGACTCTAACACAAATGAGCAGTCCCAATGAAGTTAATAGGACTAGTGATGTGCCTACATGTTGCAGGGTTGAGTAATTTGGGGCAAGCACCTGATTGAAAATCAGCCATATAAAATATCCCTAATAGAGGAAGTGGATAATGAATAAGTCACAGTACTTCAAGGTTAACCATTAAATACAATAATCAGCATGTGATCAAATGATTAAAACATATACAAAAATAAGTGAGTCATTGAGAACATCTCTTTATCGGTGTTCTATTTAACAGCATGCTTGATAGATTAAGGGCCCAATACTGCAACTCTCTTTTACATGGGTAGCCCTTACACATGTGAGCAGGCACATTGATTTCAATGGATCTGAGCACACTCTACATCCCACAGAAGACACTCAGCATTTTAATAAACACCCTTTAACAACAACGATTGTATGAGTTACAACAGTGTGTTTATCACAGTCAAAAGGAAATCTTATCCAGGGTTACAGATTCAGTAATCACCGCTAGATTGTGAAGAGATAAATGGAGGCATTCTGCAGAATTTCTGACATGTATTTAGTACAGAGCTTACATAATGGTTTGCTAATTAGACATTAAACCCCAGAAGATGGAGTTGTTGTCTTGCAAGAGACTACTGGAAACAAACGGTCCCTTTATGGGGAAACTACGTAATACTTATGGAACTTCTTTCCCCAAAAGCATACATATCTGATGGAGAACAGTCTTCTCTGCAGCATAGACAAGCTAATGCTTCCAGAAAATATGGTGCTAAACACAGCAACAATTTTAGCAACTGAATCAAATTACTGATTTTTTTTTTTTACATATTATGCAATGAGCTTTCCACACTACTGTTCATATCATTTAAAAAAAAAAAAAAAGGTCGGGAAGGAATTTAAAAGCTATGGCATCTACACAACAAAATATTGTACAGTAGATAATCTTACACAAAAACCCACAGTGTATTTTTAAGGGGACATGTTATCAATATTTTATCTAAAGCAAAAAAGAATGCTACAAGTAAGTTTGATGCACTGAAAATTTTCAGCAACAGGGGAAAACAACACCACAAACTTACAGCAATCCATGTCAGAAATTGCCCACATTTGAAATAGTTAATATGATATTCTTATGTTTTTATAATTTACACTTGATGCTCAAATTTATTTTGTACAGTGGCATTTAAAAAGCCTCTATGCCTTTTGTACTGGTGATGGAATTAGTCAGTAATAATTTTACTATTTTTAGGAGCTATATTACTCAGTGTCCTTCCTGCCTGATTGTGTCAAATATTTACTTTTTATAATATTATCTTGATAGCCAAATGCAAATGTAAAGAGGCACTTAAAGTAGGAGTAGAATGAAAGGAAAATGATTTTATATACCATATTAAAATGCTAGTATAATAGGCATTCATAGTGCAAGTATGGGTCCAAGATATCCTTAGGCCTTGTCTACACACAAGAGTTGTTTCAGTTTGTAGAGTTAAAGTGATGAAACCATCTTAATGGAGATGCAGTTATATTAGAATAAAGGTCTATATATTGGTATATCTATTTCTGTATAGGAAGGGAAATAAGCTATCCCTGTATAAGGCCTCTTTTTTACATGTATAATTGCATTCACACTAAGGCAGTTGTACCAGTATATCTATTCCAATAAAAATCACACCTCTAACTGTAACAGTCATACTGATACAAAAACTGTATCAACCCGGCCTTAGAACCACACTAGGACTTAAAAAAAGAAGCTGTGGAACTAATCTGCATGAATGATTAAATGTAATTTTTGACATAAAATATTTCTCTCTCCCCCCACTTTATTTATTTGCAAAATACAACTAGTTCAAGCACATATTGGACCCAGTACTGCCAAGGGTGGAGCACTATCTGCTGTCATTAGAAAAAAAAATTGAGAAGATTCAGTCTTATTGTGTGTTAGATTACCATCAGTATACTTGTCATCTACTTCATCTGAGTCTATCAGCATAAAATGTTTCACTTGTAAGGCAGCAATCTATTTAACTCATAAACTAATACCACATAAAATATTATTCTACTGTATATATCATTTAAGAGTCCAATTCTGCAACTACGTACACTCCTGATTAACTTTAATCACAGGAGTAATCCACTTGATTTTAATGGGAATACTCATATGAGTAAAGTTACTCATGTTCTACATTTGCCTAAAATTCGAGACTCTGCCACCATTACTCACTTTAGTTTGAACTGTAAGCCTGGCTGCCCACTCATTCAAGGAAACAAGGGGGCATAATGAACCTCCTTAATTGCCTGTCCATGCTATCCACATCATCAGACCCTGTGCAAGCTGCTACGTTCCCTTCCTAGGCAGAAAGGGCATGGGTGGACAAGTGGGGAATAGGTGGAGCTTGACTCCCCGCTCCACTCTCCACATGCACCTGCCAGTGCAGCTGAGCTAGCATGGGAAGGGGAAAAAAAGACTATTCCAAGAAAAGAGCTAATGCAGCTTACTTCCCCTAGGAATCAAGGACAAAGCAAGGACTGAAGCGTGACTCTGAGAGTCACAGTTTAGTGACTGTTCTGCTCCTCTCATAGCTGTGCTGACCTTTACTTGGGCTTGAATGCAAGGTTCCAGTACATCCTATTGAGTGATACATCACTCTGAAAATAGTCCCTTTAGAACCAAGGATTTAATAAGAATCTCTTTCATTTCTTTTGAAAAACGTACTATTTAACCTACTTCTTTCTTTAACGGAACAGTGTAACTATTTGATTTAAACAGGTGTATCCCTTTCTATGACAGTCACTCACTATTCTATGTATATGAAGAGACTGATGAACTGCTTACTTACACTATCAACCCTTTTAAGCACATTTATTATTTCAGAAAGTACTACTATAATTGCGATTAAAAAATTGTACAAAGACATGCAACCATTTTTATAAAGTAGTGAAACAACTAATTCTTCACAAGAATTGATTTTTAATATAAATACAGGTCTCCCTATATGTTTATTGTTGTATCTTTTGGAAATATATTTTTATTTTAATTGTATATTTTTATGGTTGATAGCCAATCAAAATATTTTGACATTAACATTCTAATTGAATATTACATTTACCGTTTTAACTATAAAAAGTCATATTGCCCTCTAATTTTCTGGAAGAATGTATGTGCAGTTGAAGTCTATAATATACTTAAATCATAAGCAACTTTTGTATAGTATTTGAAAAATTAGAAATAAATAAGTGATTTCTGAGTTCCTTTGAAGCACGAACTCCAATATATTCCTGGCATAATACAATAATGTGACACTATGGGAAACA
The DNA here is from genome assembly GCF_003597395.2 of Chelonoidis abingdonii. Taxonomy (NCBI): domain Eukaryota; kingdom Metazoa; phylum Chordata; order Testudines; family Testudinidae; genus Chelonoidis; species Chelonoidis abingdonii. The sequence continues at coordinate 32,793,695 of NC_133774.1, forward strand.
AAATAAGCTTTTCCTGATTTGAGCAAGGTCATTTCCCCCTCTCTGAGGATACTACAGAACCTTTTTAGCTTTATATTACCTGACAGACCTCAGGAATTTGGAAATGCTTTCAAACCAACTATTAATGGATTAAATTGAAACGGTCATCGATTCTTAACATTGCCTGCTTCTTCAGCATCTTTTGTACCCTTTCTGCGGCATTTAAAAGGCTAAGAAGGGTACAATTATATTTTATACTGTATATATGGACACTGACATACTTCATATTCCAGGAAACACAAGGGCAGAGATTCCAAGGTTATGCTTAGCATTGTCCCGGGATTTTCAGAAACCATATCATTCAGCACCACGGCTAGCTCCCACTTAGGGACCGGGTAGAAATTCTACCTGTTTTTCTTCTCCCCAGTACATAACGTGATAGCTCAAGGTGGGAGCGCTCTCTAGATGACTTTCAAGCTCCAGGTAAATTAAACAGGAACAAACCTCTTTCTGTGCAAAAAAAATCATTAAGCAAACCTCCATTCCCCCTCAGTCCACCTAGTCCTTGTTCAAGTCCATGCATTTTATTCACGTGGATATATAACCTTTAAATATTTCTGAACAGCTCACGCCGTGCGTACAGCATCAAATGGCGAAGCTCGAACAGCGAGTTCTCACTCTAAAGTAACGTGACAAGGGATGTCTGTCTCAAGGGTTCGCAACTTTCACACAATGCACCGACTGGCAAAAAGTACCCTCCAGCTTGCCTGTTTTCGCACCGACTCTCCTCTCGAGCTTTGCCTCTCTACCTTGCCTGTCTCCGTCTTCTCCCCGTGAAGCTGTATGACATGGATTTGGGACCGGAAGTGACACCACCATCACCCCGCCACCCAAAGTTGTAATCACAGACTCGTAGCCAAGGTCGTCGGGCGTTTTTGGAAACACTTCTCCTCCCCTCCCCTGTCGGGGACTCGGAACCCAGCGCTGGGTTTCAGGTCCTGCCCTTTCACAGCCTGGCGGGGCTTCGTTGCTGGCCATGGCACTGGGTTACTACGGCGTCCGAAGACAAGAGGTGCCAGATGCCGGCCCAGGCTATCCCGAGGCGTGCGCCTAGTGGGCACACACCCAGAGCCACACTCCACACCCGGGACCACGCCGCCCGCCCCCAGGCAGCTCCTTTCCACCGCCCCCCGACGCCCCTTCTCCCAGCGCACGGCCAGTAGACACGCTGCAGGGTCCGCACAATGGGGGACCGGCGCCCCGGGGCGCGCTGGGCACGCCTGGCTGCACTTTATTTGCCGAAGTTTGTCCATGCACTACCTGGGGAGGGGGGTCCCTTTCCTGTTCAGAGGGGAGCCGCCACGCTGAAGCGGAGAGGGGGGGGTCCCTGAGTGCAGAAGGCACCGGTGAGCCGCCAGCCCTCGCCCCGGGGCAGCCGGGCGGGTCTCTCCCGGGAGAGCGCGCGGGGGGCCCAGACTCACCTGAAGTCGCTGTAGGGGTGTATGATCCAGAACCCCGCAGTTTTAACCCTTTCCTGCTCCTTCTCCACTGCCTTCTGGCTGCCGAACATGCGGAGGGAGAATTTGTTGACCCCGGGCTGCAGCATGGAGGTGAACTGGCGCTGCATGAAGCCATACTGCCGCCCGGAGCCCTCGGCCTCCTCCAAGCCCACCCCGGGCTCCTCGCAGCCGCTGCCGCCGTCCACTTTGAAGCACACCGAGTTGCCGTGCTCCTTCCCGCCGCCCGGGCTGCCCAGCGCCGGCTTCGCCTGCAAGGCGTTGGCGCTGCTGCTGCCATCGTCCCGGCTGCCGGGCGAGGAGCTCGGCTTGCCGGCCTCCATGCTGTGGGGGGAGCGCTCTCCAGCCTGGCCCGGGCTCCTGCGGCACTGGGAGTCCGGGGCAGCACAGCCAGCTGGCCGGCCGCCTCCTTCCCTGCTGCCGCCGGTGCCTTTCAGCAGCTCAGCCCCTCTGCTGCTCCTGGCATGATGAGCCCAGCCGGCACTGACACGCCGGGGAGCCGCGGCGCTCGCACCGCTCCCTTTGCCTGCCCTCTGCTGGCTGCAACGCCGCACCGCGCTTTGCCCGCCCGCTTCCCTTGGGCTGACATTGAGCCCCGCAGGCCTTGAGGGGCTCAGGAGGGGGAGAAGGGGAGCGGAAAGCCGTGTCTCGGAGACGGGGAGGGCGAGAGACTGTGTGTGTGTGCGTGCGCCTCGCTCCGTGTGTCTATCTTTAGCTGCACGTGTGTCCCTCTGGAAGCGGATGTGTGGGATTGTGTGTGTCCACGCGTCTGGGAGCCACGGACTCAAAATCAGGTTGTGTTGTGCCTGGTGCAGGCAGCAGCGCTCTGTGTGTGTGCACGGAAAGCGCCCGCGCATGCCCCTGCTGCCTGTGTTGCACATGGGCCCGTTTCTGTGATCACAGTGGAGGGCCACAGTGTGCCTTTTGTCTGGGGTTGTGTCACTTTGTACCTGTGGCTGGGAGAAAAAGAGAGACTGCACTGGTGTATGTGTGTGTGCGCACACCTGTGCAAACAATTTGACAAGAGAAAGACTCAGAAAGAGTGGCGATTTTTAATTCTGTGTCTGCAATATGTAGGAGGCCTGGTATTAAAATGATCACAAATGATCCAAGATTTTTTTAATTAAAAAAATAGGGAAAAAACTATGCCAACCCCTGGGAGAACGGAAAGAGACAGCAGGCAGGGCTATCTCGGCCTACCACCAGAACAGAAATGGACACTAATGTTAAATGGACACAGAAGATGAAACCCCAAATGCAGTGGGAAGCCCTGTTCTGAGCAGGCTGTACTTACCTGAGGATTATGTTTCCTGTAAACTTTGACAACACTTGTCAATAAAATATTATTGAGGTGGACTCTGTGTGACTTTGTGTGTGAGAGAAATAGCAAGAGGTATATTCTAATCTAAAAAAGCGAAGAATCCTGTGTCACCTTATAGACTGACAGACGTTTTGGAGCATGAGCTTTCGTGGGTGAATACCCACTTGGTCCTCTGCTTTTACAGATCCAGACTAACACGGCTACCCCTCTGATATTCTAATCTAAATTACAAATTTCATTCCAAAGAAACACCACTCACATGAATGGAGTTACTCTGGATTTACAGGGCTGAAAATGAGATAAGAGTCTTTCCCTGTGTATTTGCATATCTGTTTTCTGCTATGGGTATGAGATTCTTAGTGATTTTTAATTTTTTTCATTCACAAGACAACTTGAACAGCTACACAAAATCACACAAGCATGTCTCTCTCATTAGCTGTTTATGTAATTGTCTCTTACTATAACAGTGTATATGTGTTATTGTATGTTGCAGTGACTGACAGTATGTCTTGTGTGAGAGACTGTATATTGTGTGTGTGTGTGTGTGCTTTTATATGTGAGACAATGTATATTTATGAGCAAGGCTCTTTCTCTGGATAATACTGAAAATGTGTATTATTGTGTGCCTAAATGATTACGTGTTTCTGTAAATAAATGTGCTATTTTTGTGTGAAATTCTGTGTGTATGTATGACCACACATTTTATTGCATATATGAAACTGTAGGGGTATGCAAATAGATGAAATCTGTATGTGTGCATGTCTGCATGTGGTTTCTTTGTCTGGGTAATATGGTATGCTGGCCCTTTAAGGGTTGGCACAGGTCCAAAACATTCCTATTATATTTTCTGCCCAGAATAGAAGGAGTCTAGAGCTTGTAATTCAGAGGAACTCTGGGGACTGCAGGAAGAGTAAGGGTGGGAAGCAGCCAGGATATAAGAACCAGGTCCTTGGTGGTATGGGGGTAGGCCATGTTGCTGGGTATTTGTGACTAAAGTACCTGGGGATGATTACTGAAAATGCCTAGAAGGATAGCTAAGGGGCTGAGTAAAGTACATCACGGAAGGCAGGGTGTTTGGGGTTAGAAAGCCAGAAGGGATGGGGTGGAGAGGGGAAAGCAAGAGATCTAGCTACTTGTAGAGACCAGGAGGTGTTTGTAGGTCTCGCGCCACCAAAGACCTTTGCAAGCCCAGTGGAGGTAAAATAACTCTGTCTAAGCCCTGGGAGAAAGGTGTGAGGTTTAGACTCTGCCTTGAAGAATGAAAATTTTAGACATTTCTTTAAAGTAAAAGGGAAGGAGTTTACTCTGGTTTGGTGAGCACAGGGCAGAGACTGCCAACAGTGAAAGGGCGGCTGAAGAAATCACCACAGGTGATATCAGAGAAGAAATTCCTAACCTGTGCTACAGAGTGTAAAAGTTGTGTCAATATCTAACAGGGATACAACTGTGTATGTGTGACTATATAATGGAAATGTCTGATAGCTTAAAATGGAACATAAGTACTTCTACTTTTAAAAAAAAAATTAAAAAAAGAGTCCAACCAGTGTAAACGTCACACCAGCTTAGTTTTTCAGACCATTTAAATTCTCCATGTAGGGTTGTTTTGTTCTGTTAATATTTTTTTAATAGAATGCCTCTGAATTTAGCTTCAGGGTGAAGGTTTTCCTCAAGCATCCTATTCTCTGTTACTGACCTATATCTTCTCTTAAAGTATGGTTACTCAAAGCTTGCTAGAGAAGTAGATTAGATTGGTGTGAATCTTGTCCAAGGGGTAGCTGTTAGGTTATGAGAGGTTTTTAATCACTTTAAGGTTGCTTTTAGCCATTCATGTTATGACTGAGAGAGCATGCACTGTGCACACAAATTTGATTGGGGGCAAAGTACACATAGAGTTTATGGATGATCGGGTGCGGGGAAGATACATCTAAGACAGGAGCTGAGCAGGCAAGCATGACTGATGGAGGAGGGAGGGGTATGTGCACTGGATGATTAGTTGATGGGGACCAGGTGCACATTAAACCTCTTCAAGCAGGAGCTAGGCTTTTCTGTCAGACTTCATTCTGAAACAGAGAACGGTCCAGGCATAGCTGCAGTTAAATAAAATATTCTTTTGATGTACTTCTGCTCCCACAGGGGCTCCTTGCATCCAATGTCTGCATCCAATGCCCACCTCCAGTTAATGATTTAAAATGTAGGAAATTAATACATAAGCTGTGTTGTGAAGTAGTTAGGGTTGTTACTCACACACCACACCTAATGTAAATCCACAAAAGCAAGGAAATGAAAAGCTAAGTACTTCTTCAGGCACAAACACACACTCTACCATTATCACACCTACCATATGTCAGACCACATGTTGCAAACTTGACTTTGCTTCTATAAGGATGCTTGCCTTTCACCACACACTTTAAGTGTCTTTCTGCAAACAACCCTTTACCAAACTACCCTCACCCAACAAAACTATTATATCAAACAATCACAGCTGCTAATTTTAGGGGGAAATATAATTTTGTAAAGGGGTGTGCACAAAAGAGTAAATGGAGGTAGGGTGAACAGCACTTGTGATAATGATAAAGTGTGTGACTGTGGAAGGATTAGAGGGTATGTATAGGTAGGTGCCTTAGCTTTTCAATGCCTTGCTTTTTGTGGGTTTGTGCCAGGCATGTTGTTTGTGTGTGTATAGCAACAGTTCCTGCTTCACAGCAAAGTTTTATTTTGTGTGTGTTTATTAATATGGGGGGTATATGTATATATAATGCTTGAATGTCTCTGGGTTTATATGCCCTGTATGAATGTAGGTGAATAAAACCTATGAGTGGGTATGTGTATTTAGTATATATATCACCTGTGTGTATATTGTGTCCCTATGAACTTTACTATTTGTCTTTGTATGTGAATTTGTGTGTATGCAGAACAGTAGGATGAGGAATGGGGAAATGAAGACCTGTTGGACACAGCAGGAGCATCTTGCTTCTTGTTTGTCACCATTTTATTTGTAATAAATTTTATTGTCTGTTTGTTCAGCCGAGGAAATCTCTCCCTATGTCATTACCATCCTTAATTGGTATAAGCTCCACAACCACTAGAATGGGAGGCTCATGAAAATGATTACTACTGCCTACATGATTCATCTTTTTAGATGTTGTAAGAAACTAACCCTATCTTACATCCCAAGAATGGATCTTTAAAAATAATAAAACTATTTTGATGGTGTTGGCAACATCAGTATCTCCTAGGCTTAGGGCAGAGCTGCACTACTACCCAGCATGTTCACAAGTGGCAGATAGTGGAATGACTTGTGAAGGTTAGCTGCCAAATAAGCAGAGGTAACTGTGACAAGTAAGCAGTCACAGACCAAGCAGCAGCACCATTAGGGCATGGTGGGGACAGCAGATGGCAATGTTCTCCCTACTGAAAAGCCACATGTGCCCTCTGATGGTGCTGTGACATGGTGAGTTCAGGCTGCCATTATAATAAGCCTGCCTAGCCCCAAACTATTGGGAACAAAACCTTTAATGGCGGATCAGGCAGATGTCGACTCTAATATCCTCAACAGCTTTAAAGGCAGATATAGACTGCAGGGAATCGAGATTCCCAATCATCTTGCTTTACTTGCCTTTGGATTAAGATCATGTCCTGTCAAGAATCTGAGGGGAAACTGGTGTGCAATGGTTTCTTCATATTAAAATTAATCCATGCAGAGAGGTCTTTCATGGAACCACTATCTAACAGCATATACCTTAAGTCCTTCAGCGACTAGCTAATGGCAACAGGAGCAGGATCGTGATGTCTGGGAGTTCCCAGTCATGAACTGGCATGGAGGCAGCAGTTACAAGATGGCCGTCAAGCACTTGGATGAGGCAGGAGTGCGTTTTTGACAGCTGTAACTGTGACTAAGCAATCCTTTTTAGGATCCACTATGCTTACCCTATATGGGGAGAGGACTAGAAAATGTTCCCTCTACATAGCCTGCCTCACATCTTTGACCTGAATTACTGCGCCCTGTAGGAATCGAAATCAGCAAAGTCAGTCAATCAAATTTGGGACCTGGAAAGTTATGACTCTCATGTACCAACCTAACACTGATCGCCTGGAGCATCGTACTGCACTTATGGTCCAAGAACGTAGGCAATATGATATGTATATTGCTGCCCTGAGTGAGACTCGGTGATCAGGAAAGGGGCATCTTAAGGAAGAAGGAGGTGAATATGCCTTCTTTTGGAAAGCAAATCTGAAATGGAATGTCAAACTCACGGATTTGGATTTGGCATCAAAACTGAACTTGTCAACCAACTTAATGAGTTCCCTATTGGAATCAATGAATGCCTCATGACTCTTCAATTTAAATTTCCAGTGAACCAATATGCTATTGTTATCAGTGTGTATGCCCCGACACATAATGCCAATGATGCCAAAGAAGAATTCTACACCAGCCTTGACCAAGTCCTCTCTGGTCTACCAATGACAGATTGGCTTATTCTTCTTGGTGACTTTAATGCGAGAGTTGGACTGGACTCGAAACAATGCAATAGAATGATCTGCAAGGAAGGTGTAGGAAAGCTCAATTCAGATGGCACTCTCCTCCTGACCAAATGTGCAGAACATGAACTCATTGTCATCAACACCTTGTTTTGCCAGTAAAACAAACATAAGACATCATGGCAATATCCATGATCCAAGTACTGGCATCTGATTGACTATGTCATTGTCCAGACCCGGAATAGCAAAGATGTCTGCATTAGTCAAGTCACAACTGGAAATAATGACTGCTGGACTGATCATCACCAAATCCATTCGATCACGATCATCGGAGTGGCCCCTAAACAATGGCTGCAATGGAAACAAAACAGACATAAAATCAATATAGAGGAACTCAAGGATCTGATAAAGTCTTCCACCAATACCTTAGCGAAAAACTCACAAATTCCAAAGAAAGGCAACTGGAATCTGTCAGCAGAACCTGGGATGCCCTCAAATCTAGCATCCTCGGCATCTGTGAAGAGATGCTAGGATTCTCTGCTAGGAAACATCAGGATTAGTTTGATTAAAATGATTGGGGGATACAAGATCTGATGAATCACAAACACATGGCTTTTTTGTCTGATATAAATTCTGTGCAAAAGAAATTAGCTCATCAAAAGCAAAGGCAGAGGTTCAAAGAAGAACTCACAACATGATGAACATATGGCTGTAGAAGTGATGATCTTAAACTCTTTACTGAAACGCATGATACGCATGATTTCTTTTATTCTGTTAAAACCATTTAGGCCCATGCAGCAGAGGGGCAACCCCCCTGAGATCAGTGGATAGAGTAGTTGATCAAATAAATAGAAGCCGTCAGTGCACATGGGAAGAAACATTTTGAAAATCTCCTCAGTTAGGACTCTGCAGTTGATGACAGTGTCTTAACCTTCATTCCACAACACCGGAACAGAGATGAACTTGGAATACCTCCAACCCTGGGAGAAGCATGTAGAGCTATTAAGCAGATGAAGAACAACAAGGCATCTGGAGTTGAGATAGTTCTTGCAGAAATCTAGGAGCGAGGGTGGAGAGGAACTCACCTTACACTCTTATTTTGAAAATCTGGAATCATGAAAAAATTCCAGATGAATTTAGAGATGCTATGATTGTGATTATCTTTAAGAAAGGAGATACATCTGACTGTTGAAATTATAGAGGAATCTCTCTGCTAGCAACTTCAGGAAAAGTCCTTGCTAGATTTCTCCTGAACTGTCTTCTTCCTTTTGCTGAAGACATTCTTCCTGAATCTCAATGTGAGTTTAGACCATCCATTTAGAGGCACTGCTGCCATGATCTTTACTGCTCACCAGCTGAAAGAAAAATGTAGAGGACAACATAGACTACTATATCTGATGTTCATTGACCCGACAAAAGCCTTTGACTTCATCAACAGAGAAGTGATGTGGAAAATCCTGAAGTATCACTGTCCACTGAAATTTGTCACCATTCTTCATCTCCTTCGTGATGACACACAAGCAGTGATCCCTTCATAATGGATCTATTCTGGCTCCTTTTAAGTTTAAGAAGGGTGTTAAGTAGCACTGTGCCATTGCCCCAATGCTCTTTTCCATCTTCCTTGCTGCGATACTCTAGTTGATCACTGACAAGAGCCCGACAGCAGTGCAGCTAATCTATATAATGGATGGTAAGCTATTCAACCTGGCCCATTTTCAGTCCAGAACGAAAATGTCTCCAACTTTAGCCATCGAGCTTCAGTATGCTGACAGTGCTGTAGTGTGTGCTCACTCAGAACCAGATCTTCAGGTGATTATCAAAGTCTTTGCTGAAGCATACCAGAAAATGGGACTGACACTTAACACCCAGGAGACAAAGGTCCTCTATCAGCAAGCTCCTGGTGCACAACTCCCAGCACCACCAATATATATCCACAATAACCTTCTACAGAACATTGTTCATTTCCCATATCTTGGAAGCCACCTCACAGACAACTGACATCAATGGAGAAATCCAGTATTGGCTCAAATGTACTAGCCAAGCTTCATTATCTGAGAAAGAAAGTGTATGAAGATTGCAACAGCAGAATTAAAACCAAACTTATAGTTTATAAAGCTGTTGTGATCCCCACCCTATTGCATGGAGCTGAAATGAGACAACATACAGGAGACCTCTTAAGGTGCTGGAGAAGTATCATCAACACGGTATGCGTAAGATTATTTTAATTAAATGGTCTGAGAGATACACTAACATCAGTGTCCTCTCTTGCAAGCTGCTATCACAAGCATCATGCCAATGATTATCTATCATCAACTTTGCTGGGCAGGTCATGTTGATTGGATGCCTGATTCCAGACTGCCAAAACACATTTTTTATTCTCAACTCAGCCAAAGCAGATGTGCTAGAGAAGGGTAGAAAAAATTCTATAGTGATGTCCTCAAGGCTAGTATGAGGAAATGCAACATTGACATTAACTCATGGGAATATAGTTCAGGACCAACAACAGTTGAGGAATTGCTTGACGAAGGGAACTAAGTACTTTGAGAACCAAATGTGACTATATGTAACAGAAAAATAGGAGCAATGGAAAGAGTGTGCCATGGATCAAACCAACATCCCAAGTTCACTCATCCTGCTTGGAAATATATGTCTGCAATGAGGAAGGGTCTGTGGCTCTTGAATAGGCCTCCTCAACCATCAGTGGATCCATAGATAACTTGAAATGGACAATTCATGAAATACAGTTATTCTTTACATTGAGGGACTGCCAGTGATGATCTCCTAGGATTTCAGAGAACTTGTGCAAAAATAAGTTCTTCGATGTATGTATCACATATGCTCTATATATCACACATATATGCTGTATATACATTCTACTTATATTAAGTAATACAGACTACACAGGAACATATTTTAAAGTTTACTTTCTGATTGTGTTCTCTTTAGCTCTCTGGATATTATCTAATCACATAGAACAAAAGTCATACAAATCTAAAATAAATGTATATGCACATATGACGGATGTGTGACCCAAGGCATCCTTGATTCACACACTACATGCCATTGTAATAATCTTTGTACAAAACTTGATCTGTGCAGTATCACTTGAAGACTAGTAACTAGCTGGTCAATAATAATTGTATGGTGAAATGTATGTAGCAACATTATATGTAAAGTTACGAATTCCCCCTTTATGGTGACATTAGCACATGTTCAAAACCAGACATCTCTACTTAGCAAAAGTTGTTAAACAGGTCTATCATAAATAAAGGAATGTGTGTTTACTTCAATTTACATGTAAGAAGTAAATTGGATCATCAAGGTGGCAGAGGTAAGAGATGGTAGGAAACAGAACAATTTGTATTTCAGCAAACACAAGTGGGAGAAGAAAGAGTGTAGAGCCTCATTCACCGCCAGGCTCCATGTTGCCTTCCTCACTGCTTAAATAAACTTTACTTTGAGGGGTAACCTTCAGAAGAATCCATTTCAAAGGTTCCCTGGAATATGCTAAAACAGGGCAGAAAACTCCAAGTTCTCTCTTTCACCTGAGATGACAAAGGCACTAGCAGACCTTTGGGCCTCTGGAAGAGATCCTGACCCAGGAGAGGGTTAGCTACCATCTTGCTGGAAGATTGAGGGTGAAAAAGGCCACCTTGAATCAAAGTGTGCTAGATTAAGTTTTAGACTTTTAGATGTGTATTTTCACTTTTATTTGCTGGTAATGATTTCTAACATCTCTTAAAATCCTATCTTCTTTTGTTAATATACTTGTTTTACTATTCATCTAAACCAATAGTTCTGTGTTTGTAGCAAATTGGATGTCAACTGGTATGTTTTGTCTCCTTTAAAGAGCAAACAAACCATATTATTACTTTGAACTGTCCAGAAGAGGCTGGACATTGCAGGGCATACAGTTTGGGGGAAATGTGGGACTGGGAGTGTGTCAGGGCCACTCTTCAAGTAGTAACCAAGGCTGGTGGAAGCCAGCGGGGGGCTGTAGACAGTTTGCTGGGGTCAGAGCTGCTGAAGCAGGGCTGGCTAGCACACGGACGCTCGGGGTGTGACCTGCATCCCAATAGGCTGGTTAAGCAGGGCCTAGGTTAGGAGCTACAACAGCAAAAGCACCTTGAGGTAACCAAGGTTACAGGGCAGGCAATGACACAACCCCAGAATTTGATAGTATGAAATCTGCCAAATAATGTATTTATCTTGGGTGCTTATGTGCTCTCTGTTCTCGTAGTATGGGAGTGCCTCAAAATCTTTAATATAGTTATATTCGCAACACACTGTGTGGTAGGGAAGTACTAGAATCCCTACTATACAAGTGGGAAGCTGAGACTTTCTGTGCCTAAATGCCTTACTCAAGGTCACCCAGAAAGCTTCTAGTGGAGGAGGGAATTAAACCAGGATTTCCTGTGTCCCAGTCTGGCAGATTAATGTGGTTAGAGGATCTTTAGGTTCACATTTCTAATATATAGAAGATCAAAGAAGAATGGGCATAGCAAGTCTGTGTAGGTCTGAAGAATGTGGTTAAGGACCATATTATGGAAAGATGGTGTCTCTCCAGAGATGAATCTGAGGCTGGATTTCTGTGGAGCCTGATTTTGGATTTCATTTCTAATTTTACCACAATTTTAATGAATGGGCCTGATATTTCTCACATGAAGTAAAGCATTCAAAAGTGTATATAGATAGTCTAATGGAAAAACTGAAGGGAAGTGTGTCATAAACAGATTGTTAAGGGTTAATGTCTCTTCTACCTGTAAAGGGTTACAAGCAGGGAACTGCAACACCTGACCAGAAGACCAATCAGGAGACAAGATACTTTTTAAACTGGGTGGATGGGAAGCTTTTGTGTGTTTCTTTGTCCGTGCAATGTCTTGCTTCGGGGGTCTGAGAAGAAGACAATTACTTACAGCTCTCTCTAAGTTTCTGTTCAAATAGTTAAGTATAAACGAGTGGTTTGGCGTTTTTGATTTTTACTCATTGTGCATTGTGGATCTGTGGCGTTAACTTTTATTATGTGTAGTGCTGGGAATATTTTGATTTGTATCGTACTATTCTTTTGGTGTCTAAAGCTTAGGACCCTGTAATATTACATCTGTGAATTACGAGATATTTTTTACTTTTTCCTTTCTTTTATTAAAAGTTTTTCTTTTAGGAACTGATATTATTTTTTTTGTTCCTTGTTTTTCCAGGGGATTGGATAATACAGACTGGTGGGGGAGACGGGAGGGGGGAGAGTAGATTCTCGCTGTTTCTTGATCCTGTGCCTTTTTGGTGGAGGGAAGGACATTGTTCGCTGTTACTGTGATTTAAGAAGTTTGGATCAGTAAGTCTCTCAGGATAGCCCAGGGAGGAAGTCGGGAGGGGAAAGAAGGATGGTTATTTCTCCTTGTTTAAGACCAAGGGGACATTTGGTCTTGGGGTCCCCAGGGAAGGTTGGGGAGGTCAGAGTGCCCCAAAACACTATATTTTTGGGTGGTGGCAGTGCTATCAGATCTAAGCTGGTAATTAAGCTTAGAGGATTCATGTGCTAGTAGTATCTTATTTTCTGAACTCTAAGGTTCAGATCTGAGAGGGAATGCTATGACAAAGTGACTTGCCAAAAATGACACAGGAGGGCAGTGGCAGAGTTGGGAACAAAACATGGGTTTGCTGAGACTCATTACCATGCCCTAAGAGGTTATATAAGATTGTAAATTATTAAAATGTTTCATCATCTTTTTTATACTGTTTCATGATACAAAAATAAGAGGACACTCAAAGTTCATGGCAGATAAACCTGAAACAAAGGAAATTTTTCTTCAGCCAGCATGTATTGAACCTATGGAATTCACACAGTAGGAGTTCACAAAGTCAAACACTAAATACTGGATTAAAAAGGAAACAAGGTATACAAGCTAAAATAAACACTAAATCTGAGCAGACACTGCAGAACTTTTTCTGTCTCTATTCATTTGAAGTTTGAACCATATTGAGTTTGACTGTGTTCACATCCCTTTTGTAATGTTTGACATACATATTCCATCAAATGAGTTTACTGGTAAGAATATTTGTTTGCCAAAACAATTAATTTTAAGTGAATTTTGCAGAGTATCTATAGAAAGAGAATAATTTTACACTTGTAATGATCCATAAACACAGCAGGAAGCTAATTTCAAGTTATGCTCATCCACAGGGGACCAGGGGACCCGTATTCATGACAACAGGCTGATTTTGAATACTTAATAAACTGCTTGTAAATGAGATATACACCACAAAATGACTGAAGTTATTCAGGAAGTAATTTTAATTTTGAATAACAAATTGGAGAAAACAGTGATCTATCTGGGGGGCAGTTAACAAATAGTAAAAGAGGCAAAACTACCTAGATTAATACATTAACTGACAATTATTCATATTTCTAATAATGATAACTTCCATGAGTGAGCTGGGCCTCAACTCCCAAATTTGACCTATGATTGGTTGCCTGCCACACACTTCTGACCATATGACTGAAAGCCAGGCCTTCTGGGAAATCTAAGAAGCCTGTTTTCAGTAGTGGGATATGCAAAAGCAGTACTGTCAAGTTCTCCAGGAATCATGGCCTGTGGAAGGACTGGTAGAAACTGTCCAGAGAGAGAGAGAGAGAGAGAGAGCGCGCTGGTGAATGACCTGGGACAAGTTAAGGGATGGGGTCTAGAAGGATGCTGGAGAGGGTTTATGTACTATATAGCCAGAAAAGAAAACTTGACCAGCAACAGGAAGTGTAGGAAATGGGTGGACCGTGGCAGTCTTGGGTTCAGGGCATTCTGCTGTCCACAATTTAGAATGACAGGCTTGGTCACTTGAGTAGATGAAGGGCATCAGTAGCCCTCTGGTACCCCCTAGTGAAATAGTGTGGAATTGAGTGAAGAGCCTGTTCTTGTCTGTATTCATTTTGGTTTGTTCCAGAAGGGAAGGACTTGCAGTGACCTTGCGGGATTGCCAAATCAGTTTACTAGCCCTGAGAAAAAGCATCATTAATAATAACAATGGGAGATATACCAATCTCCTAGAACTGAAAGGGACCTTGAAAGGTCATTAAGTCCAGCCCCCTGTCTTCACTAGCAGGACCAATTTTTGCCCCAGATCCCTAAGTGGCCCCCTCAAGGATTGAACTTGCAACTCTAGGTTGGGCAGGCCAATGCTCAAACCATTGAGCTATCTCTCCCCCCTATTCTAGCCCCCTCTCCCATTGTGGAAAAATGGAGTCTGCAGTTGTGTCACAATGTTGGAACAGGTAAATCCCAGACACAGTAATAAACTTTTGGGCTTCAGGACAACAACTGAATGGACAGTTGAGGTGTTGCCAACATCCCCTGATGGAATTATAGTACTGAAATTCATGTTTGCCAGCCACCAATTTTCTGGACATGACTGTACGTAAAATTTACTTTCAAATCAATGGGAGTTTTCACATGGTCTCAAGCTTTATACTTTGGGTTTTACCTTCTTTTGAAAAATGTTTTAATACTAGTGGTTATTCTTCATTATGTATATGAAATAAACTGCCACATCTTCACCTAACCTTCTTTGTAGAGGCAGCACTTAACATGCTTCCGAACTATTACTGAGAAGTAATAAAACACAGTGAAAAGACAGAACTGAGCTATAGCTGAAGTTCTTCTTTAATATGAGGTCAATAAATCACTGCACATTTTTCTTTGTTACCTTTGGATTTTCAGACACTTGTAGTCCCACAGAAATTATTTTTCTTATGAAAAGTGTAAAAAAAAAAATTCAGGGAAGTTCTAGAGACAAAATTGTTTTGAAAAGAAACCTGAATCCTTAAGCAATGTAAATTTTAGAGTACTTTATGTATTTTACATGTAAACCATACAAATATCCAATACACTTCAATTCTCTTTAGAAGAAAAAATGACTTTTGTGATTACTTAACTTTATTGATTTGAGGAACTAAGACTTTCTGACGCAACAAACACAGAAAGTATTCAGAAACAATGTCTACATAAAACACTCCAATCTAATATAAGGCTAATTCTGCGAACAGTACTGAGCATAGTGTTTACTGCTGTGAATAGTCACATAGGTCAACTCACAGTGATAAGCTCTATGCCTGTTAGTATTTGCAAGATCCTCTAATCCCTGCCTCTGTAACAAATGAACTAAATAGACCATATCTTTTTTTAAAAAGTTAAATTTATAATCTACCTGACAATACAATTCCATGTAAAATATAACTAACTTGCTTCCTGTTACACAACAAAAGGCTTACATAATTGTGTAAATATTACACAGTAGCTACAGTGGCAATACAAGAACTTGGTTTCATTAGCAGTGACAATTTAAAAAGAATGCCATTCATTTATCTGAGCTTTCATGCCAGCATAGGTAAGCTTTTACATTTTTGCTTTATTTCCATAACATTTTACAATGATGGTAAAATAAAACATTAAATCTTTAGCTATGGTATAGTACAAATATAAGTGTTATATTATAGGTTAATATGGTGCTTTTAGAGAAATATTCTCTATAATCAAAATTTTCCAGGAATCAGCAGTCTTGACCACTTGTTCATGTTAACTTCAATAAGTTGACAGAGTCGGCAAGGCATTTCTTAAATAGGTGGATATACATCCTCTTGTAGATCTTTAGGTCTCTTAAAGGTCTTCATAGCTGTCAATTTTAATTTTATAATCTACTTTTATGTGTTGATTAACTTGGACAGTTTGCGCATTTAAGATCTATTAATCAAACATCATATTTCATTGGATTTAGACATTACAAATACACTTTCTCATACTGCACATAGCATGCCTGAGTCATTTGTTATATTTGCAAATTCCTGTAAAGGGACATCATCATTTTCCTGGGAATACCTGTTTAGATATACCATTGAGAAGAGCCATACATTTCATTTCAGCATGTTAACGTGGACACAAGATCCTTCCTGTTTCTTTAAAAGAAGGGTATATATACATGGGGTGCTCTATATTTAAAAGGTTTCAACTAGCTGATTCCTAAGGTCATGCCTAGGAGAAGGCCAGAGGGAGAATGGTGTCAATAACGGGGTGTTCTCCTTAATTACTGATGTCATGATGCAGGCCCATGGGTTACATATTGCAATGGAAAAAACTCATGAAGTAACACAAGTGGAAAGTTTCAATTTTTCAAAAAAAAAAATGCAAATAGTTTAGTGACATTATAGTCCCCTGTAATAACGATTTTGTAGGCAGTTATTTACAGATTACCTTATAGATGATTCTGCCATCCAAAGTTTGGCTCAATCCAGAGTCAATTCTATTATCACTTGACTTTGGGATTTCTGGCAAACTAGGTAATTTCACCTGTGAGAAACTTGCTGTTAATCATGGATATGCAGGAGATATGGGTATTTCTAACAATGTATGCTTCTAGTTATATGTGTTGCAGTTCTGTTCCCTACTGATTCTTAAGCTTTTGTGGTGCAGGCTGAATGATAACACTGAACACAAAAGTCAGGAAGAACTGTTCCAATTTTTGCTGCCAGGTTTTCTTGTCTCTTCTTCACACCAGTATTGACAAGTTTCCTGCCATTCCTGAACTAAACCCAGTGTTAGGTGCAGGGGAGGTGAACAAACTGTCAACTGGCAAAGGCAAAGAGTAAAACATGAGCTGCTGAAAAAATGTAAAGCCCCATAAGTGGCATAAATGCTTGGAGGGACTTGGAGGGGAAATGCCACTTCAAATACTAGAAGTGTTTGGAAGCAGATTTCCATACTCTCTGACTTTCCCTCTGGGAAGTAGATAGATTAGTGACTGATGGACAGATACCCAGAACTAGATTCGTGATATTTTTTGCTTTTAAATTTACACTGACATTTATTGGTGATAATGTTGAAACTACTACCATAGTACCTTGCCACAGTATTCTAGACCCGCATTACTATATTTCTATGAGAAATGCAAATAAGATTGTGACTTACACCAATTAAGCACATTTTAGATTTCCTAGTTTAACTTAAGTTTATTTTTTCCTCACAATGGCCCAAGTGTCAAGGTATACAACACTGAAATAGAGGGCTAGATGATCTTCAGCTGACATAAACTGGTGTAGCTCCATTGATGTCAATGCCACTTTATGCTAGCAGATTTAAAAGAAATAAAGTGTGTTTATATGAAAAGTATAGTTGTGAAGAGGAGGAAAACATGAAAATGGAATTAGGAGTGGAGGCGATTATATTGATTAAAGCAAGAGAGTGATCTTTGATTTGTACAAAATGGCTCTGACCAGTCGTAATAGGACAGAAAGTACCTGAAAATACAACTTCCAAACAAATTCATCCCAAAAAGCTTTAAAAAGCCCCTTGGTGTATTCACACTCTATGCCGTAATCATATGTAAGCTAAAATGAAATGTAGGTGGTACTTCTGAGGTGACAAATATCCAGTATTTTAGCAGAGAACTCTCTAGTTTTTCTTGTTTTTAATAAAAGCATGAGACCTTCCTATCTACGCGAATTGTTTCCTAGATAGCATAACAATAGATAGGACAGATGGTGAGCAGACTTTAAGAACAGTGAAAGCATTATCTGTCTTGCATATTGCAAACGCATAGACTTACTGTACAAAAGTAATGGAGTTTCAGTGTGAAAATGTAACTACAATATTTTATTCTGGATACTCATGACATGTTGATAGAAAGAGGGATGTAATGAAAGGCTTCTCTGGTTCAGCTGTAACCAGGTACCAGTAGAGATGAAGAAAAGAACATAAAGCAAATCCTCAAAATTTGCTTCTACTGTGGTGCTTGTAGATAACTAACGTGTGATAAGGACTAGGCAGGTGACAAATTCTGATTGATGTAACTAATGCTACTGTTTAATGTACCTATGAATTGTGAATCCAGCTTATCTATGCTAAACAATCCTGTTGTTATCCTCTTTACTTATTCGTTTCACCCATCTGGTACATCTTGCCCCTGAGATTTTAAGCTTTCTGGGGCAGGGACTTATCTGTGCAATGCCTTAAATAGGGCTCTTAACTCTTTGAGGCTTCTACTGCAATGTAAACAACAACAATTATCAGAGCCCGATTAAGCCACAGTATCTCAGCTCAAGTAGGAGAATTCTAATTCTCACCTATTCCTACTATTTCATCACATACATCCCTTGGGAACCATTGGGAAAGGATAGATGATAAGACAAAAAATATCGTCATGCCAATATATAAATCCACGGTACACTCACACCTTGAATACTGTGTGCTGTTCTGGTTGCCCCTTCTCAAAAAGATATATTAAAATTGGAAAAGGTACAGGGAAAGGCAACAAAATGATTAAGGGTATGTGTAGTGCTGGTAAACCACCAGCTAGCTTTCGCCAGGGACGTAGCTGTTAGCTAAGAACTGACAAACTCATAGCTGGAAACCAAACCAGCTCATCTGTATGTTAGTTTTGTTCAAAATAGGTATTAGTCTTATAAGAATGTATTTAGTGTTTAGACCAGTGGTCCCCAAATTTTTTTACTTGTACCCCCCTTTGCCCCTGTCCGTGCCCCAGCCCCCAACAGAGTCGGGAGTGGACAGCCGGGACTCTGGGCTTGGGATGGGCAGCAGGGACCCCAGGTGCAGGGCAGGCAGCTGGCAACCCAGGCATGGGGCCGGCACCCCAGGTGTGGGGCCAGCAGCAGCAGTAGCTGGCAACCGGGACCCCAGGGATGGGGCCAGCAGCCCAGGCCAGGATCAAAGCTGGGCAGTGCTCCCTCTCTGTCCCTGTGGGGGCTGGTCCAGGCCCCAACCACACTGCCTCGAACATTACTCTGCACTCTCCTAGGTGGTGTGCCCACAGATTAAAGACCTCTGGTTTAGACGCTATGAAATGCTTTTAAATTGCTGCATGCATTAATCTCACTGGTAATGTTTGCATTCCATGCTATAAGCAGATAGGTACGTTTTGCTTTATAAATTTTGAAAATGTTTGCTATGAAGTTGTGAAATCAGGCATAAGATCAAATGGGCCACTAAGGAATATCACGATACCAAGGATTGGTGAATGGCCCTCTCACCCCTTGGAAATGCAGTACGTCATGGAAGGCCAAATGTGAAAGATAACAGAGTCTAAAAAAAAAAAATTCATCTTTTTGTTTTTGAACTCTCACAGGGCCAGAGAAACTAAACTAAGGGAGATATCCCCAGGGTCAACATGAGTCTGTCCTGAAAGACATTTTGAACAGAGTATGATGTCTGTCACATTTAGGAACATTAGATGGTAACTTATTTGTGTGTATAGCTTTGCTAGCTATAACATTTCTTTTTCCTACTTAATAAAACTTTAGATAGGATATTACAGGATTGACTACAGGTGTTGTCTTTGATCTAAGATCTAGGGTACCAAATGACTCATCTCTTGGGTTTGGAAGCAATCTGCATATTTTGTGATTTTTGTGGGGGTAAGTGACCATTTATCACTAAGTCCAGCTTGCTTGAATGGTAAGATAGACTGGAGAGCCCAAGAGGACTTTTTGTGACTCCATGGTAAGACTAGTACAGTGATCCAGGAGATCATATTTGTTACTGGGTTGTGAAATCTAATTATAGAACATGCCACCAGTTTGGAGTGTCTGCCGTGTTTTTCACAGACTGCCCTGAGATTGGCACTCACGATCATGAGCCACTGCAGACAGCATGGCAGTATGGAACAGCTTCCATATTAAGAGAGATGAAAAGGACTGGATTTGTTCAGCTTAGAGATAATGAAGGGGGAATATGAGAGAGGTCTCTAAAATTCTCATTTTCTCCACACCATTCATGATAAGGATGTGTTATTTATTCCTTCAGATAACACAATAACCAGGGGTCACCCACTGAAAATAATTGGTAGCAGGTTTAAAACAAACAAAAGGAAGTACATCTTCACACAATGCACAGTCAAACTGTAGAATATGATGCCTCTGGATGTTGTGAAAGCCAAAACTATAACTTGGTTCAAAAAAGAATTAGGTAAGTTAATGGAGAATTGGTCCATCAATGGCTATTAGCCAAGAAGGTCAGAAATGCAACTCCATGCTCTGGGTGTCCCTAGCCTCTGACTGACAGAAGCTGGGTTGGACGACAGGGCTAATTGCCCTGTTCTGTCCTGAAACACCTGAAAGTGGCCATTATCAGAAAACAGACTGGTCTAGATAGACTATGGTCTGACCCTGAATAGTCATACTTATCTTCAGTTTTTTAAATGTTGCACAGTTTACAGAAATTGATTCTTTTGTCCATTTCTTTTATTGGGAAGATACCTTGAAGGGTATCACTTTCGATTCTGCAGAAAATGATTTCTGAAAAGCTACAGAAAACCATAATAATTCTTACGGCTTCCTTAACCCAACCAAACTTGCTTTAAAATATGTCCATGTCATCTTATGACTTTCAATTTTTATTTCTTTCTGAATTAGAAGGAATGTGTTCATAGTCAAGTTAAACAGATTCAACTGATTAAACTTATAAGCTGTTGAATAACAAGGCTAAGTAAACCATTACCCTAAAACAAGAATATACAAAAATGTGTTCATTATAGGATCACAATCAGACATCATGGGCTTGATCCTCTGTAAGTATATTCAGAAATGCACTGCATGTATCTATTCCTAGTATTTATCTGTGCCCCAAGACACACTTGTACCACTAATGAGGCACAACAGAAAAGTGTGTCGCTCACATGATGAAGTCCATGCTGTATTAAAATATATATAGTGACTTATAGGAAACAAGACTTATACAGAATTCAAATGGAAATTGGTGATGGAATCAACACAGGGTGTTGGTAGGTAAGATCCCATGGGAAGTAAATCTAAGGGGAAAAACAGTTCAAGAGAGTTGGCATTTTTTCAAAGAGACATTACCAAGGGCACAAGAGTAAACTATCCCACTGCATAGGAAAGATAGGAAGTATGACAAGAGACCACCCTGACTTAACCAGGAGATCTTCAATTATCTGAAACTTAAAAAAGAGTCCTACAAAAAGTGGAAACTAGGTCAAATTACAAAGGATGAATATAAACAAATAACACAAATATGTAGGGATAAAATTAGAAAGGCCAAAGCAAAAAATGAGATTAAATTAGCTAGAGACATAAAGGGAGACAAGAAAACATTTTACAAATACATTAGAAGCAAGAGGAAGACCAAGGATAGGGAAGATCCATTACTCAATGAGGGGGAAAAGACATTAACAAAAAATGTGAAAATGGCAGAAGTATTAATGACTTTTGTTTCAGTTTTCACCAAAATTTAGTAGTGATTGGACATCTAACATAGTGACTGCCAGTGAAAATGAGGTAGGAACAGAGGCTAAAATAGGGAAAGAACAACTTAAAAATGACTTAGACAAGTTAGATGTCTTCAAGTCACCATGGCCTGATGAAATGCATCTTAGAATACCTGGAGAGAAAGATGGGAATGATTCCAGAGGATTGGCAAAGGACAAATATACTGCTCATCTATGAAAAGGGATATAAAGGCAACCTGGGAAATTTCAAAACAGTTAGTTTAACTTCAGTACTTGGAAAGATAATGGAGCAAATAACAAAACAATCAATTTGCAAACACCTAGATGATATTAAGGTGATAAATAACAGTGATCAGAAAAAATGTCAAACTTATTATCTATCCTTTCTTAATGATTCCCAACATTCTGTTCACTTTTTTGACTGCTGCTGCACATTGAGTGGATATTTTCAGAGAACTATCCACAATGATTCCAAGATCTCTTTCTTGAATGGTAATAGCCAGTTTAGACCCCATCATTTTACATGTATAGTTGGAATTTTATGTTTTCCAACGTGCATTACTTTGCATTTATCAATATTCAATTTCATCTGCTGTTTTGTTGCCCAGTAACCCAGTTTTGAGAGATCCTTTTGTAGATCTTTGTAGTCTGCCTGAGACTTAACTATCTTGAACAATTTTGTATCATCTGCAAATTTTACCACCTCACTGTTTACCCCTTTTTCCAGATCATTTATGAATATATTGAATAGGACTGTTCCCAGTATATACCATTGGGGGACACCACTGTTTACGTCTCTCCAGTCTGAAAACTGACCATTTATTCCTACCTTTTGTTTCCTATCTTTTAAGCAGTGTAATACAGCATGGCCAAAGGGCAGCAGGAGAGGGTTAGAAGGGAGCCTTATTCCCTGTAAGGGGAAGTTTGCTATAGATTAATTAGAGCACCTGAAACCAGTCACATGATCAAAAACCCCTGCTTCAATCAGACAGTGTGGAAATTGGAGCAGAGAACAGTTTGAAGAAGTGCTGTGGTGAGCTAAGAAGTCCAAGACCCTAGGTAAAGGGGCATCTGGCTTGTACAGAGGGAGGGCAGGAAGCCCCCTACAAGCTGAAGGGCAGGAGAGGGAAGTAGCCCAGGGGAAGGAAGTGTCAGTTCAAGTGGTTTACCACTATCTTCAGGGTCCCTGGGCTGGGAACTGGAGTAGAGGGCAGGCCCAGGTCCCTCCCTCTTCACTCCCCTCCTCTAGGACACTAGTGGGTCAGTTAACATTCCACCAAGAAATGGTGCCCTGAACCCTCCCCAAAGAAGAGAAAGTGCGAGACCCATCAAAATAGTGCCGGCAATTTGCCACACGTGCTGTTAGGAGTGGGATTTGCGTGCTGGGGACTTAAACCAGGGTTAGACAAAACCCTCCCATCCTTAAGATGGACAACGTAGTCAAGGCCCTAATACAAGCCACCAGCCCAGCAGGAGGCTACCTGGGTCCAAGCAACTGCCCAACAGGAGGCATGCAGCAGGAAACTAATCATTTGTTGATGAGTCAGGCTGCCTAGGACCGAGCCCTGCTGAAAGACCCGGTGAACTAGATGAAGGCCCTTATGGAACTGAACCACAACTGTGAAGGGACCCAGACCATACGGGCCAGCCATTGCCTACAGAAAATGACACTGGAGGATGAACTAGAGGTATACCTCCTGGCTTTTGAAAGAGCAGTCCTGTGGGAGGCCTGGCCCTGAGATCAGGGGTCTAGTATCCTCGCCCCATTCCAGTGTGGGGAGACCCAGAAAATCTACTACCATATGGCTGCAGAGACAGCAGCAGATTACCCCCAGCTGAAGGCAGAGATCCTGGCCAGATCTAGAGTAACAACGGCATTGTAAGCCCAGACGTTCCATGAGTGGCAGTATACGGAGGACAAGACACCTCGATGACAATTGTTTAACCTGATTGACCTGACCCGGAAATGTCTGTGCCCTGAGGCCCTCAGCTTTGAGAAGATGATGGAGCTCCTGGTAATGGACCTGTATATGAGGGGGCTACCACCAGGCCTCTGGTCTTGGGTTGGCCAGAATGACCCCTCCACCTATGATGAGTTGGTCTCCCTTGTGGAAAGACAGCTGGCAGCCCGTGAACTGTTCCAGACCCCAGGTGGGGAGACACGGCAAACCAGGAAGCCAACCCCAAACCCACAGCCCCAGACTGTTGAGAACTACAGGAGATCTGTACAGGGAGGAAAGACACTGAGGAATGGCCCGAGGCCAAGAAGGGACCTGGAGGTTTGGGAAGAGAGATGGGGGGCCAGCCAAATAGCCCCAGGCAGAGAGTGACAATCGGAATAAGGGGAGAGTGTTATGAGTGTGGGGAATTGGGGCATATAGCAGCCCAATGTCCCAACAAGGAGGTACCTATGCAGTGTAATCTGGGGGGTTACGGGGAACAACATGGCCTAATCGGCCTGGTAGGGGTCACAATGACCTCACATGGGTATACAAGATCAGTAAAAGTGAATGGTATTAAGACCACAGCATTAATAGATTCTGGGAGTGCTGTCACGCTGGTCTCGGGGAAGTTGGTGGAGTGAGACCAACTAACTCGGGCCAAAAACACAGAGGTAATGTGTGTTCATGGCACCGTGAATTTCTACCCCACAATACCGGTACGGATTGAGATCCAGGGGAATACTACCAGCGTAACTGCAGGGGTGGTCCCCAAGCTCCCCTATCTTATCTTAATTGGTAGGGTCTTCCCTTGGTTTGAGAGCTTACTTACCCCAGTAGAGCCAGGGGAGGGTAGCAACCCCCAGGCTGAGATGGAGGCACTTACAGATCACCTCACCCCAATGTTTCCCCAATCTGCTCCAGAGTTATTCTCATCCCCTGGGAAACCCCAAAAGTCTAGGTGGGAAAGAAGGGCAGATAAAAAATTAGGGACTAGGATTCTAGCTGAGACCCAAAAAACTTCCCTTGTGGGTAGGCGAACCCGTTCAGGAGGCCACGAGATTATTCAAGCCAGAGAGGACTCAGAGGCGGTACCTAGCTCAAGTAGGAGCAACCCAGGGGGAAGAGTAGAATTAGGCCCCCTAGAAGTAGGTCAGATCGGTACTGCATGTGTGAATTTCGGGCAGGACCAGGCCAATGATGCACTATATGCGAATGTGAGGGAGGAGGTAGTGGAGTAAATGGTGTACCTGTGGAAGGAAAGATCAAAGGCTCAAGGCCATATTATGTGCTCAAACGCGATCTCTTGTACAGGATAGAGCAAATATGAGGGGAAGAAGTAGAGCAACTCTTAGTCCCACGGAAACACATAAGGGCAGTACTAGAGTTAGCTCACAGTCATCTATTTGCGGGACATCTAAGAGTAGATAAGACACTGGATAGAGTCCTAAGAAGGTTTTATTGGCCAGGATACGCACTATTGTGCCTCCTGCCCTGAATGCCAGTTGCATAGCCCCCGACCTTACTTGCGGGCACCATTAGTACCCTTGCCTATTATTGAAGTCCCTTTCAAGAGGATAGTCATGGACATAGTGGGCCCACTGGAAAGATCAGCACGGGGCCACCGAAACGTACTAGTCATCCTTGACTATGCCACGAGATATCCAGAAGCCATTCCATTAAGAAACCCCACATCCAAGGCAATAGCAAAAGAACTACTGCAGGTTTTTGCCAGAGTGGGCATCCCAAAGGAGATCCTGATAGACCAAGGAACCTCTTTCACGTCAAAATTAATGAAGGACTTCTGTTCCCTACTCCGCATCCAGGCCATATGGACCTCAGTCTACCATCCACAAACAGATGGATTGGTCGAGTGGTTTAATCGTACCCTTAAAAGTATGATCCGGAAGGTGGTAGCCCAGGATGGAAAAGACTGGGCTACCCTTCTACCGTATCTAATGTTTTCTATACGGGAAGTCCTCCAGGCATCCACTGGTTTCTCTCCCTTTGAATTACTATATGGACGCCACCCATGCGGGATATTAGATATCGCCAAGGAAGATCGGGAAGAACAACCCAACCCAGGAAAGAATGTCATTGAGCACGTGACACAGATGAGAGAGAGAATAACTTGAGTAACCCCTATAGTGTGAGAACATTTGGAAAAAGCACAGGAGGCCCAGCGGACATATTACAACCGTCGGGCGAAAGTACGGAGATTTCAGCCGGGGGAACGGGTGATGGTGCTAGTGCCGACTGCAGAAAATAAACTCCTACCCAGCTGGCATGGACCATATGAGATAGTGGAAGCCATTGGGGAGGTGGATTATAAGGTCAGACAACCAGATCACCGAAAGCCAGAGCAAATCTACCACATCAACTTACTGAAGCCCTGGCATGACCAAGAGATGTGCCTGGTCATTCGAGGAGCTCCACCCCAGACAGACGACCCACAGGGGCAGGTAAAGATATCTCCTGAATTAACCCTAGAACAATGAACAGAGGTCATTGATATGATCCAACGGAACCAGGACATGTTCTGTACACAACCGGGCCGTATGACACTGGTCCAACATCATTTTGTCACCAGCCCTGGAGTAAGGGTGACGATCAGACCGTACCGAATACCGGAAGCTAAAAGGAAAGAAATTAGGATGGAAGTGAAGAAGATGCTGGAACTTGGGGTTATTGAATAATCCCACAATCAGTGGTCCAGCTCTATCGTTCTAGTCCCCAGGCCTGATGGCATCCTGAGGTTTTGCAATGACTTCCGGAAATTGAATGAAGTATCCCAATTCGATGCCTATCCAATACCATGCATTGATGAGTTAGTTGATCAGTTAGGGAAGGCCGGATACCTAACCACTCTGGATCTGACCAAAGGATATTGGCAAATTCCCCTGGCCAAAGAATGCCAATGAAAAGACTGTCTTCTCTACACCTGATGGCCTGTTTCAATACATTGTCCTCCCTTTCGGACTCCATGGGGCCCCTGCCACATTCCAAAGACTGATGGATAAGTTATTGCGACCCCATGCCAAGTATGCCGCCGCCTATCTGGACGACATAGTCATCCATAGTCCTGACTGGGAAACGCACCTAGGAAAAGTAGAAGGAGTGCTTGATGCCTGCAGAAGGCCAGCCTCACTGCTAACTCTCTCAAGTGTGTGATAAGACTAGCTGAGGCCAGGTATCTCACGTATGTAGTAGGGAGAGGTTTGGTGAAAACCCAATGGAACAAAGTGGAGGCAATACAAGGTTGGCCTTGACCAGTCTGCAAAAAGCAGGTCAGAGCATTTCTAGGGATAGTAGGATACTATCGCAGATTCATCCCTCATTTCACCACGATAGCAGGGCCGTTGACGGATCTGATAAAAGCTTGGGGTCCCGAGATAGAAAAGTGGACTGATACGACAGAAGAAGCATTTGCAGATTTAAGGACAGCCCTATGCTGTCATCCAGTACTCATCGCCCCAGACTTCGAGAAGGAATTCATCCTACAAACAGATGCCTCGGAGGTAGGCCTAGGAGCTGTCCTTTCCCAGATGGTCGGGGAGGAGGAACATCCAATCTTGTACCTCAGCTGGAAACTCCTCCCCAGGGAACAGAAGTACTCTGTTGTTGAAAAGAAATGTCTGGCGGTAAAATGGGCTATGGAGACTCTCCGCTATTATCTACTGGGGCGACGGTTTACCCTCGTGACAGACCATGCCCTGCTCCAGTGGATGCACAGAAACAAGGAGAAGAACCCACGAGTGACTTGGTGGTTCATTTCCCTGCAGCTCTTCCATTTCCGGGTACAGCATAGGACTGGAAGCCAACATGGCAATGCTGATGGCCTATCGTGACAACACTGCCTCTCACCCCAAGTAGCCCAACCCCATGGTATTGAGCAGGGGGGTAGGATATGTGATACAGCATGGCCAGAGGGCAACAGGAAAGGGTTAGAAGGGAACCTTATTCCCTGTAAGGGGAAGAAAGTTTGCTATAGATTAATTAGAGCACCTGAAGCCAATTAGAGCACCTGAAGCCAGTCACATGATAAAAACCCCTGGTTCAGTCAGACAGTGTGGGAGTTGGAGCAAAGAGGAATTGGTGTGGGAGCAGAGAACATTTTGAAGGGAAACAGAGGACAATTTAGAGAAGTGCTGCTGTGAGCTAAGAAGTCCAAGACCCTAGGTAAAGGGGCACCTGGCTTGTATAGAGAGAGGGCAGGAAGCCCCCTACAAGCTGAAAGGCAGGAGAGGGAAGTAGCCCAGGGGAAGGAAGTGTCAGTTCAAGTGGTTTACCACTATCTTCAGGGCCCCTTGGCTGGACCTGGAGTAGAGGGCAAGCCTAGGTCCCTCCCTCTCCACTCCCCTCCCTCTAGGACACTAGTGGGTCAGTTAACATTCCACCAAGAAATGGTGCCCTGAACACCCCCACAAAGAAGAGAAAGTGCGAGACCCATCAAAATAGTGCTGGCAATTTGCCACACCAGTTACCCAGAGCATGAGAGGACCTTCCCTCTTACCCCATGTCAGCTTACTTTGCTTAAGAGCCTTTGGTGAGGGACCTTGTCTGAAAATCTAAGTACACTATATTCACTGGATCCCCCTTGTCCAATTGCTTGTTGACTCCCCTCAAAGAATTCTAGTAGATTGGTGGGGCATGATTTCCCTTTACAAAAGCCATGTTGACTCTTCTCCAACAAATTATGTTCATCTATGTGTCTGACAATTTTGTTCTTTACTATAGTTTCAACCAATTTGCCCGGTACTGAAGTCAGGCTTATAGGCCTATGATTGCCAAAATCACCTCTGGAGCCCTTTTAAAAAATTGGTGTCACATTAGCTATCCTCTAGTCATTTGGTACAGGAACTGATTTAAATGATAGGTACAGACTACAGTGAGTAGTTCTTCAATTGCATATTTCAGTTCCTTCAGAACTCTGGGTGAATACCATCTGGTCCTGGTGACTTATTACTGTTTAGTTTATCAATTTGTTCCAAAACCTGATCTAATGACACCTCAGTCTGGGACAGTTCTTCAGATTTGTCTTCTAAAAAGAATGGCTCAGGTTTGGAAATCTCCCCCACATCTTCAGCCGTGAAGAGCAAGTTTCTCTGCAACGGCCTTATTGTCCTTGACTGCTCCTTCAGCATCTCGATCATCCAGTGGCCCCACTGGTTGTTTAGCAGGCTTCCTGCTTCTGATATACTTAAAAAAAATTTCTATTACTTTTTGAGGCTTTGGGTAGCTGTTCTTCAAATTCTTTTTTGGCCTTCCTAATAATATTTTTACACTTCATTTGCCAGAGTTTATGGTCCTTTCTCTTCTCCTCACTAGGATTCAACTTCCACTTTTTAAAGGATGCCTTTTTGCCACTCAGTGCTTCTTTTACTTGGTTGTTTAGCCACCTTTTTTGTTCTCTCACTATGTTTTTTAATGTGGGGTATACATTTAAGTTGAGCCTCTATTATGGTGTCTTTAAAAAACTTCCCATGCAGTTTGCAGGGATTTCACTTTTGGCACTGTACCTTTTAATTTCTGGTTAAATAACCTCCTCATTTTTGCGTAGTTCCCCTTTCTGAAATTAAATGCTACAGTATTGGACTGCTGTGGTATTTTCCCTGCCACAGGGATGTTAAATTTAATTATATTATGGTCACCATTAACAAGCGGTCCAGCTATATTCACCTCTTGGATCAGATCCTGTGCTCTACTTAAGACTAAATCAAGAATTGCCTCTCTTTTTGTGGGTTCCAGGACTAGCTGCTCCAAGAAGCAGTCATTTAAGGTGTCAAGAAACTTTATCTCTGCATCCCGCCCTGAGGTGACATGTACCCAGTCAATATGGGGATAGTTGAAATTTCCCGTTATTACTGAGTTTTTTTTATTTTAATAGCCTCTTTAATCTCCCTGAGCATTTCACAGTCACTATCACCATCCTGATCAGGTGGTACGTAATATATCCCTACTGCTATATTCTTATTATTAGAGAGTGAAATTACTATCCATAGAGATTCTATAGTACAGTTTGGATCATTTAAGATTTTTCACTTCATTAGATTCCACGCTTTCTTTCACATATAGTGCCAGTCCCCCGCGAGCACAACCTGTTCTGTCCTTCTGATATATTTTGTACCCTGGTGTTACTGTGTCCCGTTGATTATCCTCATTCCACCAAGTTTCTGTGATGCTTATTATATAAATATCCTAATTTAAAATGAGATGTTCTAGTTCACCCACTTTATTATTTAGACTTCTAGCATTGGTATATAAGCACTTAAAAAATATAATTTTTTAACTGTCTGCTAATACATGATGTAATTGAATGGGACTTTTTTTCATTTGACTGTTTTTCATCAGATCCTATATGTATTTTATCATTTTCCATCCTCTCCTCCTTACTAGGACATAGAGAATCTCCATTAATAGATCCTCCCCTAAGGGATGTCACTGTCTGAACCACATGCTTCTCTGCATCTGTTGGCTTTCGCGCAGCCCTTAATTTAAAAATTGCTCTAAGACCTTTTTAATTTTAAGTGCCAGCAGTCTGGTTCCATTTTGGTTTAGGTGGACCCCGTCCTTCCTGTATAAGCTCCCCCGTTCCCAAAAGTTTCCCCAGTTCCTAATAAATCTAAACCCCTCCTCCCTACGCATTGTCTCATCCACACATTGAGACCCTGCAGTTCTGCCTGTATAATTGGCCCTGCGTGTGGAACTGGAAGCATTTCAGAGAATGCTACCATGGAGGTCCTGGACTTCAATCTCTTACCTAGCAGCCTAAATTTGGCCTCTATGACCTCTCTCCTATCCTTCCCTATGTCACTGGTACCTATATATACCATGACCACCGGCTCCTCCACAGCACTACACATAAGTCTATTTAAACGTCTTGAGAGATCTGCAACCTTTGCACCAGGCAGGTAAGTCACCATGTGATTCTCTCAGTCATTGCAAACCCGGCTATCTATAATGAGAAGTACTTGTGGCACCTTAGAGACTAACAAATTTATTTGGGCATAAGCTTTTGTGGGCTATAACCCACTTCATCAGATGCATGG